>NC_045609.1:7984260-8292681 GCF_009762305.2 Zalophus californianus | reverse complement strand
TGGGATGCCTTCCCGGGACCCTGCCACTGTGTGTGTGCGCGCGCGCACACGCGCACACGCGCACACATACACTCTTGCTTTTTTTCCTGAAATTCTTGTTGAAACATTGAAACCATTTTGGCCAGAAAAAGAACAGACTTTGTATTAATTGGCTGAGCCAACAAAGACTGAAACTGGTATCCTGGTATGATACTTCCCCGGGGAAGATCTCTGGAAGTGTGTGGAGGTGAGTTGTTCCGTGCTCGCCCTGACTCATAGTGTAAGCTGGAGCATGGGTTTGCTAAATGTCTAGAGCGGGTCCTTCCCACATAACCAAAATTGCTCTGCCCCAAATGCGGAGGATGTTCACTGAAAAACTCATGCCCTAAATGCAAGGCAGAACAATGCTGATCAGGTATTTTCTGTTTTCTTTGCAGATCAGCTATAAGGGCCTATCTACTCCTGCCCACTTTTCTAGACCCCACTCAAGTCATACCTGAACCATCCGGTTTCTCCACATGCCCAACACCCTCACTGGGGGGAGGCAGACTGACCTGATTTGAATCTGTGTTCTCAAAGTTAGAAATTTTAGTGGAAGATCACTAACAAATTCACAATATTCGTAGTATGGATTCCTCTAAATCTTTATTTGAAGCTGGATTTTTGATTTCTTTCTAAAAGATCTAGTAAATCACTAAGAAGTACATTTTCAGAGGGCTGGATCTTGAACTTTTAAAAATGTTCTGTATAGTGCTTGAATTTAATTGCTATTCCATAAATATTAAATTGCACGCTAAATAGATAAGCCCAGTGGATGTATGCTTTTGTATTTCAGCTAAAAAAAAGTGACTGTAGGGGCGCCTGGGTGGCTCAGTTGGTTAAGCGTCTGCCTTCGGCTCAGGTCATGATCCCCGGGTCCTGGGATCGAGCCCGGCATCGGGCTCCCTGCTCAGCGGGGAACCTGCTTCTCCCTCTGTCTCTGTCCTCGCCCCTTCTCATGTGCTCTCTCTCTCTCAAACAAATAAATAAAATCTTTTAAAAAAGTGATCATATATTTTCAATTCATTCAAATGTAAGTATAAGCTCACCCTTTGACTATTTTTTAAAATCCCAAATGGATTGTGAGGAAGGCATGATTGACACATACTTATCATCCTTCAGGGATATTTCCTGTCATTAGGCTTTACTATTTTAGCGCAGGGGGGATCTAGAAACTTACTCTTTGGAAATACTTTGGTTTGGGGGCACATGGAAATTATATCACCATTACAAAAGTGCTGTTGTAACCAGAAATGGAGGAAAGATTTGCCTGACACAGTCTCTGAAATTCAAGTTCACAGCCACGTAGAACACTAGCACAACATGTCTAGCACAAGATGGAAAATTAAGGGCACGGTTAATGGCAGTGGTTCTGTTCCAGTTGAGAGGTGAACTCTTGTGAGGCTTTGACTCTTGTAAAACATTGACACTTGTAAACATACCTATTGTAGTGCCAAGTGAATGCCCGATGAAATACAGCTTCTCCTGACCAGTTTTCTTTACAATGAAGTCTATTACACACGGGAGATCGTATTTGGCCATTTCATCGAAACTGCAAAATAAAACGGGGGCTCATAAATACTCGCTACTAAGTTTAAACTCAGAGCACCTGCTCACTTACTTTTTATACACAGAATTCTGTGGCGGTCACTCCTTTAGAGTGCATCTCGTTATTTCTCCAATCACGTGTTGGCTAGCGTAGCTTTTGTTCGCCGCATTTATGTGCGTTACAGTCTAACAGCAGGACTGATTTCAAGACTTGTGTGTACTGTCTGAAGGCCACTCCTACCTTTTCTCCCCTTCTTGCCCTTCCCTTTCCCCGGTTTTGCCTGCCTCTTCTTCCAACACCCACAGGGCACTTCCAGACCTTCGGGCCATTTCATACTCAGCTTTGGAAACAGAACTGGTTGCAAATCATGATTCTAGCTGAGAAACTCGTGATAAGTTACTTAAATGCTCTGAGCTTCAGGTTGCTCAGTCTGTGAAATGGACATAATACCTGCTCTCGAGCAGGGCGGCTAAGGGGATTGGATGACAGTCAAATCATGACTCAGGTGCACCTGTTATTATTGTTTCTTTCTGCATTAGAGATATGTTCGATATCTACCAACATGCCATAGCCCCAGCTCAACTGGAATTAACCCAGGAGAACCAAAAGACTTACGTAATACTTAGTGGAGCCAGGTAGCCCATGGGCTCGAGGCTTGCTTATCAAAAGGACATGTGAGGAAATAGGAAATCTGTAGGCTGACACTCCTGCGTATAAGAGAATTCTTGTGATGTCTTATAGTAAACAAGCTTCAAGCTCCCAGCTAAGGGCCAGTGAGGCGAAATATTTCCTGTTATTTGTTCCTGCCCCAAAGCTCTGACCCTAACAATTTGTTCTTCCCTTCCTTCATTCTCAACCTGTCAGTGGGTATTTTTCATTATTTCATTAATATGGTAGGAATGCACACTCTGTTCTAGCTTAGCCTTGCAAAAGGGAAGTCTCTTGCAGGCATCAGCCTGTCCTCTGGTGAAAGCAGAAAATACTTTCAGTCAAAGAGGCACCATACGAGAACATTGTTCTCCATTGCCCATTCGCAAGGTTTTAAAGACCTCATATTGGAGTTCTCTTGAAAAATGGTACGCAATACCGTCTCAACCAGAATTTCTCCAAATAAAATATAGTACTGGTATACATCATCTTTGCAAAACTGATTGGCCTGTCCAAGAGAAAAGACCTGGATTAGCAGCACTAGAATGAACAGAAGCTTCGTGAGGGCAGGTATTTTGCTCACTCTTGAGTGCTCAGGGGCTGGAACTGTACATACAGTAGACAGTCAGCAAACACTGGTTAAGTGAACGTGTGCAACGATCATAGGAATTCCCTGAGCTGTCCCTTGGGACAGACTTATGATGTATAGTATTGGATAGAATTGGACGTTAAAATTATCATGTTAAAATGATATAACGTGCTTGAGGGAGAATCAGTGGAAATCTAACTTCTTGCTATTTCTCTGCTTTGAGATATTAGTAGAAACTACAAGGAACTATGTGACTTCCATTGTTACAGATTATTAGTAACATCATCCACACTATTATATTCAAAGAAATTGCCTCAAACTATCTTCATGATTTTTCTTAGATCCAATTTACCTAAATGCCCAGAATTTTTCTTCAGTCACTGAGAGTGTTGTGTGTCTTCTTGACCAAGTGTTCCCCCGGCTGTTTCCCATCCAGACATCATAACCTGCATCTGCTAGAAGGAATCCAAGGCTGCCATTGGCAAAATTCTCCAGCCAGGAGGCATTGTCTGCAAATAAGGCATGTTGCATATATACGACTGGCCTGGGTCCTGGAGGGAGGGAGGAAGAGAGAGGAGAGAGAGAATAATTTATGATAAATAGAGCATCTCAGGGACATGATAGAACCCCCCCCACACACACACACCCCACACCAGAAGAAGCAAAAACCAAAATCAGCATTCACCTTCCCCCTTGTCATTCGTGTAGAGCGTGAGAATCACGTAAGTTTCTTGAGCACATGCATTATACCTGGTGCTATGCTGACAGATGAAGAGAGGAACACCCATGAGCTTGTTACATTCTCATAATACCTCTATTATGATATAAGTAGCTACTATTTTAAGGATCTTCATTTTACAGATGCAGAATCTGAGCTTTAAGGTAGTGAAGTGACTTTCCCAAGGGGCCACCCAGTTAACAAGGTGCAGAGCCAGGACGAAAGCCCAGTTCTGTTTCACACCAAAGTGGGTGCTCGTAACTGAGCTCGCTGCTCTGTGAATTCGCCTTTGCCTCTCTCTGGGGTCTGACTTGCAAAGACAGGAAAATGATTGTGTTTGATGGAATCCCATGCCCCTTCCGGGGAGGAGGAGGAGGAGAGCGTAAATGGACAATGACTGGTTCCTCGCCAAGCTTCCAGCCAAATCCCCAGCCTCTGCCCACCGGAGAGCATTTGAAAACCCCAAATATAATAGAATCGGCTCAACATCCCTCTGACAACTGTCAAATTCCTGAGGGAGAAGGTGTTCAGGGAGATGAGGAGAACCAATGCAGAAGGTTCCAAAAAGGCACCATAATTTAGTGGGTAAGACCATGGGCTCTGGAGCCAGGCTGGGTTTGAATCCCAATTCCACCACTTGCTATATGTGTGACTTTGAGCATTTTACAGAGCCTGGTCGGGTTCATCATCTGTAAAATGATAACTATTCCTAGCACCGACCTCCTAGGGATGCGGAGAGGTTTATTGGATATAAATTAATGTAAAGCTTTTAGAATAATACACTTATCCAATGGTTTTTAATTCCAAACCTTCCCCAAATTCTCCCTTCTTAAGTAAAACTTTTCCTGGAAAAAAATGCTCTCCTTTTAGAGCTCCTAGCCCCCAACCCCCAAGGCTGGTGTTGCCAGATTTTGTAAAAAAAAAAAAATGAAAGTGAAGATTAAGAGAAGACTCAGGATGTCCTGTTGATTTGAATTTGAGATACAGGATGAACAATTTCTGTGTAAGTACATTCTAAGTGGAACTTGTCTGGGAAACTGATTTGTTAGTGATCTGAAACTCACCTTCAGCTGGCTGTCTCCCATTTGTCTCTTACCCCCCAGCTACATTCCACTCTCAGTCTTCATTCTGAATCTCTAGAATCAGGCCTTTCTTTCTTAGAGGAGAGAAAGTCAAACAGGGCGATTTTAGCCACCTCTGAATAGGAATGGCAGGAGGGATGGTGAGTGACAGGTAAAGGATTTGCCCCCCAAACTTCCCAGACACTTTGCTTATGCTTCTCTCTTCCTCACTCATCTTGAGCTTTGCGGTGACATGTCCCTATTTAAAGAGCAATTTCTCTGCTTTTGCGTGGCTGGCTCTTCATGCTAGAATTCAGGCCTTATTAACACCATGCTCTTTCCTCCCACAAAACTTCCGTCCCTCCGATCGAAACATAGGAAGAATGTTCTAGTTTTCCTTCCCGGAAAAAGTTTCAGAAATGTCAGGGTCATTTAATTTGATTTTTTTTTAATCCTGCAGAGGGAGGCTTATTGATTCTGGAGGGGGCAGGAGAGACTTCATGCAACCCGGCCAATCTCTTTGCAAGTGAGGAAATCCATTTTCCTGGGATGCAGCAATATTCCACATGAGAAATCAGTCACGAACGAAAGAAATGTTGGCCCCGCCTTTGCATTTACACCCCGACCAAGCAGGCCTGCTTGCTGTCAACAAGACCTGTCTTGCCTTTTGTATTTCTAGGTTCTTGACTGTCTTCAGAGAATTGGAAAAGAATGAGACTCCCTGTTAACTATTTAAAGACTAATCCAAGAGTCCATCGATTTTGATAAACCAGTCGTTCTCTTAATGGAAAGCCGACACTAAATTGTAGCCATCTGCTGTCCTCCTCTGCAGGAGAGAACATCTTTTACCTGGGCTCCTGGCATCTTTTCGTCCATGAGGAATCCTGTTGACGCTGAGGATGTACCCGTCCTGAGTGATGACTTCATACTCTTCACTGGGGTAGCCATTGTAGGTGATGATCTCACTCTGCCAGGTAAAAACACAGACATTAGCTCAACATCTTCTCCAGAGGTGATAGGAAGGAACTAGAACAAAGCATCTGGTGTGTGCTTATTGGGGTGAATTATCTGAAATCTGTAGCCCCAGGTAACTGTAAAATCAATTTACTATGTGAAGTCTTGATAAAAAATTAGCAGAATATTAAAAAATGTCGGCTATTGGCAAGTTTGGGGGTGGGTAGTTGGGTAGAGATAATATTTAGTATTTTCTAACAGAACTATGTTCTCCAGTTGATTCTTGAGACCCCTTATGGTTTGGTAGAAGGCATTTATATGTATTATCCAAACAGCTTAAAATAGACATTTTAATATTTTTAAAATATAAATTCAAAAGAGGAGGTGGCCTATAAATTCTTTTTTGCTTTATATTACTAGAAAATGTTATTTACTCAGCCAAAAGGGGAGATGTCCCTAGGTTCACTCTTAGAGAAATGTTAAATGCCACCTACATTTTATCTGTTCCCTTATCTGAGACTCTCTGCTATCACAAGACCATTCATGTGCCTTATGTGATGTCCTTTGGGACTAGGCATGACTTACAATATTCATCCACACTTCAGGATTCGCTTCTTTTTCCAAATTAAAGAATCTACCAGCACTTAAAGTTCCACAGATCAAACAACAGGTTGTTGTTAAAATCAGCCACATCGTGGGAACGCCTGACGTAAGACATTTAATAATCACAGATTAATTTTATACAACAACTTTGCTTTAAGAAATGAAAATAGTGCCCTACTGAAAACCGGACGGACATCCTAGGAACACTGAGAAAGTGTGGAAGGAAGCAAACGCAGTGAGCTAACTCTGAGCATGGGAATCCTTTCCTCACATAGAAACTGCTTTGACCCAATTCACTTCTGCAAGACATTTCATCCAGTACCAAGCCTTTTTGTTTTGGTCGTCCTTTCGTCAAAGGTTTTCAGTGAGGTTACGTCTTTGCTCACCTGCAAATTGCCAGGGTACCCGAAGACTCAGAGGACAGGTGTCCAAAGCCACAGCAAAAGGAAAAGGGGTGTTATTCTCTATTCTAACCGGCTTCCCACAAAACAAACAAGAACAGTGAGCAGAGAAGCTGACGATCGGTTTCCAGTGACCGGATTCTTTCTCTTGTGGACACCCAGTGGGGAAGGTTGCACATTTGAATATGCACTCTCTTCCTTGGCGTGGCTTAAAAGCACCTCTTCCAAGGCAGACCAGAGTACCCCTCTTGTGACCCCCCACTCATGACCTGACGTTGAGGTCCAGCCTCACCACCGCCAAGATTTCTGACGTTGGGCAAGTTATTTAGCAGCTTTGTTTCTTGGTTTCTTTGTAGGTGAAATTAGACTAATGTTACCTACCCTACGGGGCTATAGGAAGGATCAAAGGACCTATAAAGCAGTAGACACAGTCAGCCCTTTCTCACCATTTTTCCTAATCAGAGAGTGAGCCAGAAAGTAACATCAAATTTAGAGCTTTACTTCTGAAGATTTTAAATAGCTTTCCATGCATTTGCCGTCTGGTTGAAGATGATTTCATATCTATCTGCAAATGTCATATAATTGAAAACATTGTTAAAACTAGTGACAGCTAGTATCTACTGAGTGCTAAGCTTGCCCAGAGAATGTTTCTAAATGCCTCAGGCGTGTTATTTCAATCTCAAAGAAACTCTGTGAAGTAGGTCCTATCATCTGCACTTTATTGATGAAAAAAACCAAAGCTTAGAGAGATTTCAGATCTGCCCAGGTCACAGAGCCCACAGGTGCCAGAAGCGGGTCCGGAAGGCAGGCAGCCTCCCAGCAGCGCCCTTGCATCTGACCCGCCTCCCGCTTGTGATAGCTCTTGACTGTACCTTGTTCGGTGAGCATCCTCTGCTCCCGAAGAGTCTGCACCGATTAGGAACCTCTAAACTTTTGCACGTGACTTCAGGCTGAAGAACGAGATGTGGTTGCAGTGACAGTTAGAAGCTAGAGAGAACAGAGACAGGAAGCCCATGGAAATGAGGAAACCCTGAGCTGTGGCACCACCCAGGGCGTCTTCCTGACGCACCAAATGCCCTGATATGCTTGCAGATTGGGAAACAGTGGTCTGCAGGATGCCAAGTAACCAGTTTGACTGAATCCTTCATGTTTCCTTGGAGTTTCCTTGGGCCACCGTTGGGAGGGTTCAGCTACATTTTCCAAGCCTGGCATGAAATGGGGAAGTTGGACAGACTCGGGATCCTAATGGACAGAAGCAGACAGAGCAATATCTACCTTCTCAACGCCAGGGCATTTCTGTCAGGGTCAGATGAAGCGATGTCTGGGAAACGCACCGATGTCAACCGTCTCGTGTGGAGGGAAGGGACTGATTGTGGCTAAATGGTGAGGATGAGACCATCCTGACTCCCGGCTCCCGAGGCCAGGCAGGACCTGGAAGCAGCGGAGCGTCGGAGGACACAGACCCATATGCCCAAGGGATGCAGCCCGGGGTCAGCTTTGGCCGCGACCGTTGTGAGCACCGAACCACGGACCAGTTGACCTCTACTTAAAGCAAAGTAGAAGCAGGGGCGCCCGGGGGGCTCAGTTGATTGAGCGTCCCACTCTTGATTTCGGCTCAGCTCATGATCTCAGGGTCTTGGGATCAGGCGCTGCGTGGAGCTCTGCGCTCAGGAGGGAGTCTGCTTGAGATTTTCTCTCCCTCTCCCTCTGCCCCTCCCCACTCCCGCATTCTCTGTCTCTCTAAAACAGATAAATAAAATCTTAAAAAAAAAAAAAAAACAACAACCCACGCATAAAACAAAATAGAAGCAGAGGCCAGAGGAGAATAAAGACAACTTAGCTCCAGCCTCCCCCCCCAAAATAGCGGAGGCACATAGGCATCGTTTCTGTTTCACTCTGTATTTCTGTACACCTCTAGGGCCCCAGCAGTAACTGAATCTCTTGGGGACAAGAAGCGGGAAGACAGTGAAGTCCTACCCAGCAGATTCAATAGCTTCTGTTCTCTTAGTCTGGACCCATCCGGCACCCCTTTCAAAAACAAAGCTCTTACTCACATTTGTCCAAACCTCAAGATCTGTTCCACTTGAACGGGGAATTTCATGCCAATTACACCAACATGGACTGAGAGGAAGGACTCGGCTTGTTGGACTAGGTGGGAGGATTATGGATTCTTCCACCTTTTTTTTTTTTTTTAAGATTTTATTTATTTGAGAGAGAGACAGAGATAGCACAAGCAGGGCCCAGGGAGAGGGAGAAGCAGGCTCCTGGCTGAGCAGGGAGCCCAATGCGGGACTCTGATCCCAGGACCCTGAGCTCATGACCTGAGCCAAAGGCAGATGCTTCACCTACTGAGCCACCCAGGCCCCCAGATTATTCCACCTTTGAGGCAAGACTCCACCGTTCCTGACCCTGACAACCCAATGACAGAGGGGTGAGGACCTGCTGGGAAACACGCATGGCTTCTGATTTTCAAAATCACTTCAGGGGCACCTGGGTGGCTCAGTCGTTAAGTGTCTGCCTTCGGCTCAGGTCATGATCCCAGAGTCCTGGGATCGAGTCCTACATCGGGCTCCCTGCTCAGCGGGAAGCCTGCTTCTCCCTCTCCCATTCCCCCTGCTTGTGTTCCTGCTCTCGCTGTCTCTGTCAAAAAAAAAAAAAAAAAAAAAAAAAGCATCTGCCTTCCACTCAGGTCATGGTCGCAGGGTCCTGGGATGGAGCCCCGCATCGGGCTCCCTGCTCGGCGGGAAGCCTGCTTCTCCCTCTCTCACTCCCCCTGCTTGTGTTCCTGCTCTCGCTGTGTCTCTCTCTGTCAATAAATAAATAAAACCTTAAAAAAAAAAACCTTCAAAAAAATCACTTCAAACAGAACTTCAACAGACTCTGGGGAGCTCTAGGGGGCACAATGTTATTAGTATTAATGTAGATTTGGGCCATACTCCGTGTGGAGCTAGCATGAATGGAGCTAAATGTCTCCAGCCTTGACAGGTTTTAGACCACCTTGAATCTCAAAACTCTGTTATCATCGCCCTCTCAGACCCCTCTTGGACGCAGTCAATACCTTGAAAGGAGTTAAAATGAAACACACTGCAACTCTTCCTTGGCCCTGTGAAATACAAAACTATAGCTCCTACTCTCTAGAAGCTCAAATTTTCCCTACTTTTTTCCCCGCATAAAATTAGATCATATTAGAGCTGGAACATGATCTTGGGGGCAGCCTTTCTGAAACCCGGTGGTGTTCCTGATACCTTGATCCAAAGTTCATATTGCAGTCTGAGCAAATTTTTAATGATGGCTGCCCGTTGAGATATCAAGGTGGCTAAAAATACATGCTTGAACATAGAACATAGATCCTTGAACTTGATGTCTATCAGCCACAATGATTATTATTTTCCTTCCAATGTTCTAATTCAAAATACATTTGCTATTACATTTCCTCTTTTTGTGTTTGCTTGCCTCTTTCTGGCCAAAGACCCATATTTTTGGTAACACACAACTTTGTATCAAAGGGGGAATCGTTTTCCCTTGAAAGCAACTCGAGGTTAAAAATTGAAACTAATGAGAATTTTGGAAAAACAAATAATTAAACCTTACGCCCTTTAGACAATTTTTACCCTAGAATAAAAGACTTTGCATGAACAGGAGCACAGAATCTGTTGCTTGCTCACCAGATGACTTATCTAGTTCATTATGCATCCTAAAATTCAAACAGGGTGGTAAGCATGCATGCATGTGTGCGTGCACATACGCAATGATTGATTAGCCCACTTTGGCTTTAGGAAAGGCACTTTAAATTACATTTAACAATTTTATTTCTTTACCCATAAAGCAGAGTTGGCCATGCTCGTGACATCTATAAGAAACAATGCTGTTTCTGAAATTACCTATCAGAATGGAGCATGTTCTCTTTAATGCTGGCTGGTGTCGGTGAATCTCCCCAACAACCCCACTAAACCACACCCACCTTCAAACACCGTATGGCTGCAGGAGAGAGAGCTGGAAGAGAGAAAAGGCAAATAAAAAGTTCTATCATACATAACTGAAATATTAAAGGTTTTTTGAAAAGAGGTCATAAAAAGCCAATTGAATGTGCACTCATCCCGACCCAAAATGCGCAAAGGAAAGATCACTTCCATTTAAAGAGAAGTTATTACCAAAAGTGCAGGTGGCTGCCCTTGATGACTTCCACGTCCTGGGAGGTGGCAGGGTCAGGACTGTATTCGTGGCAAAGGTCAAAGCTTCTGGGGAATGAAGAGGAGGGGCCCTATCATCTCATAGGAGGAGATTTATAGCATCCAATCCTCCAAGCCTGTTTACCTGCCTAACTGCCTACTTCATGCGCAGAATTTATGTATGGTATTCTCTACAGCTCATTTTGTATTTGAATTCCTGTAGGAGGTATGTTCAAATTGAAATGTTTTTTTTTTTAAACATGCACACACACGCACACACACACGCGCACACACACGCACAGAACACCTGGCCAGAGGTTTAAGTTGTATCTAGTTTTAGATAGAGTCTTATCAATTTGTGTGGGTAAATGAAAGGCATTTGGAAAGGAAACAAGATAACACTGGTATTTTGACATATGCTCTTGTTTCTTTTCTGAATTAATTTTCTATTGTGTTAAATTCATGTTAAATCACCTTCAAATCTCCCCAACATCCCTGAAAATGGCTCGATGGCTTTGATTTCATCCTTCTCCTAATCACCATCAACATCTAACATATCTGCTGGGTGAGCGAATTAAATGAATGAACGGATGAATCAAGAAGTCCAGAAAACATTGCTTAATTACTGAGGAATAATAATATTATTATTCATAAAAATAGTGAATTCTTAAGTATTTACTTTTTACTTTGTGTCAGGTATTTTACCTCGTTACTCTACTCTATAAATTCTACTGGATCTCTTTGCTCTTAAGTATGCTTCAAAGACCATTTTTCTTAGCATCGTTATATATTAAATTTAATAAGAGAGTAAACTCATAGGAAAAGTCAATCTTGTTTTGTTTTGGTACTACTTGGAATAATTCCACCATTAGTCATAGATTGCATTACATACTAGTACAATAAAAAAAATTGTTACTGGATAGTCATTTTTCTGCTATCATTCAGCCTCCAATATGTCCTTAAATCTATCTATTATGGCACAGTCTGGTATCTTTCACACAATCTCTCTTCTCTAACTTCTCCATACATTAAAAAAAAAATCTCATAAATGCAGAATCATTCAAGATTTTTTTCCCTACAAATAACCAGATTTCTTAGGAGATAATAACCTAAACCTTTTCTTTATGCCAGCATTGTCCAATAGAAATGTGATGTCAACTACACATGTCATTTAAATTTTCTTATAACCACATTTTTCAAAGCATAAGGAAATTGGTGAAATTAATTTTTATATTATACTTCATTTAAACCAATAAACCCCAAATATTATCATTTCAATATGTAATCAATCTTATTAACAAGAGACTTTCCTTTATTTTTCTTTTTATTATTATTATTATTATTATTATTTTTGCACTAAGTCTTTGAAATCTGATGAGTATGTGACATTCACAGCACATCTCTGTTAGGACTAACCACATTATTAATTCTATTAATGTTACTCAGGTAAATATGTCCAAGTCTCAAGAGGGCAAGGAAACAGGTCTTGTGATTAAATATGACTTCATATGTGCCATTTAACGTCTCGGTATACCTAATTCCTATGTGAATTAAGAATTCTCTTTTTCCATACGGGAAATAGGTCATGACTGGAAATATGAAGCCATTATGTGTACCCAGCTCTTTATAAATAATAATCTCTACCAACCCTTTTCTATGGAACTGGCATTGTGTTAAATTCTTTTGCATTATTACCTCACAACAACTCAATAATAGAGACACTTAAACATATTTCCATTTTACAGGTAGGAAAAATGTGGGCTGGGGTGATTAATTAACTGGCCTATGATATAAAGATAACAGTGGACTAGGAACCAAACCTAAAGACTTCAGGGCCCACGATGAGGTGCTGCACTCTACAAATATTCTTCATAAACAGCTTCAGTCTTCATGATGGCAGAATATGGATGAGACAGGAATGAGTGTCTCCATTTTGTTAAGAAAAAAAAAAAAGGAAATAGCTAGAATCAATGAGAAATGACTTTCCCAGGGTCACACAGCTCATAAATGGTGGTGCTAACTCTGAACTTAAGTTGTCTAACACTACCAGGAGGATTGTTTCTGTAGCAATTCCACATTTCTGCTCAGTCAAGAGAAAAGGTGATTATGCTGTGAAAATACTTTACAATTCATTTTATTTTACTGTTTCCTTATTTTTGAAGTCTAACTGCCATGCAATGTTATATGAGTTTCAGGGGTACCAACATACTGGTTCGATAACCTTATACATTACTCAATGCTCACAAGATCAGTCCACTTTGGGAAAAGAGCATGAGGTGTCATAGAAATAAGGGCGATTTTTTGTTACGATGATCTTTATAACTATTGGACGTACCCACGATGTCCTTGAAAGGGAGGGCTGAGAACTGTCCTTTGACTAAATGGAATGCATCCATCCGACACCATACTGGTGGGCAGGATGCACAGGTGCCACCATCCCTGAAAGAGGGGGCCTGGAAGATGGAAGCCCAAAGGTGGGAAAATGTGCAGCTTCAGAGAAGAAAGCTCAGGTGAAGAAAAAGGAAAGGCGTGTTCTTGCAGAGGATGGCAACCTCTCAAAATTTCCAGTTCTCCTAACTACAGAGGGAGCAGTGTTTTGTCGAGGGTTGGGTAATTCTCCAATGGGGCAGGGCAGGGCTTCCCTGATGGGAATCAGGTTGCGTGGGACCAAGTGGATGACTCCCGGCTGTTACCTTGATTTGCTGTGGCTCTGACAAGCCACCGCAGCACACCTGTCAACAGATTTGTCAGACGAATACCAACCGGGCTGGCGAACCTGGCCCTCCTCTCTGCCAGGCTGGTTTTGACTCAGAACTTGGGTGTCCTGTTTTACATACTCACGGACCCACCTGCTCCGTCCTGACTCTGCCCCCCGTTGCTGGCTCGTCTGCTCCCTCTCTGCAGTTCTGGTAACAACGATTTTGCTTTAGTTTCTGTGTTTTCTTTAAATCTGTATGAAATTCTGGCCTTGCCCATTGTGCAAAGCCCCAGGAATCCCCTAACAAACAGGAGCCTCCCCGACCAGACGGTCTCACCTGGGCTTCCTCATCTGTGTCTTTAAGGAGACAACACAAGGAAGCGTTGAGGGTTGGAATCTGGATTCTAGTAACTCTGGGCTTAAGACCCAGATTTGCTTCTAAGTCTTCTGAGCATCTGTGGTCTTTAAAATAGCCTACTCCCCAAAACTAATGACGTAATGGGTGGTGATTAACATAACAATACAAAATTAAAAAAAAACAACAACCAGCCTAGTCCCTTTATCACAGAGATAAGGGCAGAGATAAATGGCTCAGGCCATGCCTTTGATAAATGCCCAAGAAGTTAGTAAGTGCTAAATAAAGTTAGCTCTTTTTATTACTGTCCTCATGGGGTTGAAATTCCCCAGCATACTTTAAACTCCGTGTAAGTCATAAGACGAGGACCACGTTTTCCTTATTTAATGCCCTATTTGCAGCCTCTAACATATAGGAGGTGCAGAGTAAATTTTTTTTTAAGATTTTATGTATTTATTTATTTAGAGTGTGAGCAGGGGGAGGGGAAAAGGGAGATGGAGAATCTCAAGCACACTCTACCCTCAGCGCAGAGCCTGGCGCAGGGTTCGATCTCACGACCCTGAGATCATGACAAGAGCTGAAACCAAGAATTGGACGCTAAAACGACTGAGCTACCCAGGCTCCCTGCAGAGTAAATGTATTTCAATGAATGACTTGTAACTCTGAGGAGTTGTTTGAAAATTTCTTTGTCAGGGATCACAAAGACACCCCTAGAAGGAGACCTCTGAGCCCCCCAGTCCTACACAAAGTAGGCTTATTGTAGAACTGAAAAGTGGTTCCATGTTAAAAGTTTCTCCCCTCAGGAAGCTGCCAACGTTCAGATTCCTGAACACGTAATACAAAATCAAACTAAAAATATGACATTTACATGATTGATGAGAGTGATAGTGATGTACCTTGAGGCTTCTACTGAGAATATAAATTTAAAGAGTATTTTTAGGAGACAGCCCTAAAGGCAAGAAAATACAACCTGATTAGGAAATGCCACGTTGTGACTTAATTTTAATTAAATTCCATTCAGTTTAAGGCAAACAGCGTGGGCAGATCGTGTCGAGGAGAATGAGGAAGATGTGTGGGAAGACTTAGGTATATAAACCTCGTTTGAAGATGGGCATCTGATTAGGGAAGCGGAGGCAGATGTATCTAGAAAAGCAAGTGAAGTCAGGTTATGGGGAACTTTGAAATATAGCTAGGGAAGTTAGGGCTTCATCGAAGAAAATAAAAAGCAGCAGAGTCACGGTAAGTTCTGGTACAATGGTATTTCACGGTGAAAACACCCTTGGAGGGAGGAATGGGGAAGATGAATCAGTGGAAAAACTCATCATTAAAGATATTAAGGAGGAAGCAATAAAGCTTTTTTAAAAAGATTTTATTTATTTATATGAAAGAGAAAGAGAGAGAGCACGAGCAGGGAGAGGGGCAGAGGGAGCAGAAGACGCCCCGCTGAGCCGAGACCCCGGATGCGGGACTCTATTCCAGGACCTGGAGATTACGACCTGAGCCGAAGGCAGACGCTTCACGGACTGAGCCACCCAGGCGCCCCAAGAATAAAGCTTTTGTGGAGAAAAACTGATGCGCTAGAGATAGTACATTGGCTCAGCATTCTGAAAATACAGTTCCAACACTAGTGTGCTCACTAACTCCTACACCTTGGGCACGCCACTTAAACATACGCCTCGTAAGAGACAATTTTAGGTAGAACGTAGAGGGACTTTAAAATTGTTAATAGTTACGCTTATTTTAGTTACTTTATGTCGAGTCACGCTAGCGCTGCATTAGCACAATGATACAATCTTTAAGAAGAATTTTGACTTCTGCTTCTACCTAGGAGACAACGACAGGGTCTGGAGTTACCATCTACCATCAAAACTAGACCGTTGGAGCCAAAGTAATAAGCAACAGTTGTCAGACATTGGAAATCAGGCCGCAGAGGAGGGTGATCACTCAGAGGGTTCTCTAGGAAAACCTGAATGCTCTGCCTACTGATCCTTTCTAGACACAGCAAAGGTAGGGCAACCCAAAGAAAGCTCGGTGGGAGTGGGGTCAAACCCCGGATGCCAGGGAAGCCACTGGTTCTGGAGAAGAACCTGAGCCAGGCCCTTCTGGATCTGTGTGCCCTGGGTTCTGCTCACACAGACCCCCATCGCTGGCACTTCCTGGAGAACCACTTCCCAGGTGAGGAGGTAAAACTCATCAAGAAGATGGATGAGCACCTGACTCACCGCCACAGGCTGGCAGCCCCCGGGGCTGGTTGGGTGAGGATCTCTTCAAAAGGCTTACCGTGAAGCACAACTAGGAGCCTCCAGAGCCCACCAGCCATTGAGGGGTCCCTCTGGCATCCCCCCGGTGCCGGGGTTCTGCCTGAGCTTCTCCCTGCAGCCACTAGGCAACTTGTTAGCTGCTCTGGAACCCTCTCCGCCGCTCTGGAACCCTCTCCCAAGCCGTGGACCAAATGGAAACAGAACAAACTTTTTGCAGGGAAAGGAAAAGAAAAAGAAAAAAAATGAAAAAAAAAGAAAGGGCTTCTGAAATATGGAGAGGCATCCCCTTGAGTTTTTGGCTAAATAATAATGCGCCCAGGCAGAAGGGAAAATATCACCAGAGCGGGGAGAGTAAAACTTTCAGAGAAAGAACAATTGCCAGGAAACTATAAGCAAAACAATTCCTAGAGTGTACCTAGTATACACAGGGATGCATTTGAATTCCCACCAGCCAGCATGGAGAGAGCTTTCCGAGCACACCGGGGCATTCAGTAGAGACTTCGGAAAGGGCACGCCTCGTAGCAGGGCAGAGCTTCCTTGGAGGAGAGATTAGTCTAGACGGGCCCTTGAGGAGGCGAAAAACCCAAACCAAAACAAGTCTCAAAGCAATCAGACTTAGCTTCAAGCAAGCGAACTGACTGCCAAAAGACTTTCCAACCCTGTTGAAAGGAATACAATGAAACTTAGCAATGCAAAATGCAAAGTCTGGCATCCAATAAAAAAAATTATTAAGCCCCATGCAACAAAGCAGGAAAATATAACCCACAACAGGAGAGAATCCATCTATACAACGAACTCATAAATGAGGAAGATAATTGTATCAACAGAAACTATGTTAAGATAGGTTCTGAGAGAGGCTGACTATGCTCAAGGATTTAAAGGAAAACATACAATAAGGAGGGGAAAAAGGGAAGATATAAAAAAGGCCTAACTGGGATATCTAGAGATGAATATACTCTCCAAAATAGAAAATGTACCAGATAGGATTCCAGCAGACTAGACCCTGTGTAAGAAAAAAATCGTGAATATGAACACACACAGTAGACACGATCTAAAAGAAGCACACAGAGGAAAAACACTGGGAAAAATGCACAGCTTCAGTGACTTGTGGGTCGGTAGCAAGTGGTCTAACATATAAATTAGAGACCCAGGGACTGTGAAGGTACAGAAGATGTTTGAAGGAAAAAAAAAAGATATTTGGAGAAACAATAAACAAAGTTTTTATAAATTTGATGAAAACTGTAAGTCCACAGATTCAGGAAGCTCATTGAATTCCAAGCAGAATACACAACCAAACCACCCAATGAAATCAAATTGCAAGACATCCATTGGTGAAAAGAGAATCTTAGAGCAAAGAAAAAAAATCTACATTAAGTACAAAGAAGGAATATAAGAACTCACATGTTTATCAGAAACTACATGCCAGGAAGTAATGAACAACATCTAAAAGCATCACAAGAGGGGCACCTGGGTGGGTCAGTCATTAAGCATCTGACTCTTGGGTTCAGATCAAGTCATGATCTCAGGGTCCTGGGATAGAGCCCCGAGTCAGGCTCCTCGCTCAGCACAGAGTCTGCTTGAGATTCTCTCCCTCTCCTTCTGCCCCTCCACACATTTGTGCACGTGCACACTCTCTCTCTCTCTCTCATTCTCTAAAATAAATAAATATAATCTTAAAAAAAAAAGCCCTGTGAGAATAACAAAATAGGAAGCATATCAGTCCAAGATTCTCTTATCAGAAAAAAAATTTTAGAAACGAAGGCGAAATACCTTCTTCGCTGATCAGCCCAGCTGGAGATTCTGGGGGCCTCTCAGACTTTTTCTGAGGATGTACACATGCCACTCCTCTTCCTCTCTCCTGGGGGATGGGTCCCAGGGCTATGTGCCTTCTCCACTCATCACTGACCATCAGGGAGATGCGCATCAGAGCCACTATGAGATATTCCCTCGCACCTGCTGGGGTGGTTATAACAATACTGCCATTAATAAAACAAAAGACGAAAGAGAAGTGTTGGCGTGGATGTGGGGGAACTGAACCGTTACCCACTGTTGGTGGGAACATAAAATGGTGCAGCTGCTGTAGACAATGCTGTGAAAGTTCCTCAAAAAATTAAAAACAGATTTACTACATGATCCAGCAATCACACTTCTGGGTATACATTCAAAAGAATTAAAAATAGCATCTTGGAAAGATACACGTACTTCCAAGCTCGTCCTGGCATTATTCGCAATGGCCAAGATATGGAAACCACCTAAATGTCCATTGATAGATGAATGGGTAAAGAAGATTTACTCTATGCATACATACAACGGAATATAATTCGACCTTAAATGATGGCAAAACAAAGACTTTTTCAGACAAACGTTGTGAATCGATAGCTAGCAGATCTGCAAAACAAGAAGTGTTTAAGGAACTTCGTCAAAACAAGAGAAATAAGGAAATAAAGGTAATAAGGAACAGGGTCTCTCAAGCTTTTAACCAAAGAGACAAAATAATAATAATAATAATAATAATAATAGTTTGTTAGTACTATCAATAGTAGTTTACTATTGCTGATAAGAAATTACCCTGGGCGCCTGGGTGGCTCAGTTGGTTAAGCGACTGCCTTCGGCTCGGGTCATGGTCCTGGAGTCCCGGGATCGAGTCCCATATCGGGCTCCCTGCTCAGCGGGGAGTCTGCTTCTCCCTCTGACTCTCCCCCCTCTCATGTGCTCTCTCTCTCTCTCTCATTCTCTCTCTCTCAAATAAATAAATAAATTCTTAAAAAAAAAAAAAGAAATTACCTCAAACGTGGTGGTTTAAAAGAATATCCATTTATTTTCTCACTCTTGCTTTGGGTCAGCAGTCTGGACAAGGCCCAGCTACTTCCTCTGCTCAGGGACACCCCCCACCCCCCGCCCGCCCCGGGCTGCAGACGAGGTGTGGCCAGCCTGCTTTCTCAACTGGAGGCTTCACTGGGGATTAACGGGCTTCCAAGCTCATCCAGGATCTGGATGTGATTCATCTCGAAGCTGTATGACTGAGAATCCAGTTGTTCGCTTATTGTCGGCTGGAGCCCACCTACAGATCCTAGAGGTCACACACGATTCCTTGCCGTGTAGACTTCCTGCACATGTTGGTTACTTCTTCAGGCCAACAAGGGGAATCCCTTCTCCAGTCTACTTAAATGGAGTTCTCATATAATATAATGCAATCAGGAAGTGACGTCCCATCACCTTTGCCATAAACATGATCTAACCAAGGATGTGGCAACTTTGCCAATTCTGTTGGCCAGAAGCAAGTCTCAGAGCCCTCCCATAATCAAGGAGAGAGGATTGCACCAACACATGGACACTAGGAGGTGAAGGTCACTGGAGGGATCACCTTAGGGTTTGTCTGCCACATTGTTATTTTGAAAATCCACTTGCTTAGTGAAAGGAAAACGCATTTAATTTTGCAAACATTCGTCCATCAGTCTAATAAGGTCTTGGTAAATTTCCTGGGGTGCATCCTGTCCAAGGTAAAAATCCACATGATTGTAGTGTGAAATCAACTTGTAATAAATAAGCCTGGTAATTTTAGGGAGTAAATTCTCAACGTCCCTGACATCAGCCACACGGTCATGTCCTCTGCTCCATACAGCCGTTGGCACCTCCATCTTTGTAACGTCGTATACGGGAGGTGTAAGCTAATTACAGTTAAAGAGAGGAAAAAAAAACAGTTTTTACAGAAAACCACCTTATGGAAGTAACATTCAGTATTAATTGTGAAGCAAGTTCTTCAAATGCTCAAAGTGTGCAGTTAGAATACACTTAGTGATATATAAACATTAAAATGTTAAAAGTGATTAAAAACACTTTCATGCAATAATTTAAATTGGGAACAAACAAACCAAAAAACCACAACTGTTTTATTTCTGATTTGTACTTGGGGGGAAGATAGGAAAGAATCCTAGGGGAAGGGGACCCTTATTTCTGTGAGGACCAACTTTCTAGTAGCACTTGCATGGGGAGTATGTCCTTTTCCAACAAAATAGATGTATTTATGGATTGGATAAATGTAAATCCCTCTCCTCATATGCAGAAATCTCAACTAGGGGGATTATTGACACTTGAGCAGGCTCTTGGGTGAGCCCTGAGACCAACAGATGAAAACATCTGAAATATGAGGTCAGGAAGGAGCCAGCCTGTCCCAGATAAGAGGGGCTGTGGTATTAATCTCTTGCCCCTTCTCTCTGGTTATACAGCCTTTCTCATGTGGATCCAGCAAATCCCATCCCCTAGCTCCTCAGCGGGCCAGGATGACCAGGCCAGGCCAGGCCAGTCAGTCAGCGCTTCATCCTTCTGGCCTCCGTGACTGGATGAGAGATGAGCTCATGGCTAAAACCAGGCCAAAGTTCTCTTTGGAACTTCTGGCTAGAGCAATTGAGAAAAATGCTGGCTTTTTCTTTGGGTTTGCTGTTGAAAGAATGCTATGAGCTAAGTACATCCAGGCACCATTTTACTACTATTCTTAAAATAGCCTAAGAAGGGAAAGCATAGGCAAGCAGAAGCTAGGAGAGAGAGGGAGGGGTTGAGGGAGCAGGAGAGCCTGGAAGGCAGTATTGCAGTTCCCACTTATTGTGAATTTCCCACCACACTTTTTAGCTCAGTAAAGCAGTATATATTTCCTGAACCTAAAATAAAGTTGTCTTCTGCTATCTGCAACTGGAAGATTATGGACTGCCACCATAGTCTGTGGACTGAATTGTGTTTTCTCAAAACTTGTATGTGGAGACCTTAACCCCTACTTTGATTGTATTTGTAGATAAGGCTCTTAGGAGGGAATTAAGGTTAAATGAGGTCATAAGGGCTGGGTCCTAACCCACTAGGACTGGCAGCCTTATAGGAAGGGCAAGAGAGAGATCTGTCTCCAAGCACAAACACAGAGAGGAAAGGCTATGTGAGCGCGTGGCAGGAAGGCAGCCTTTGGCAAGCCAGGAAGAGTGTCCTCACCAGAACCCCACCTGCCGGCACCCCGACCTTGGACTTCCAGCCTTCAAGACTATGAGAAATTAATTTCTATTGTTTAAGCCACTCAGTCTACGGTATTTTTTTTTTTTATGGCAGCGTGATTAGATTAATACACCACCGTTGGGGTGCCTGAGTGGCACACTCGGTTAAGCGTCAAGCTCTTGGTTTCGGTTCAGATCGTTATCCTGGAGTCGTAAGACTGAGGCCCTGCGTCGGGCTCCATGCTCAGAGCAGAGCCTGCTTGAGATTCTCTCCCTCTCTTGTCCCCTCTCTCTGCCCCTCCCGCTTGTGCTCTCTCTTTCTAAAAACAACTAAGTATATCTTTAAAAAAGAAAATACACCATTATTAATTTTGGCAGCAAGATTAGGAAGAAAAGGTTATACGGACAAAAGATCCTTAGGCACTTGTGACCTTGCTGGGGAGAGCTTTCCTAGACCAGAAACGCACCGGGGGAGGTCCCCGACTTGGCGAATGTGCACCAGGAGTTTTCGGAGCAGGGCCGTGTTCAGGCAGAGAGCACTGGGTTACTCATTACAGAGGTCACTGGCCCTGGATGCATTCGTGTCTGGGTCTTTGCATTACTAAATATCTTACGGGTATCCCGTGTACCCTATACTGCTGGGAGACCGTGGCCTTTCGCTTAGGAGCAAGTGGTCAATGAGAAGGCGTAGCTACCGAGTGAGAAAAGCAGAGAAGTCTGTGAGTGAAGATGGGTGCTCACCACCGGCAGTGCATGCGAGCAGAAGGGCTCAGGAGAGCCCGCGCAGTGTCCCAAAGGCAAAGAAGAGGCATGCTTTTCCTGACTCTGATTTTTCTTAGCGGGATCATACAAAGCACAAATACTCGGATGCAAAGATGGAGAGAGGTAAAGAATAGAGAGACAGCACAACCCAGAGGGAGCGGTACATATTAGCAAGGTTTATGGCAACAGAATGGGCCTGCGGAGCCCCTCTGCAATGATTTAGGACCCTGTGAAGGATGAAAGGGGGCCCAGAAGACGGCAAAGCAAAAATGCGTATGAAAATTCAGGATGCAAATAAGGCGTGTTGGCTTTGGGCCAAGAAATTCTTTTTTACTTTCGTAATCATAAAGGATTGGTGATTACATTGATCATCACGCCTGTCTAATTTATGGGTCTTTTGTATACTTGTGACAAAAGCGATTGCTTTTTACACATGCATGTTGTTCAGCCTCAGTTTGTTTGGGGTTTTCCATTATTCCCCCACGGTCCCAAGCAAAAGTATGTAAATGAACTTGAATCACCCTGTCTTCTGAAGGTCCCAAGCAAAAGTATGTAAATGAACTTGAATCACCCGGTCTTCTGAAGATCCGCAAGCACAATGGTAAGCCCTGTGACTCAGCTCACAACCAAACTGATACGTGAGTCCCACAGGTAAGCTCATCATCCAAGACACTTTCCTTTTAGCAACTATCTACTCTTGCTAGGACGAAGAATTGGTTAATTACAAGAGTAAATGGTACTTGGTCATAGTGGGTGAGTTTGTGTGTGGCTAGCAGTTCAGGAGAAAAGTATAGCAGTTTGGGTGAAAAATCAGATTTTTCACCCCAGCCAAAATTATGCATTTTCACTACTGCAGTTAGGGTAGCACTGAAAATTTGCTTTTTAAAAAAATACAAATTTTTCCATATCCCTGACTTGAAAAACTCATGTATCTTTGATGACTACTTGTTTAATTTGAGCTCGGTCTATCAGCACGAAGCCAAAACCACATACGGATTTCCTTATAAGTACTGGAAAAAAAGAACAACAAATAGAACACAACATATCGCCATTTAATATAGAACTTTGGCTCCAAATTTTTAGAGATTGTGTCAAGCAATATCTTGACACACCATTCTCTGGCAGATAACAGTATTTCTTCCTAAGAGTGATGTTTCTGTCTGGTTTATCTTTAATGATCCATATATTGTTTTGTTTTTGTTTTTTTAGTGAGTAGTACATGGCATCCCAAAGAACTGTCCCAAAGTGCTGAGAGTTTCTCTTCTTTGACAAGGAGTAAGAGCAGTGGAAGAAGAATGGTTATAAAATCCGGGAACCCCTGGGCTCCTCTGGTTCATTATTAGCTAAATAATTTTGACAATTTACGTAACCTCTCTGAGCCTCTGCCAAATGAAGACAATCATATTTGCCTCGCAAGGTCCTTATGAGGATCAAAAGTAATGATATGGAACACGCAAGAAACCAATAAGTAACATCAGATCGATATAAAATATCTGGCATAGTGTTGGTGCTTAAGGAGTGGATACTACTTTATTAGTTCGCTTGCAGGTGCTATTGATGATTATTGTCATCTTTGTACCTGGTGAAAGTGCATCATGTTCTGATCAGGGTTTCCCCAGTCAAAAGCTTGGAACAGACCAGAATTAGCAGCCTATAATAAAATAAAAATAAAAATGCATTACAGTGATATAAGAAAACAACATACATTGAAAGACAATAAACAGAAAATATACAAAGAGGATGACATCACATCCCACTCTTTCGGCACAAGAGCTAAAACCCAATAAAGAGGAATAAGCCAGTAATATAAATGGTAAATATTGGTATACTAATTCACAGAACTGACAGTCTTTTAATCCCCTCCCCCATGCTTCTCCCGTGAAAATCCTCAGACAGCAATGTCCTTAAATGTTCTAATGTTTATGAAATGTTCACAAGGATGCTGGATGGAATGATTCTTGAATATCTTAGCTCCAGGAATTTTAATATTTTTTTAAAAGGCACCAGCTGTACGTCTCCTACGTTGAAAAGTGACTGTTTTAACATACAAACAGCTTTGTACGTTATCCTTGCCAGGTGGTCTAGGATATTATGACCATATTCCTTATTCTTAAACGTTTTTGTTGCTATTGAAAGGAATGTTCACTCAGAGTATCCTCAGTGCTTTCTATTTGAGGGACAGTGTTGCTGTCCCCCATTATGTGGTCAAGCAGCCTGCCCCCGTGTTATCTGTCCTGTGGCCACAGGCTCAGTGTCTGGGACAACATGCATGCCCATATTTGCATTTTCATGTTTAGGCTTCAGCTATTAGAATGGAAACCTTCATAAGCCTCTAATGCCTAAGGGCTCCTTCTTCGGTGATTTGCCACCCGTATCAGATGGAGGCAGATAACGTTCACATCTGCCTCAAGCACTTCATGAAATGATTCTCACGCTCTTCCAAAGGTTTTTTTTCTTAACTTGAATCTCAGATTTTTTTTTTTCCTCCCTCGTTGATTTAATCCGGATTTTTAGTTTAAAATTACTCCCGTTGTGATTTCTAAGGACAGAGGCAGTAGTCTGCTGCTGTTGGAATTTTGCAGGTTTTTGGCAATGGGAAGCAGTATCGTGGACTAGTTAGGTCCTTGGGTTCTAGCAGCAAACAGAGCTGGTTTGAATCCAGGCTGAAAGGATTATTGCATTTGTGATTCATGCCAGGTTATTTATCTTCCCTAATTCTCGTCTGTGAAATGGGAATGACACCATTCTCCTCATAGCGTTGTGGAGATTAAATAGGGTAATGCAATAAGGTAAAATAAATAAATAGGGTAATGCCTATAAAGTGTGTAACACCTAAGAAGACTCAAAATTACCACTATCAACATCAGCATCATCACCCTTGCCTTACCTGTCTGCATAACTGATGACCTCGTATTTTATCTCAGCTCCTCCCCCCATCCTCCTGACTTATTTCTGTCCTGAAGAGGACCTCCTGTCACAGAGGAAGAGATCTTTTGAAGAGCAGTCAGCTGGGAGATGAGTAAGGGACTGGTGAGGACATTTGTAGAATGGGGGTCTCAATGCCTCCATGGAAAGACTGTTATAAGAATTCAGTGAGACTGAATGAAATCACATGTATGAGTAGCAAGAACACATAGTAAGCGTTCAGTAAATGTGAAATTGAAACCTGAAGGCCATGCTCATCATGGGCTCCATCTGTCTCCTCACCAGGAGGAGGCCCTATGTCCTGAACATCCTTCTTCCTGCAGGAACTTGAAGGCTTATCTCCTAGGGGGTGGAACTCTTCAAAGGAGTTCAGAAATCCTCAACTAGTATTTCAGGCTATCTACAGCCGTGCTTCTCAACCCTAAAGCGCAGAACAAATTTACTAGGGTGGAGGTTAAAGTGCCGATTCCTAGGATCTCAGATACATTAAAACTCTGGGAAGACCTTTTTCTCCTCCTCTGTATCTCCCCTCCCCCCATACACAGACAGGTTCATACATATTTGGCTCAGAAAGCTATACCAATCGAATGTGCCTTACCTCTGAACTTGCTAAATATTGAGTGATACAGTAGAACACACAAAAAATTTAAACTGAGGGTAAAACCTGAAACCATTAATCTACTTTAGTCCCTCTCTAACATTTAATTTGCCCAGAATAAAGCATGATTTCCATACTCTGAAATGGCCCACATACCAATGGGAGGCTGAGCAGATCTTTCTGGAATAGCCCGTGTCATGTTATATAAAGTTCTGTTAGAACTGACAATTTTCCAAAAGAGGAAATACAAGCTTTCCTTAGAAAAGGCAGTTTGGAGGGATCCAAAAATCAGAGTTCAGTCAGAATCTGTGGGAAGCAGGCCCATACACCAGACGCTACTGAGGACATGATGAACAGAAGACAGAACAGGAAGTCAAAATGAGTTGATGCTGATTCCAGAAGCATCAACCTGACAGCAGCAGGTGCAGGCATAACCCTGTGGTGGGCTCTGTGAGAGCGCTCTTCAGGGGTCTCAGAGATCTACGTGTGCCTCATTTCAGAAATAGGAAGTTTGTACCTGGGCCCAGTGGAGCATGTTCTGAACAGACGTGCCCGTGAAGCTCTGGGCCAAATAAACATCCAAGCGACTCTGCAAAAGAAAGAGATTATTTCTCACCTGGAGGCTAATCATGTGACCACCCCACAGGTAACCGTGAGTATTCTCTCTCTCTCTCAGCAATAAACATGTACCCTACCCTCTTGAAGAACTTTCTCCTCCCTTGGCTCTAGTCTGGACCGTGCAGCCTTCCTAAAGTCCAGAGGGCATCCTGCTGGTCAAAGGCGCTAACACACCTTTTCTCTCCAGCCTCATGTCAGACAGGTCCAGGAATCCAAAGGGTCAAGGGATAAAAGCCCCAGTGCCCTTCCTCACCCTGCGTTAAGTCCCAAAGGACATTCCGAGAGAGCTGTTTATCATGAGACATTGAGAAAAGATCTGAATGTTTGCTTTCTGATTTTAAGAATGTAGTAAATATTCTACAGGGCTCTCTGAAAGTTTGGCGAATGTAATCCATCCAGTATTGTAACTTCCATTAACATTTAGATTTTTTCTGGATTAAAAAAAAACTTGATTTTTTTCATACTTTCCATTGCATCTTTTTTGTATACATGGTTATATTTTTCCACCGAAGTGAGCATAGAAACACACGGAGCTTTAAAATAAAAAACACACAACCCCTCATGACCTACCCAAACCTACTGACTCAATATCAAAATCTCTAGGGGTGAGTTCTGGACATGTGTATTTCTTCAAAGTTCCACAAACTCTACCTGTGCATCCCTGCCTATCCTCCACTAAAATAAACATCCTGTAGAGACTACAGTATTCCATAGGATGGTCCCCAACAGTGAAAAAAAAGGGCAATTTGACTGTAAAAATGTATAACAAAGGCCCTCAGTGGAATGTTCAAGGGGGCCATTTTGTGAAGTCTTTCTTTAGCAAACTCTCAGGCCATGTCGAGAGGGTGCTTTTGAAATGATCTCTGTTGTGTGTGCTTGAAGGTCTTCTTACTTAGCTCGGCCTAGATATGCTTCCATCGAAGTGATGGGCAAGCACAGTTCCCTTCAGTAAACTGAGAACAATGTAGGGAAGGAATGTGAAAAGCCAGTGACTAAGGCATGCTTTCCATAAACCGCCTTTTAGAAATCTTGCTTGAAAGCAAGAAAAGTGTCAATCAATACCTTCCACTAACAGAGGGAGACTAGGCTCTGGGCAGAAGTCTGTGAGATAGTTGAAGGCCCTTTTCAGCTTTGTCCTGCCTGTGGTTTCGAAGATACCTCCTCTCTGGCAGGGAAATAAACAGTAGCTTCCCCTCCTCCCTCTCTGACTCTTTGGGTCAACTAGTGGTGACCGAGGAAGGAAAGGATTTCAGCTGCAGAGAACTCACCAGGAATCCCAGCTTACCCCTCTCCGTGTCCCTTGAATAGTTGGTCCCTTTGGACTAAAGAAGTAAGTGGTTCACAAAATGACAATTTCCAAATCACCTATGAAAGTGGAAAACTGGTTTAAAGAATACAGATGCCTGAGCTCACTCCCTGAGATTCTACTTTAGTAGGTCTGAGATAGGGTTTAGGCACAGCAGGATAAATTTCAAAATCATAACCTTAGTGTAAGTGAAGGATTTTTCAATGGCGTCACTTTGACCAACAGCAAGGGTTGGTGAGAATGTTCAATGGCCCAGCCTTCTTCTCAGATCCTCCTACTAAAGCAGGTGGACTCCCCAGCTTTGGCTGGACACCACCAACATGTAACTTCAATTCAGGAGACCAAAAAAAAAAAAAGCCCTTGAGATGTGGTTTCCACGTGATTCAGTACAAACTCTCCTCACCTCTGTGCAACAAAACAATTGTTTTCTTGGCTTCGACTACTTACACATACCATGTTTAAGTTTGTTGGATCAAATCCACTCAAAGTAAATAGGAAGTTGCTGCAAATATGACGAAATAGCTTCCGGTTGCACACCTTGGTGGCAATGAATTGGTCAAAAAATGTATGAGGGTAGAACATCTTGTCACCAAATAAAGCCTGCAAGATCAATGTAAGATACCATCAAATTTCACGGATAAGGATGCTAAGAGTGGAAAGTGAGTGGTAACTCAGACAAGGGCTGGACAGCAGTGGTATCTGCTCTATGCTAGTCCTCAGTGAAACAGAGAGGCCTGTTAAATTTTGTTTTTGGTTCTCCCAACCCACCTTGTTGGTCTTCCCAACTTTCCTCTTGATGCCTTTTCCCAAGATCCTCTACGTGCGGTGTTTTTGGAACGGGCCCTGAAAAGCTAGACCCTGTAGGAAACTGGTAAGTCTTTGGAGTCAGGGATACTTTGGCTCAATTCTGGACTCTGTCTCTTATACCTTAAGAAAGTATTTCATTTCTATTATCCGGAAATGGATAATGAAATGGAGAATTCATATGCAGTATGTAAGACTGTGTAAAGATAATAGGTCATGTTTAAAAGGAGCCTACTACAGTTTCTAGAATCTGGTTAACAGTCCCCAAACAATAACTACTATTATAATTAGTGGACGATCATTCCAGAATATTCTAGCTAACTTTTCCAGAAGCAAAAGCTAAACCCCCCAAAATCAATCTCTACTAGTGGAATTTCAGGCAATGTTGCCAGTGAGTGGAATTTACCTTCTGAACTTTAGGAATCCCTTCGAATTAGGACACAAATTCATATCTCATTCCTGTGCACAGAAGATGAAACTTGTTTTTGTTTCACAATAACTAGTTTTATAATCTTAGACACAAAGATGAAAGTGTTTTAAAAAAGATTTTATATATTTATTTGAGAGAAAGAGAGAGAGAAAGGATGAACGGCAGGAGGGGCAGAGGGAGAGGGAGAGAGACAAACAGAATCCCTGTTGAGCGCAAAGGCTGGTCGCTCCACCCCAGGACCCTGAGATCATGACCTGAGCTGAAGTCAGACACTTAACGAACTGAGCCACCCAGGCGCCCCTGTAAAGATATTTTTTAATTCTTAAACCTTTTGGAAACTCTATTTACAGTAATAAAAACTGGCTTCTCTTTCTCCTGGAATCCTTTTTTAACTACCAATTACAACCAAAGAACAATAACAACTAGCATTGATTTTTATTGCACTAAGGCATGACGAGATCTCACAGTATCTTTGGTGAACTCGAACCAGTAAATTCCTACTGGGTATAGTCGGTTGAATTCTGAGTTTGGAAAGTGGTTACTTTATATGGTCAAAGGTCATCTTCATTTAATGGAATATTTGGTATCCCATGGAATATTAAGGTTCTCTGTGATATACTGTGACTTCATATACCCCTTCCTGCCAGAGAAAGGGAAGGAGAAAGAAAGAGAGACTACAATGTGTTAAAATAGTTCAAATCAACCTCTTTAGGTCTAGAAAGCAGTAATTAATCATGGCAGACATTATCTAATTCATTCTGGCCTCTCATTCATTTTGTCACAATCACTGGGACACATGAAAGATTAAAAAATGTTTTTTAATTAAAAAACGTTTTTTTAATTTTTAAAACTTATTTTTTTTTTGAGAGGGAGAGAGAGCACGTGTATGAGTGGTAGTGGGGAAAGGGAGAGGGAGAAAGAGAGAGAGAGAGAGAGAGAATCTTTAGCAGACTCCATGCCCAGTGTGGAGCCCCATGGGGGGCTTCATCTCACAACCCTGAGATCGTGACCTGAGCTAAAATCAAGGGTCGGACACTTAACCGACTGAGCCACGCAGAAGCCCCCAAAATTTTATTTTTAAGTAACCTCTACACCCCAACATGGGGCTCAAACTCACAACTCGGAGATCAAGAGTCACATGCTCTTCTGACTGAGCCAGACAGGCACCCTTGAACTTACCTTTTAAAAGAATGTTTGCAGGGAGCCTGGGTGGCTCAGTTGTTAAGCGTCTGCCTCCGGCTCAGGTCATGATCCCAGGGTCCTGGGATCGAATCCCATATCGGGCTCCTTGCTCAGTGGGAAGCCTGCTTCTCCCTCTCCCACTCCCCCTGCTTGTGTTCCCACTATCGCTATCTCTCTCTGTCAAATAAATAAATAAAATCTTTAAATAAAATAAAAGAATGTTTGCATCTCTTCTATGTTCTCAAGTGCAATAATCTAAATAGATTAACACATGAATAAGTAATCAGAGTAGATAGCAGGGTCTGGTTTTAATCAGCGAACATTTTTGTTTTTCATGACCAATATCTTCATCATCCACACTTGGCAGAAAATCCATGTGAAAAGGAAGTGCCAGTTCATAGATGTGACCAACCATCAAAATATGATGTGAAGAAAGAGTTATATCTGCCATAAAGGGCCCTTGTTCTTTATTCTGACAGCTGGTGTTTCCAAATACAGGGTGAAGTAGCATGGCGGTCTCTGACTTCACACTACCTCTACCCCCACACATGAGCGATGCAACAAAACTACCATTATATTTACCCAGGCACAGATAATTGCTCCTTCACCCTAACCTAAAAAGAGAGGATAGTAATGCAGGCCAGCCAGCCATAGAACACCCGTTCTTGCAGTGTGGTCAACATGACTGAGACTGTAATTCCAAGTTGGTTCTGGAGGGGGTGTGCTTGTCACGTAACAGTACAGCAGTCTTACATCGGCTCTTCCCATAACTGTGTGAATTTAAGAAGATATCCCTTCTTCTGGGTACATGGCCCCGTGCCAGGTCTCATGGTGTGCCAAGCAGAACATGAGCTGGATGCAGCTCTCAATGGACTGCTGAGCTGGGCCCTGTGTACAAAGCTGCATGAGGATCCAGAGCTGACTTTTTCAGGTTGGCATTGGAAAGGAGGGTAAATAATTACATAGAAGAAAGAACATTGACCATAGATGGCCTGCTCAGATCTGGGTTCAAATTCTGGTTCCACCACCCATTCGCTGGGTCATTTGGGACAGGGTGCTTAGCCTCTTTGAGCCTCAGGTTCTTCTTTTAAGATATGAAGACAGAGTGCCTGCTGGCTCAGGCGGTTAAGTGTCCAACTCTTGATTTCGACTCAGGTCATGATCCCTGGGTCGTGAGATCAAGGCCCATCTCTGGCTCTGCACTGAGCGTGGACCCTGCTTGGGATTCTCTCTCTCCTTCTGCTCCTCCCCACACCCCCCAAAAAAGAAAAAGAAAGAGAGAAAGAAAAAAATGAAGACAATACTAACAATCCTTACTATTATAGAAAACACGTAAAGAGCAAAGGGTCAAAGCAAGCTATAGGTCAGAAAAAAATAGAGGGGTAAGAACACATAAATGCCCAGGGGCTAAACAAGGGATGGGAGAGGTGGAGAGGATAAGTAATTGGCAAACAGGAGATCTGAAGCACCAAGTGCTGAGGCTGAATCTAAAATAAACTCAATAATGCTAGACAGTACTTACTGAGCACCTGCTATAGGCCCGGTACGATGCTTAAACATATATCATCTCAATGAATCTCCAAAACAACTTGACAAATCTTACCCATTTTTTTTACTCATTCATTCATTTTCAACTTTATTGAGGAATAACTGATACCATAAGACATTAAATGACATTTAATGACATTATAAATGACATTAAATAATGACATTAAAAGGCATTATAAATGTAAGTTTGTACACTTTGACCTACATCTCCCCATTTCCTCCTCCTCCAGCCCCTACTAACCACCATTCTATTCCCCTTTTCTATGAAATTGGTTTTTTAATATTAGATGCTCCCTGTAAGTGATTCAGTACAGAATTTGTCTTTCTCCGTCTGGCTTATTTCATTTAGCGTTATGCCCCCTAGTTTCATCTAGGTTGCAAATGAATGCATTTCCTTATTTTCTTTTGACTTTTTTATGTTATTTTAAATTTTCCCATTTTAATTTGTCTATATGGTTTTCCGTCAGGGCTACACTAATTTACATTTCCACCAATAGTGTATAAGGGCTCACTTTTCTCAACATCCTCGCCAACATTTATTTCTTGTCTTTCTGATAATAGCCATCTAATGAATGTGAGGCAATACCCCACTGCGGTTTTGGTTTGCATTTCCCTGATGATGAGTGATGTTGAGCATCTTTCCATGTATCTATTGGCCATTTGCATGTCTTCTTTGGAAAAATGTGCGTTCTTATCCTTTGCCCATTTTTAATTGGATTACTTGCTTTTTGGCTATTGAATTATATGAGCGTTTTGTATATATATTTTTTAAAGATTTTATTTATTTATTGACAGAGAGAGACACAACGAGAGAGGGAACACAAGCAGGGGGAGTGGGAGAGGGAGAGAAGCGGGCTTCCCACCGAGCAGGGAGCCCGATGCTGGGCTCGATACCAGGACCCTGGGACCATGACCTGAGCCGAAGGCAGACGCTTAATGACTGAGCCACTCAGGCGCCCCTGTATATTTTGTTTATTAACCCCTTATCAGATACTTGGTTGGCAAATATTTTCTCCCATTCTGTAGGCTGCATTTTCAATATATTGATTGCTACCTTTGCTGTGCTGAAGCTTTTTAGTTAGTCCCATTTGCTGATTTTTGCTTTTATTGACTGTATTTTTGGTGTTTTATCCAGAAAATCAGTGGCAAGACCAATGTCAAGGAGCCTTTTCCCTATGTTTTCTTCTAGCAGTTTTATGGTTTCAGATCTTCTGTTTAAGTCTTTAATCCACTTTGAGTTAATTTTTGTGAGTGGTGTAACACAGGGGTTCAGTTTCATTCTTTTTTTTTTTAAGATTTTGTTTATCTATTTGACAGAGAGAGAGAGAGAGCACAAGCAGGGGGAGTGGCAGGCAGAGGGAGAAGCAGCCTCCCCGCTGAGCAGGGAGCCCGATGTGGGACTCCATCCCAGGACCCTGGGATCATGACCTGAGCCGAAGGCAGACGCTTAACCGACTGAGCCACCCAAGCCACCCTTATTCTTCTGCATGCGGCTGTCCAGTTATCCTAACACCATGTATTGAAGAGATTGTCTTATCACAATTGTGTGTTTATAGCACCCTTGTCAAAGATTAGTTGACCATAGTGTAGGTTTATTTCTTGCTCCCTATTCTATCCCACTTGTCTGTGCACCTGTTTTTATGCTAGTACAATACTGTTTTGATTACTATAGCTTTGTAATAGACTTTGAAATTGGGAAGTGTGATGTCTCCACTTTTGCTCTGCTTTCACAAGTTTGCTGGGGCTATTTGGGGTCTTTGTGTTTCTGCACAAATTTTAGGATAGTTTTTTCTATTTCTGTGAAAACTGCCATTGGAATTTTGATAGGGATAGCACCGAATCTGCAGTTCCCTCTGGGTTGTATGGACACATTAGTGATATTAGTCTTTCCAATCCATGGACACAGGGCATCTTTTTATTTATTTGTGTCTTTCTGGGTTGTATAGGTATGGAATTCATTCACCATGGGCTAATTTACTTATTTCTCATAAGCCAGAATCCCTGGCTTCTGTAAAAATGGTCTCCCTTTCATCCGCTTTAATCGAAACCACTGAACGCAATGATCACTTTTAGTCTGCAATGGGAGAAGCCCATGTCAATCTGTAAGAGGAAAACACACTAAAGTTCATGGACCAATTCACTTCAACTGAGTAACTGATCAGATTAGGTAGCTGTCAGCACACAGAGAGAATCTGCAGTTCAGGATATTGCCGAGATTTTGAGAAGTTGACAGACTGAGAGTCTATGAAGTGTGGGCCATTGAGTAAGGTTGGACCTTTAGTGGGGTGCCTGGGTGGTGCAGTTGGTTAAGGATCCAACTCTTGCTTTCTGCTCAGATGGTCTCAGGGTTGTGAGATCGAGCCCCCACATCAGGCTCCGAGTTCAGTGGGGAGTCTGCTTCAGATTCTCTCTCCCTCTCCCTCTGCCCCTCCTGCTCATGTTTGCTCTCTTTCTCTCTCTCTAAAATAAATAAATAAATCTTAAAAAAAAAAAGGTTGGACTTTTAGTGATGGGGAAAGTATGTTCTAAGCAAATCATGACAGCAGTGAGTAGGTGACATTAATTAAAAGCTTATAATGTGCAAAACCTGGTCCTAAGGGATTCACAAGTCTGAACTCAATCCTCACAGCAGCCCTAGGAGTAGGAACTATTCACATCCCCTCTTTATGGGTGAAGAAAATGATTCACAAAAGATTTAAGGTCTTGACAAATTCACCCAGCTCGCTAGGATCCAACCCCATGCCATCTGGTGCCATGCTGTGATCTTAACTCTTAACTCCATATTGCTCCTGAAAAAGCAAAGGTCACTAGAGAGAAATTTAACCTACTAGATTAAACAAATTAGTTAGTCACCTCAACATTTGCTTTATCTGTGAGTGAGGAACGATATGGGATAGAAGCCCCTGATATACATTTAGACAATAGGGTAGAATGGTGTCAGAGTGAGCTCCCTGAACCCTGTTGGTAAAATTAAATTATCAGTAGATCTACATGGACATCTTACATCTGTTACAGTCTCAGAAGCTTATAAAATGCCATTTTGTCTAAGGTTCTCTTCTCTTGAAATCAGTGAAAATAGAGCTAGTTTTAGTTACTACAGATTTAAACTTGGAGGAGTCACATACCTTGACTACTTCTCTGGAAAGAGCTGTGAGTTTTTTCATAGGACTTTGGGTGTATTTCACCGTGACGACTGGAGCCAATGCAAAAAATATCTTAATCCTTTTAGCCAGCTCTGGATTTGTAGAGAATGCTATGAAGGCTGAAAGGGAAAAACACACTAGTTTATAGATTTAAAACAATTCTTCATTCGTAATAAGTGGTAGCAAAAGTAGGCATATTAAAAACAACAACAACAGCAACTACAAAAACAGCTCAGAATAAGTACCGTTGATAGGGAAGAATTTCCTAAACTTCTCAAGGAAGCAATTGGCTGATTCAAAATGCAGTGACTTTCTTTTCCCTGGAGAATTTATGTCTCTTCATAGTGTTGCGGAAAGGGTTCAAACATCCACTGTGGGGCATGTCCAGGTAAACTCCAAGGGCCATTCTAGCTTGACCATACTCTCTTTTTTTTTTAAGATTTTATTTATTTATTTGACAGAGAGAGACACAGCGAGAGAGGGAACGCAAGCAGGGGGAGTGGGAGAGGGAGAAGCAGGCCTCCCACAGAGCAGGAAGCCCAATGCGAGGCTCGATCCTAGGACCCCGGGCTTATGACCTGAGCCGAAGGCAGACGCTTAATGACTGAGCCACCCAGGCGCCCCGACCATACTCTTTAGTATCATACAACACTGGGCTATAATTTTGGCTTCTCATTCACTAGCTCTGGGAAGTCTTGATTTTCTCAAGCTGTCAATGTGGAAAATAGAATCCTCACAGGATGATTCTTTTGAAGGTTAAATTATATATATATATATATAAAACTGAAGGTATTCTTTGGCATTCTCACCATTGGAAAGGATTTCCAAATTCAGCCATTTGTAAAACATGGATGATAATGGTCTCAAATGTTTGTAGATTGCAATGAGAGATGGTATGTAAGATGCATAGCATCTAAAGACCTACTTTACACCAGAAACCTGATTAGAATTCGGATATAGAAAAGAGCCTGGTGGAGATGCTGTTGATATTGTTGAGCTGTCTAGCTACATGGGGAGCAGAGAAGGGGGTGAAGTGCCTCAAGGCATTGTCAACATGGTGCCATCTACCTCTAGCCTCTCCCAGTGCCTCCAGGAACTGAAAGAAACAGTAATTGTGGCATATGATGTCCACAATTTGTAATTCTCTGCTTTCTTTTTGGTGTCCTCATTCGACTGAAAGCTCTTTAAGGGAAAGACTCATATCATTTTATCTCGGCCCTCCCAGGGTCTAAACCAGTGTCTGGCAACTGTGTGTGGTGTACAATGGGAATAAGTCCCTTTCCCTCAGGTTTATTTATCAATCTCCAAATTCAGTCCTAGAGTGGCAGAAATCCCTGGTGTCCTCCTCATTTTATTTACTCTTCAGAAACCAGTCAGAGGAAATGGTTTCCCAGGTCAAGTCCTCAAGCTAGAGACCGCACAGGGGGAAGAAGTATGGAAGGTTCTCTGACACTCTCAGATCCCACCTGCCCCAAACACACCGATGGTGGTCCCTTGGGAGTGGCCCACATAGTAGAGTTGCTCTTGTCCAGTTTTCTCTACGATAAAATTGATTGTGGCTGGAAGGTCATAGTTAGCCATCTCGTCCACGCTGCCAAAGAGAAAGAACAACAAAACTGGGGGAGAAAACCCAACTCATTGTCAGGCCTGCAATGTTTAGACACATTTATTACAGACATAGATACATAGCTTTTGTCAATTTAAGACTAGAGTCAATGTAGAACATTAGGCATCTCTGCAAGTTTTGAAGATGTCCCCTTGATGGCAAGAGTAACATGGTTAAGAGACCAGAATCAGAAAAATCTGCTTTGCAAAGGCCCAGAGACGATTTTCCTGTAAGGCTAGTCATAGTTCACTTAATTCTACAGTGGATTTACCAAACTGCCTTGAAAAGAACAGTATCTGGAATGTTTATTTTAAAAGCAGACTAAAGCAAACAGATTTGTAAGGGTCAACCCAGACAGATTGAATCAGAACTTCCGGGGAAGAGGCCGGGTGATCTGCATATTTATCAGTCACCTCAGGTGCTTCTTTTCCTATGTGTTGTTGGGAAAACGCTCACCTAGGGAATCATCATGTTACCTGTAATCATGCTATGACACGGTGGCATTGGGGTGCGGAATGAGGAAATACCAAATGGCTTCGAGGAATAAGGCAGCAATGAAGCAAGGAACAAACAGCTTTAGTGACCTGCAAGGCATGCTTCTTAGTGCCTGTGCCAGGGTGAGGGGTCCCCCGGGACGAAGCTGGCGTGGCTTCTAGAGCAGACCATGCCCCAGGGCGCTGCTACTGGTGACTCTGCTCTTGGCTTATTCTGTGCTCAGGCTTTCTCTTTATTTCCCTAGGACCCGACTCTGGGGCCAGGTCGCAGCTCCACCAGCCGATGGATGGTTCATTCACTCCTCAGCGAATAAACATTGGAGGGGTCAGCTGTGTAGACTCACCCGGGGCTCACTCTTGGCTTATCATGAATGTCTCGTTCTCAAAATTTTCACCCAGAGCCTTGTTTCCAGTCCCATTTCTCTATCAGTTTTAGTTTTCCTCTTTAGCACGCACCCCAGGTAAACTTCCTTTGGGGTCCACAGTGGCAAAGTGATAGTCCTGGAATTAACCTTTCTAAAGATGATCTTTGCATTTTGATTTTTTTTTTTTGCATATATGCTTTGTGCGCGTGTGCACGCACACACACACCAGAGAGCAGGTTTTTTAAAACAAAAAGCAATGCAGTGAATAAGGGCATTTCTTCAGGGCCTGTGAAGAAAGCCTGGGTAGAGGAAGAAATGTTTGTTTCCTTCTCGTGGATTCCACTGGGTTGTGTGTGCACAGAAAGGGAAATCCAAGGGTGTCCATGTCCATGAACAAGGTACATACTTTTTTTATTAGTATGTAGCTCCTTACCTGAAGGCCCAGTATTCTCGAGATTTGGGTGAGAGTTTCAAGTGTTTTCTGGACCAGGTGTTGCCCCGGCTGTTGCCCATCCAAACGTCATAACCGATATCTGCCAGAAGGAAAGCCAAGCTGTTGTTCGGGAGGTTGCAGATCCAGTTAGTGGCGGAGGCAATTAAGCCGTGTTGCAAATATACAACAGGCCTCGGAGCTGAAAACACATGGGCAACAAGAATCTCATGTCCGAACGCCCTCAGTGTCTGGAGGAGAATTCTCTTTCCTGACTTCCTCTAGTAGAACAGAGGGGAAGGGATGACATTTGGTGCCAGGCAAATCTGGGTTCGAGTCCTTTATGAACTGCTTACTTGGGCAAGTTATTTGTCTTCTCCTGTCTTGTTTTTGTCTTTGTAAAATTTGGATTATGTATAATGTTTTATGTTGTTCTGTAGGTACTGGAGTCAGGTTGTTCTTGCTCAAAGTCTATTTTGCTACACATTAACCCCTTGTGCCTCAGTTAACTTATCTGTATAATGGGCAATAATAACAAATGCTATCTCATAGTGTAGTCATAAGAATTAAATTAGAATTAAAATACATAGGGGCACCGGGGTGGCTCAGTCGGTTAAGCGGCTGCCTTTGGCTCAGGTCATGATCTCAAAGTCCTGGGATCAAGCCCTGTGTTGGGCTCCACGCTCAGCGGGGAGTCTGCTTCGGCATTCTCTCTCTTCCTCTGCCCCCCCTTTACTCTCTCTTGCTCTCTCTCTAAAATAAATAAAAAAATCTTTAAAAAATACATACGAGACAGTCGGCATAATGAATCATTTCTCTATTATTATTATTCATATCAATAACATTTGATGTCTCACGAAGCATCTGATTACCAAACTAAATTTTTCTCGAAATAATAATAGAAACATTAAAAATGCCCTTTGTGAATACTGACTGAGTGCCAGGCACAAGGCTCGATTTTACACATGCCACATAGTTTCATTCATATTGTCAGAAAGCAAAACAGCAAAATGCAAGATGTTCAGTGAAATGTTATGCAACGTGAAATTGTTAATCTGATAGAAAAGTCCTGTTCACGATGTAGAATTGGGACAGCTTGACGAAGAAGAAGGCAGGGAAGTGGCGTTAAGACACAGACAAGAGAAAAAAGCAACAACAATGTTCCTGTCTTTTACAAAAGGTTTGTTACTGTCCTGGTACCCGGGACCCCCTCAGCTCCCTTTGGGGCTAGACCAGCTCCCAGAGATCGGGTGGTTACACTGGGGTCCCAGAGAGCCTTTGGTCACCCAGACACAAGAAACTAAAGTCTATGTTCATTCAGTCCACCTTTGGAGGAAACGGAAAGAAGAGGTTTTACTAATTCTGCTAAATTATTGCCTAAGAGCAGTCATAGGCCATAGGCCCCCTCGGATCTGAGCCCCTGGCAGCTTCTCATTGTAGAGTCCACTGTCCAGCTCATGCATTTCAGCAGCTAGCTGGTAGAACTGAAATAAAAGTTTGGGCAGACAAAGTTCTCATGACTATTGTAATGGGGTTATCTAGAATCTAGATTTTTCTCTTTACATGATTAACCATTCTGAGACTGGCAAGTTTCGTTATATGAGACTCCAAAGTATCAAAGGAGCTAAGATTTGAGAGAAGAAAGCAAACAGTTCTTGCCAGGTGGATTCCCCCTTACTCTACAGAGATCAATCTGTATTGTAGGGAGCTAGGAATGGTTCATTAATTAAGTTTAAGTATAGCAATAATCGTGTCCAGTTTAGGGCACCTGGGTGGCTCAGTTGGTTAAGCATCTGCCTTTGGCTCAGGTCATGATCTCAGGGTCCTGGGATCGAGCCCCATGTCAGGCTCCCTGCTCAGTAGGGGAGTCTGCTTCTCCCTCTACCCTTCCTCCCTGCTAGTGATCTCTCTCTCTCTGCCTTTCAAATAAACAAAAAAAATAAAATCTTTTTTTAAAATCGGGTCAGATTTACTTAAAACATGAAGTCCCAATGACTTAAGAAGAGAACTAATTACAAATGAAGTAAGTTGGAAAGCTGTCGGAATAGCTGAAGCAAAAGATGATGATCATGTCCAAGCCTAGACTTGAGGGATATTGAAGCAGAGAGAAGTGTTCAGATGAGACAGAAATTTGGAGGCAAAATTGATAGATCTTGGTGACCGGCTGCATATAGGAAGTGATGGACAAGAAAGCGTCAAGATAACTCCTAGGGGTCTGGTTGTTAAGCCCGAAGGGGGTATCTTCAGAACAGGACTAAGTTTTATTTCATGGTTTCTTTTTTTGGGGAAGGACAAAGTCATGGAGGAAGAAAAGACTAAATAGGGAGTGTACAGTTGACCTTTGAACAACATGGGTCCACTTATGTGTGGAGTTCTTTGACAAATACAGTACAGTCCTATAAATGTACTTTCTGTTCCTTATGATTTTCTTACCGTTTTCTTTTCTCTACCCTACTTCCCTGTAAGAATACAGTATATGATGCATCTAACCTAATACAAAATATGTGTCAATTGGCTGTTTATGTTATTGACAAGGCTTCCAGTCAACAGTAGGCTATTAGTAGTTAACGTTTTGGGGGAGTCAAAAGTTATATGTGAGTTTTCAGCTGCTTGTGGTGGGGAGTAGTGGTGTCCCTAACTCCCATGTTGTTTGAGCCAACTGTGTATCTAAATGCTTGAAAAACCTCAGAGGATTCTACAAGCAAAATGGAGCCGGACTGGTGGAGGTGATGAGTTTCCTATTTCAGACCAAAAGCTGCCCAGCTGCTCTAGGAATGCTCGGAGCACACCGAGGAATCTCTGCTAGAGGCAGTCTTCCATCCATAACAACATAAATCCTACTTGCTCTGGGACATCCTCTTCCAGAAGGAATCCGGTAAATTCCAAGGACATAACCATCTTCCGTCACGACATCATACTCTTCGCAAGGGTAACCCCAGTAGGAAATAATCTGGCTCTGGAAGGAGGAGAGGAAAACAGACACGTCCATGATGTCAGCTCTTGATTTTTATACCTACGTTGCAACATAGTCCTTTGAGTTACACAAGCTACTGTTCAACTAAGTCCTGGGACAGAATGCAGCAGGAAACTCAGGATCCCTTGAGGACGGTTTTAGAAGAAGGTTGCATGCAGAGGCATCGGAAGGTGAGGGAGGTTGACCTTACATCCTGGTCTGCCCGGCCGGGGTTGAGAGTTACAATGAGAACTACCAATGCACCCGGGTTCACTCACAAAATGTTTGAAAACAAATGTTTATGGTTAGCTAATGAGGGAAGCCATGGGGGATTGTGTAGGGCCCCGTGGCTAGTAACAAGTTAGCTATTGCCAGCCAACCCTGAAGGGAGGTGGGAGAGTGGTGCCCAGGCCCAGAATGAGATAGGTAGAAAGAGCCACATGGAGAGGAAGCAGAAAGGCCATCTAAGGTGACCACATGGAGGGAACCAGGACAACGAATCATCTGACCTCACCGTCGTCCCTCCTTCTGATCTCCTGCTCAAGATTTCAATGGACTGAACTGAACCGAAAGCCAAAGTCAAGGGACCTTGTTGACCTAGTTCTTACAGGTCAGTTTCTTGGGCAGAGGGTAAAGAAGATGTAAAGAAGAGAGACTGAACCCAAATGAAAAATACCTCCTGCACAGATATACAAAGAGAGCAAGTACTGTTTACTGGTCGTCTGCACAGGGCATGGTGTATATGTTCTGCTTTGTTAATCCTTACACCAAGCCTTTGCGATGGGATCATACCCATTCATGGCTGAGAAAACGGAGTTCCAGCGAGATGAATAATCTATCTGAGATCTTACACCAGGAAGAGAGAAAGACAAAATTAAAGCCTAAGGAAGCTTAGCTCCAAAGCGCATGCCTTTACCACAGGATTATGCATGTGCTCATGCAAGGTGCTCGAGAGGTGTGCATATCTGATGGGGCTATTTAAAGCGGTGGTTATGAGCCTAGATTCTAGAGACAAACTGCATGGCATCGAAATCTAGCTCTTTCTCTTCTTGGATGTACAACTTTGGGCAAGTTATTTAACCGTTTTGTCCCTCAACTGTAAAATAAAAATTATATTAGTATCTCTTCACAGATTTGTTCTGAGGACTATACATAAAGTAACTAGATCAATGCTTGGCACAAAATAAGTGCTCTGTAAATGTTTATTATTCTTATTATCTTTATAAAATAATTAAGAACCAAAAAGCACCCAGACCAGAGAGGAAGATAATGTGTGTGAATATGAGAGAAAGAGGGAAATTTCGATATGAAGACATATAGTCACAGACTATGAGTTCAGCAGTGTAGGGGGTTAGGGATACCTGCTGCTTACTGTGGAGAAAGGAGCAACAGGAGACACGCATTAGAGACTGTGACAGTTTCATTCTTCTTAAAGGTCTAACACAGCCTTGACCTGGGTGAGGACATCAATAGTGCACCATTTATGCAAGAGTATGGAGTATCCCATTGGAATGAAGCCTATGGTGGAAATTGGTCATTTGCCTGTCTTTCTTTCCGTTCTTTCTCTTTTTCTTTCTTTCTTTCTTTCTTTCTTTCTTTCTTTCTTTCTTTCTTTCTTTCTTTCTTTCTTTCTTTCTTTCTTTCTTTCTTTTCTTTCTTTCTTTCTTCCTTCCTTCCTTCCTTCCTTCCTTCCTTCCTTCCTTCCTTCCTTCCTTCCTTCCTCCTTCCTTCCTTCCTTCCTTCCTTCCTTCCTTCCTTCCTTCCTTCTTTCTTTCTTTCTTTCTTTCTTTCTTTCTTTCTTTCTTTCTTTCTTTCTTTCTTTCTTTCTTTCTTTCTTTCTTTCTTTCTTTCTTCTTTCTTCTTTTTCTTTCTTTTTCATTAGCTCTATTCCATTCCACTCTTTTCCTTTCCACTACTGACACAAATTTCTGCATGTTAAGATACTTTCAGTTGCAAACAACAGAAACCATGTCTGGCTTATTAAACCAAGAAAAACACTGATACAGCTCACAAATTAAAGAAACTGTTCTAGGAAAAGCCTTATGGAGGATGCAAGCATACTCTGTAGAGGTCATCAGTACGAACTCACGAAACTTCTTCAGGAAACCACCATCAGACGGTAGCTCAAACCACCAGGAAAGGGAATATTACTGCCCCACCTTGGCTCAAGTCTTTCAAAGTTTAGATTAGCAACTTCCAGCTCCTGGTTAGCCATGCCAGGGAATAGGGGAGTGAACACAGATTTAGTCTATGTAGAACTGGTTGTAGACAAGCAGACCAATTAGATCTAAAACCATGAGAGACTATAGACTCGGAGAAACAAACTGAGGGTTTTAGAGAGGAGGGGGGAGGGGGGATTGGTTAGCCCGGTGATGGGTATTAAGGGCACATACTGCATGGAGCACTGGGTATTATACAAAAACAGTGGATTGTGGATCACCACATCAAAAACTAATGATGTATTGTATGGTGACTAACATAACATAATAAAATTAAAATAAATAAATAAATAAAATGATGATAAGTTAATAATTCCTTATATTAAGGTTTCTTCTTAATGAAGGACTTACAATATTCATATTAGCTTCAGGATTTGTGACACTTCCTTTCTTGTGATAACCATATATAGGTCCAAGAAGGAGCATCCAGTATGCTGCTGCTAAAAGCTGCCACATTTGAGGTCTGCCTGGGAAAGGAAATATTAATATATTTGTCATCAAAGAGAATTCTACAAGTGAACTTTGGTGCAATCCTATAAAACGACTGTAAGAGAGAGTAGAAACCTGCTTCTAGGTTGTGCTTTAGCAAGCAATAAACTTAATATTCAAGACTCATTCCATGAAAAATCTGAAATTATGAATTTTTAGTAAGAAAAGAAAGAAGAAAAGAAGGAAGGAAGGAAGGAAGGAAGGAAGAAAGAAAGCATAAACATCAAATAAGTCTCCAATAGATAGCTGGACAAAAGAAGGGAATGTAGAATTTGCAGAGAAAGAAATATAATGGCCAATATATTAATAAAGCATGTTCAATATCTCTAGTTACCAAATGAATTAATTCCTTTTTTCTAATCATGGGAGTAAGCATTGGCACAACCTTTATGGAGAGAAATTTATTAACATGACTTACAAATTTAAAAATATTCATACTTTTCACTCAGCAATTCTATTTCCAGCAGTCTATCCAAAGGAAAAATAATATACATAATAAAAAAGACATAATTATTTTAAAATCATTCCTGACTATATATCTTAATATAGTGAAATTTACCAAATAAGAGATTGATAAAAGAAATTATGGGTGAGGAAAAATGGTATTATCCAGCCACCAAGTATAATATTTATATGTGTTATGTGAAATCTCTATTATATAATATTAGGGGAAAAATGTAAATTGTGCATATGTTTTGAGCCCAATGTTAAAACAAATGATAAAGAGGACAAAAAGACTGTCACCTGCCAAACTCCTCATGATTGACCCCAAGATCTGACCTTGACTGCCCACCTGTATATACCTATCTGTATTTGTCCCATGTTTTCCTTAAGTTCTTTCTTCCAGCCTATCTCTTAACTCAGGAAAAAGACATTATAGGCACAACATCCCTTGATGGAAACTGAAACCACCCCTCAAGCAATAAGGATTGCCCAGAGGAAGAGCTCCCGTGGCCCAGAGCACCCGGACCACTGTGAACTTAAACCTCGACTCACGCCCGCGCAGATGGACCATGGAATGATCCACAGTTACCTCCACCTCATTATAACACTAAAATCTCCACCCAAGGAGGAACACAAGCCTATTTACATAAAATGCAAAGTGTGTACAGGCATGGTCCCTTAAGGTGCATGCTCAACCTCATCCCTGCCTCTACATCGAATGACAAGGCTCCTCTATCTAAATACTCATCCTAACCCTGAATAAAAGGAACCCACCCACCTTGCTCGGGGGTCCCAGCTTTGGAAGTTAATCCCCGTGATCTCCTTATTTGCTGCAAATAAAGTTTTCTTTGTGTGACAACTCACTCGGCATAGTTTCTACCTGTGACTCATCAAGGGGCAAACTCAACATTAGTTCGGTTACATAAACACCAAATTTTAATTATGGTTATGTCTAGATGGTGAATATTTGGGTTGACCATTTTCTCATTTTTTAGGACTTTCCATGCTTTATAATTTTTTTATATCTAGTATTACTTTATCATAAGAAAGAAGTTACTTTTCAAGTAGAAAATTGTCAAAATTGTGGGGGAGAAAAGATGATTATATTCCCCATTTGGCTTTGAAACCACTTAAGTTTAAAAGCAACAAACAAGTAAACAACTGCAGAAATAACACAGGGGGACACTTTGCAGGAGACTTCCCATTACTACAGTCTTTACAAAGTGAAGACCTTCAATTTATGTTGGAAAACACACTCTAGCTGTCAGTATGTTCTTTTTTTTTTTCAATATAAGACAGATGGTAAGTCTCACCCTGTAGGGAATGGGAGGATTTTTCAGAAGATGCTCCAGTATTGTTATAGAAATTTCCATGAATGTCTCTCTTGGATATCAAGGTCATAATCTCTGTTGACTGTATGTATTAATATAATTAATTTATATTATAATATGATCAATGTGGTAAATATGTATTTTATATTAATGTAATATATTTATACATAACTCATATTGATTGATACAGCTTAATTCTGGTGAATCACATTGGTAGTGATAACAGTACCAATAGTAGTAATTATTATTACTAGTGCAACTATCCACTGAGCACCTATTATGTGCCAAGTTAGGTGCCAGACATACATGGTCTCATTTATTCTCAAACTGATCCCAAGGGATAAGAAATATTATCTCCATTTTATTTCAACTGAGACTAGGTCTTAAAGAGGTCAAGTCATTTGCCTGAGAATTTGACTCTTGTTGCCAGGCTCTGAAGGAAATGCTCCTGAGCTTTGTGTTCGTAACCACTTGGTCTATTGGGAGTAGGCTTCCAGGGCCCTCTGGCTACTATGTGCCTGACTGGTGTCACATAGACCATAGAACACAGGCATCATAATTACCACAGACTCAGAACCCCACCCCAGCCAACTTGAATGAGACTCTGGGGGGGGGGTGTGTGGCCAGGGATCTGCAATTTCAGCCATCATTCCAAGTGATTCATTCATATGCATTCCAACTTGTGAGGAACAACTAGACTGCCTGGATTCCTTGAGAAAATAAACTTTTGTTCTTATTTCTGTCCCTCTGAGACCTCGCGTGGAGGTTCTTGATGTGGGAAAGAAAGGCAGAATGAAACATAGATAAAATTAAATGTCCTTATAACCTGCAGCCCATTGACAAATACTTGAGGCAGGCAGGGTATAATGTTCCTCCAGGAAGCTCCCAACTCAATGTTAATGCCTTGCTAGAGGGAAAAGCAACCGTAGTCTGACAATAGCAAGGCGTCCTGTGAGTGAGGCCTTGAGTGAGCAAGGTATCCTGTGAGTCTTCTTTAGCATATGAAAATCCTTCTGGAACTTTCCTATCTTTACTTCCCCCAACTTCAAAGTATACAATCAGTTGCCCCTCACAATCCTGGGGCAGCAGCTCTTCCTGCCCACGGGCCCTGTCCCTGCGCTTTAATAAAACCACGTTTTTGCACCGAAGAAGTCTCAAGAATTCCTTCTTGGCCCTCCGCTCCGGACCCCACCAAACCTCACCTGTATATATCCAAAACTCCATCAGTTCCTATAAACATTTGTCAGTTAAATAGATGGGTGAAAGACTGAATGAGTACGTCATTTAATCTTAAAGATGACCCCACATTGACTTGCCATTTTGCATTATATCTTTTTTGCCTCGTTTCATTTTGTCATTTTGAGCAAGAGCTCAACTGTAGACCCCAACGGATAAAACGAGAAATAGACAGGGCAGCTCAACTCACGTTCTAACTAAAACCCATTGTGCTGATTCCTTATCATACTTCTTTGAAGCGTTGACAAAGACGTTTTACGATGACCAGAACATTCCAATCACGAACCAGAAAAACCCTGAGAGCAATGAAATGTCTAGAAGACCACACCCTACAGGTCCCCTTCCCAGCCCGTGATGACGTGCTAAACGCATACAGCTCCTATCCATGACTAGGTGCTCTCTGCCTGCTCCCCTGCACATATACCCTGTTCTCCCCAAACCCCCAAACTCTCCTGTAAAACTCAAGGTGTTCCTTTTGGCCGCAGAGAAGTCTGTTGTTAAGAGAGGGGCCTGCCACCTCCCTCACCTGTTGGTACCCAAAATAAATCTTTTTCTCTTTTCCAAACCGTTGTCTCATGAGATTTTGGCTTCTCTTGAGCCGAGTTTATCTGAATTTGTTTGGCAACAGAGTTGGCAACCCAGCCCAGAGCTACGCTCTCAACTTGTCCAGCAGCCTTTGGGCCCCCAGAGGGAGTGGCTTAGCTGTTTGTTTTCTGAGTTAGCCACTGTGATAGATCGATCAGTAACAATTTCACACTGCTCCACTGGTCCTCTCTTATAGTAAACTTTGAGAGCTGATTATGTCCTCAGTTCAGGATTATCTTATGGGAAGGCATGAGGGAAAATTTTAAAAGTGGTCTTTTCTCTCAAAGCACTCACAATTTCATGGTTTCTGTGGAGTGGTTGGAATTTTGGGCCTCTGGGTTACAGTCACAGCCGCGAAGGGCCCCTGCATTAGAGAGCATCCAGTTCCCTTCTGTAATGGGCTTGCTGGAGAGCCTCTGGGGCCTGGGCTGGTGCAGAGGAGCTGGACCATGTGCCGCCTATAGGAAGAACTGGAGTCTTGTCCTAAGGGATGGCGCAAGACTGTCCTAGTCATGACGGGCTGTGTTGTGCAGCCATGACATCGAGCCCATTGGGTTGCTTTGTTTCATACCTCGGTGTGCTGGATCTGGGTTTGGAAGGATGACATGTCCAGACAAGAGCAGTCTCTGTCTTCCATTTCGGTCAGTGGTTCTAACCAAACAACCTCTCTTCAGGCATCTCTCACCAGGGCTGTTCTGACTTGTACTTTCAAGGGGTGTATTAACCTGCTCTGCCCTATCTGAGCCTCACAATATTACCTATAATTGTCAGGTGAGGCTGCCTGATTTAGACACTTCTCCTTCATGATACTCCAAGAGTCCTCTTATTTCTTTGATGGGTTTCCATGACAGCTCCCTGACGAAAGCATCTCACACTGACATCCTGCTGGCCCACACGAATGCATAGAAAGAAAGCAGCCATGATAAATTCCAGGGGGCTCTCCGTCCTTAAAGGTGAGATCTTGGGGCCTCAAGTCTCCAGACTTAATCAACATAAATTATATATATTTTAGGTTTATAGATATATATATACTTATATATATATAATCTACATATAAATTATATTGATTTATCACTCTAAATCAGCATTTCACACTCTTTTCTATGAAACATGACTCCCAAAAGATGTTACTTGTTAGAAGAGCTCACAGGAAAGCATGTCTACATGGTTTATATCATATATAAAAATTACATACGATAGTATGTTTACCAACCCTGGTTTTTGCCCACTAAATGCCAATAGCCACCATTAGATTATTCAAATATGCATCCCCATCTTTTCAAATGTCCCCTAGGGTGAATGACGCTGCTATCCTCATAAGTACATATATATACAAATGCTATATAGTGACTTGCTCTGGAAGTCTTAGTTTACATTATTATAATTAAGGGTCACCGTAGTCCTGCAATCCTGACCCTGTTTTACTATAATCGACTCTTCTGCAATCTCATTTGCTCTTGAAATTTTACTGTTTGAATAACACCAGTTAAACATACTATGGCCCAAATTTCTAAGGAACACTCTTGGGAAATGCTGTTTTTATATATATATATATACACACACACACACACATATATATACACACACAGATATATATACATATGGATGTATATATATATATTTTTTTCTATTCACTACACCAAAAAAAAAAAAAATGTGTATAATCAAGGGAAGACTAAAATGACATAAGTAGCCCCAAACTGGAAACTCATCTTTAAAAAGTTTTCCACAGGCAGATGCCCTCTACGGTGGTGAGACCTGCTATAGACTTATCCAGCTTTGGCTGGGAAAAGGTATTACTAGCAATAGGACTACTTGTAAGACTGTCCTCCCTTGCTCAAGAATTTCTAATAATGGTTGTTTTCTGTCTTTCCCCCCAGCTAGGGCAACCAGGGAGAAATAGGAGACTTTCAAAAGAATATTGCCTTGCTGCATTTTCTGTTTCATATTGGGTTTAAATATTTTATATCAAGTGCATGTAGATTAATGTAAGCAACTCTCGTGAGTAATGCATTTTGTATTGATGGACACAGTGATGATGACATCAAGGGTACCAATTTCTCAACAAAAAAATAATAGAAATAAACAGAGAGCTTCATTCCACTGTTCTCATTGCTTCATGATGTTACTGTCAAGCTTATCAAGCAACGATTTAACCAGGGCTGATGTTAATGCTTGGACAGCATTCTCAGTGAATCCACACCCCAATTCTTTTTTTTTCTTAAAGATTTTATTTATTTATTTGAATGTGAGAGAATGAGAGACAGAGAACATGAGAGGGAAGGGGTCAGAGGGAGAAACAGACTTGCCACTGAGCAGGGAGCCCGATGTGGGACTCGATCCCGGGACTCCAGGATCATGACCTGAGCTGAAGGCAATTGCTTAACAAACTGAGCCACCCAGGTGCCCACACACCCCAATTCTTAACTACGCTGCAAAAATGGGGTGAGAGTTGGCCAGAATATACAAAGAGGTCAATTTTAGATTTATTTTACCATTGAGCAGACTGAGATTCCTCAGAGAGATGTAGCGACTGGCTTTTCTGTGTTTCCAAAGCTTGCTTAGGAAAATATTTGCAATTGAGTGAATAAAAAAATACTAAATGTCAAAATTAGTAATATGAAATATAATTATGTTAACTTATAACATATAACAATGTATATCAACTTGTATTAGGAGAGAGAAAAGCTCGCAATCAATACTGCAAGTTTCTACCTTATTAAGTAAAAAAAGAAAAGCCCATAGTAAGTAGGAGAAAAGAAGTCATAAAGATAAGAGAAAATAATTAATAAAATAAAAAAACAGAATATTAGAGAAAATTAACAAATCCCAAAGTTGGTCCTTTGAAAAGATTTATAAAATTGGCAAGCACTAGGAAGACTAATCAAGAAAAAAATAAAGTTATATCAAGTACCAGAATCAGAAATTAAAGAATGAATATCATGAATGATATCATAAATAATAAAATTATAATAAGAGAATATGAGGAAAACTCATATGCCAATTAATGCCAATTAATTTGATAAAGTAGATTAACTGAACAAATTCTTTGAAAAACAACTTCAACTATTTCTGTTTCAAGAGAAAATAGAACATTTGGTGAGCCCTGTTCTATTAAAGAAATTGAATTTGTTTTCAGAAGAATTTACACACATACAAACAAAAATCCCACTTCTGAGTATCTTGACTACTAAATATTAGTCTTATTTGTTAAAAAAAATTTTTTTGAGTTGGGCCATGTTCTACTTTGATCATTAAAAAACTTATGAATAGGGGCACCTGAGTGGCTCAGTGGGTTAAGCTTCTGACTTGATTTCACCTCAGGTCCTGACCTCAGGGTCATGAGATCAGGCTCCACTTTGGGCTCCCTGCTGGACATGGAGCCTGCTGGGGATTCTCTCTCTCCCTATGCCCTTCTCCCCGCCAAGTGTCTCTCAAATAAATAAATAAACAAATAAATAAATAAATATTTTTTAAATAAAGAATTTCTTTAAAAAAAAGACATAGAAATAATAATAAAAAGTAACCCCGATGGTTTTCCTTAGTGAATATCCTATTTAACATTTAAGGAAGAGATTATTATAATTAAGCAAAAAATTTTTAAAAAAAAGGCAAGGAACTCTTCCCAACTCATTTTATGAAGCCCAAATAAATTCACATTATCTTCTAAAGTGACCTAAATAGCCAAAACTTATTTGCAAAAGAAACAAAGTTGGATGACTGACACTACCTGATTGCAAGATTTACAAGCTACAGTAATCAACACTGTTTGTGTGGCAGTGTCATGTGACAAATACCTAGTACAATGGGGTACAAAAATTGGTGCACAAATATACACATACACAAAGAGTCAACTCATTTTGGACAAAGCTTATAATTCAATGGCAAAGAATCATATGTGCAACAATGGTACTAGAACTGTGCATAAAAGAAAAAAAATCAAGCTCAACCCCTAACATGCACCATTTATAAAAGTTAAAAGTAAATTATTGGCCTAAACATAAAAGCGAAAACTATAAAGCTTAAACAAAAACACAAGAGATCTTTGTGACCTCAGGGTAGGCAAAAATATCTTAGGACACAAAGAGCATGAAAGACAAAAATGATAAACTAGATCTCATTGAAATTAAAAACGGTACTGCTGAAAAGACAACATTAAGAAATTTAAATGTCAAGCCATTGACTTTGAGAAAATATTTGTAAAACAAAAATCTGACAAAGAAATTTTATCCAGAATACATAAAGATCTCTTGCAATTCAATAAGAAGTCAAATAAGCCAATAATAAAATGGACAAAAGCTTTGAACAAAAGAAGGTGTATGAATGACTAATAAGTACATGAAGGGGTGCTCCATATCTTTTGTCAAAAGGGAAATGCAAATTAAGACTACAATGAGATAATTCTTCTCACCCACTCTAATAGTTAGAATTAAAAAGACCCAACAGTTGGCAAGGACTTTGAACAAGTGGAACTCTCATGCTTTCTTTGCTTATAGAACTGTAAAATGGAAAAAACACTAGATAAAGCAATTTAGTATTGTCTTATATAGTCTTATAGAGTTAAATATACAACATACAATTTCCACATGACTCAGTATTTCTGCCCTTAGGTACTTACCAAGAGAAATGATCCAAATAACCCAAATATCTGTCATTATGGAATGGATAGAGAGATACAGTACATAGGTCCAATGAAATACTCCTTAGCAATAAAAAGGGAACAAACAGCTAATACACATAACCACATGGATAAAACTTAAAAACGTTAGCTTGAGCAAAAGAAAGAAGTCAGATACAAAGGAGTGTATATAGAATGATTATATTTATATGAAATTTTAGACAAAAGTCAATACTAATGTGTAGGACAGAAATTAGATCGAAGATGACTTGGGGCTAGGCAGCAAAGAAACATGAAGAAATTTTCTAGGGCGATGACAGTTTATATCGAATCTGATCTTATGGCAGGGCACCTGGGTGGCTCAGCTGATTAAGTGTTGGCCTTCGGCTAAGGTCATGAACTCAGGGTCCTGGGATCGAGTCCTGCATCGGGCTCCCTGCTCAGGGGGGGGCCTGATTCTGTCTCTGCCCCTCCCCCACACTTGTGCATGCTCTCTCTCTCTCTCTCTCTCTCTCTCTCTCTCTCAAATAAATAAAATCTTAAAAATGAAAGACTGATCTTATGGCAGTTACGTGGATTTATTTGTCAAAGGTCGTGGCTTGTACTGTTATAGCACATAACTACGTTACAATATACAAGTTATACCTCAAAGAAGTGTTGAAAAGAAAAAGAAGAAGCAACCACAATGGTCCAATATCCTTTCCATGTTGGTTCCATCCACTCCCTCTCTCAAACCTCAGAATCCTTGTTCTTATTTGTGAAAAATACTGGGATCTTCAACCCTGTCTCTCAGAGATTCTGATTCTAAGGTGAAGTAGAGACTCAATAGCTGCATTTTTATTTTTTATCTATTTCTTTGAGAACTGCATTTTTAATGAGTACCCCAGGTGGTTCTTGATCTAGGTGGCCCCAAATTCACACTTGGAGAAGCACATCACTAGATAGATTTAATTCCTATTTCTCTGTGTTCTTGTTTCCCACAGTTGTGATGTCCCCACTTACATCTCTCCAGACTCTCTCCCTCTTGCCTGGTTCAACTCTTTTGAGTCATTCTCTGACTGCCCTTTGCTCTGAAATGTTCTTCTAATGAGTTTGAAGGTGACACCATGAAACACCCAATCATTTTCCAATGGCTTAATTTCTCTTGTCTCCTAAATTATATGGCTAGCTGCTTGTCCCACCCTTTCTTCAGAAACATTTCACAGATGAACAGTACATATTTCAGTAGTAACTGGGTAAGATTGAATTCTTAGCCTTTTCAAATGAGGTCTGAATTATAATGTCTGTAGAAATAACCCAACACTTCCCTCCAGAGCATCAGCCCAATTTGCTCTTTTGTTTCGCTTCTTGGCTGACATTTAACTGTTCAGCGAGGAACTATCTTGACACTTGCTTTCTATTTCACCTCTCAATCCTCATTGAAAGGGCAGATTTCCAGGCTTAGTTTCTCAAAGAGAACTTACATTTGGCACATATTAGATACCTGTCAATATTGTTAGGTTCTAACTCAACTGATGGGTCACAGAGCCAAGCTCATGCAATCGCCACGTGCTGTTATATTATTCAAACAGATTTCTTTTTTGGATATAACCTTTGCAGAGAAATGATACTGGTCTTTCCTTGGTAAATGATTCTCTCAGGCCACGATTAGTCATGCACTCACAGTAACAGCGCAGAACCGTGGCCATGCCAGAAAGTCCAGTCCATAAAATCATGTTTCTTTCAGGAATACATATTTTTGCTTTGAATATTCATCTCTCTCTTTTTCCAGTCATCACCCATCAAAGTGCTATTATTAGTAACATTTATCATGAAAAAATAAAATTCAATGAAAATAATAACCTATAATTTTTTTAAAAGATTTTATTTATTTATTTATTTATTTATTTATTTATTTAGAGAGTGTGTGCAAGCAGATGGGGGAGGGGCAGAAGGAGAGGGAGAGAGAGAAAGCTCAAGCTGATTCCCCATTGAGCACCACAGAGCCTGACCCGGGGCTCGATCTCACAACCCCGAGGTCATGACCTGAGCCCTAATCAAGAGTTGGTCATTCAAGCAACTGAGCCACGCAGGACCCCCACTATCAATTTTAGTATGGTTATATTATTATGGTTATATTATTTCAAAAATAATAATTTTTGTAAAGAACTTTGTGCCAGGAGATTTTAAAAGCAGTTTCTATGAATTAACTTATTTAATCCACAGAACAATTTTATTGGTAGGTACTGGTATTATTATCTCCTTTTTGTCTGTCTTGCAGAGGGAGAAACTGAGGCACCGAGAGGCTAGTACATTAGCTAAATTCACATAGGTTGTAATTGCTGGCACTGAGCTTTACATGGAGATCGTTTGATTCAAGATACTACAGTCCAACACCACTCTGTGCTGCCTCGTCTGTGTGTGCTGGAGCATTCTTTGGATCAGGCCTCTGTAGCAGGAAGAATCACATCAGCATTTGGGTTTTGGAGGGCTTTTGGGGGTGCCTGGGTGGCTCGGTTGGTTAAGCCTCTGACTCTTGATTTTGGCTCAGGTCATGATCTCAGGGTGGTGGGATGGAGCCCTGCATTGGGCTCAGTGGGGGGAGTCTGCTTGAGGATTCTCTCTCCCTCTCTCTTCTCTTTAAAATAAATAAGTACATAAAATCTTAAAAAAAATAAAGGGCTTTCAGATAGGACTATTCTCTCTGAGGCAAATAAACAGAAGTGAAAGTGGAAACTGCACAGATAAATCAGATTTAGATACCCACAAAAGCTGTAATTAGGTTGAACAGGTGCTGTGGTTAATGAGAAGAGGAAAACAAACTTTGGTTCAAATGACTCACTGTGTGGAGCCTGGAATAATAAAAACACACTGTCTGGAATAATCAGGAATTATTCTGAGGATGCTGTAATGTATTTACAGCAAGCACTTTATCTGTTCACCACTGACGAAAATTCAAGCCGTTAACAGGTGGCACTGGTAGGTCCACAACATGGATTAGCTGAATAAATGTCAGAATGGTAAGCAGGTAAATGTAAATTACTTGCATTTTTAGTTGTTGTTGTCATTGATGGTTTTAACTCTTTTAGCTGAAAATATTACTGAAATGTATTGTACCTTTCTTACATATTTAAAAAGTGACAAAAGAAAATCTGATTTTAACTGAGAGAGCTCAGTTGGAGTACTTTCCTTCCTGATAAATTGTTCTTAAACTTCTGGGTAGATCCTTGGTAGCCAAGATTATTAGAAGAATATGGAAATTAATCAAATTAATAAATAAAAGCTCAGTTTCAAAACTGGAAAATAGATTTGACAAAACTCAACTCCTCTTCCTAACCAAAACTTGTCAGCAAAGTGGAATCAGAAATTCCTCAATTAGTTGAAAGACTCCTATGAAAAATTCTCCACCTGTAATTAGAATCAACAGTAAGGGGGCGCCTGGGTGGCTCAGTCATTAAGCATCTGCCTTCAGCTCACGTCATGATCCCAGGGTCCTGGGATCGAGCCCCCCATTGGGCTCCCTGCTCCACGGGAAGCCTGCTTCTCCCTCTCCCACTCCCCCTGCTTGTGTTCCCTCTCTCGCTGTGTCTCTCTCTGTCAAATAAATAAATAAAATCTTTAAAAAATAAAAAATGTAAAAAAAAAAAGAATCAACAGTAAAATACTGAATACTTTCATCCTAAGAATGGGACAAAAGACAGGATATGCTCTTATCACGTCTATTCAACATGGTACAGCAGGTGTCATTAAATAAAATAGCGTAAAAAGAAAGGAGAAACAAAACCAAAAAGCAGAAAGGTGGGAAAGTAGAAGTGAAACTGTATTTGCAGATGACATGATAGTGCATTTAGAAAATCCTAACTAATCTGCACAAAAATTACTAGATCTCCTGCATAAATGCAGGAAAGTATCCAGACACAAGGTCAATATAAAAAAAAAGCAATTGTTTATCTTGTGCTAACAAAAAAAATGCTTACAAAACAAAAATTTTAAAATATGAGTTAAATAGCACAAAAAACAAAAATAATAAGTAACAACTTGAACAAGAGACCAACAAGATCTTCACCCTGAAAATTGCAAAGCTTAAAGAAACCTAAATAAATGGAGAGATATTACCTACTTTATACATAAAAGACTCCATATTGTTAAGCCGTCGGTTCCCAAATTGAACTATATATGGATTAAGTTCCAGGGACAATTCCAGCAGCCCTCTTAATAAAAAATGACAAGCAGATTTTAAAATTTATATAGAAATATAAAGACCCTATAATAGCTTAAGCTATTTTTAAAAAGTAACTACGTTGGAGGACTTACATTACAAAATTTTAAGATTTACTGTGGAACTACTGTAATCAAGACAATGTGGTGTTGGCAAAAGGATTGAGAAAGATCCATTAAAAGAACAGAGTACCGAAATAGACCAAATTATGTGTGATCTAATAACTTTTGACAAATGCTCTAATGAAGTCCAATGAGAAGAGAAAAATTTCAATAATTATTTCACAGGAACAACTGATATCAGTTTTGAAAAAAAAAAAAGTGCTACATTTCCTAAGCCAGACATAAAAATATACTCGAGATGTATTGCAAATATAAAAGTAAAAACTAAACTATAAAGCTCTTAGAAGAAGACAGAAGATAATATCTTTGCAAATTTGGGATAGACAACTAATTATAAAATAAAGAATATTACAAACAAGTCTTTATTAAAATAAACTTCTGGTCACCAATAACACCATTAAGAAAATAAAAAGGCAAATCACAGACAACATGAAAACATTTCAATTGATATCTAGTAAAGTACGTATGTCTAGGATTTTTCAAGATATAGGTAACAATAAGACGTACAATTAAATTTAAAATTAGCAAAATACTTGGATAGTCACTTCACAAAAGAGGATATATGAAGAGCCAATAAACATACAGAAAGATGTTCAATATTGTTAGTCATCAGAAAAATGCAAATTAAACCCCTCATGAGCTACTACTGCATACCCACTAGAGGGCTAAGATTAAAAAAACCAACAATAGGGGTGCCTGGATGGTTCGGTGGGTTAAGCATCCAACTCTTGGTTTCAGCTTGGGTCATGATCTCAGGGTCCTGGGATCTCAGGGTCCTACATTGAGCTCCCCACTGGGCATGGAGTCTGCTTGGGATTCTCTCTCTCCCTCTCCTTCTGTCCTTTCCCCTCCCTCCCTCAAATAAATAATCTTTAAAAACAAACAAACAAACAAAAACAAACCAATACTAGTAAAATTGGGGAGAAGGAGGAGCAATTGGATCTCTCATACATTGCTGAGGGGAGTTTATAATATTACAACTGTCAAAAACTGGCAATTTCTTAAAACTCTATAAGACTGCAATTCCATATTTAGGTAGTTGCTCAAAATAAAAGAAAATATAGGTCTATACAAAGACTTGTTTGCAAACTTGCTCCTTGAAGCTTAATTCATAATAGTAAATTATTGAAAATAGCCCAAATGTCCATCAATAATAGAAGGAATACACAGTTGTGTTATATTTATACAATGGAATTCATTGACACATACAACATAGATAAATCTCAAACATTTTGCTGAATGAAAGAAGCCAAACACAAAAGAATGCTTACTTGATAATTCTTTCTCTATGAAGATCAAGAACAGATAAAATGAGGGGCTCCTGGCTGGTTCATTCAGTGGAGCATGTGACTCTTGATTGCAGAGTTGTGAGTTCGAGCCTGGCGCGTTGGGTGTAGAGGTTACTTAAAAACAAAATCTTACAAAAAAAAAAAAAAAAGAAAGAAAAGAAAAAAGAAACAGGTAAAATAAATGTATTGGAATAGAAAAAAACAACAGTGTTTACTTGGTGGTGGCATTAAACTGGAAAGGTAGAAGAGCTTCTGGGTGATAGCAGTACTCTGTATCTTGACCAGATGACTGTCAAGTCTCCCTTAACTGCACACTTAAGACTTGTGCATTTTTTTTTAAGATTTTGTTTATTTATTTGACAGAGAGAGACACAGCACAAGAGAGAACACAAGCAGAGGGAGCGGGAGAGGGAGAAGCAAGCTTCCCGCGGAGCAGGGAGCCCCATGCGGGGCCTGATCCCAGGACCCTGGAATCGACCTGAGCCGAAGGCAGACGCTTAATGACTGAGCCACCCAGGCGCCCCAAGACTTGTGCATTTTTATTGTATGTAATTACAACTTGATTTAAAAGAAACTGGAAACTATGTTGCAAAGCAGGTGTTCTCAGTGATTACTAGTTCTGGTGTAAAATAGCACAACTCAATTGGTAAACAACATTGCTACACTTACCAGGACATCTTAAGACTATTTGCATCTTATGCCCCAGAGGTTCCACTCAATAAATAGATACTAAGAGAATATGTTTTACACTTGAAGATGGGGTGGGGTGGGGGGGTAATCTTTTCTACAAAGTTGTTTTCATGCTTGTTATTTGAAATAAATAAAACTTAAAAACAGATGTTCAATTGTAAAGGGGTGTTTAAATAACATATAATGTTAATTAAATGTATCAGATGATTAATCAAATATTGTAGAGAAAACCATTAAAATGTTCATGAAAACTACATAATAACAGGAAGATACACTTCGGATATTGCGTTAAGTAGGGGAAAAGTGGTCAGGAGGCAGAATTGTGCATATCAGTGGTCTTCACTCCAGGGTATGCAATGACTTTCCCAGAAATATATAGGCATGCAAATAGTTTTTTTTTTAAATCAGATTATAGATCTTTGACCCCTGTATATATTCTTTCCTAAAATTGATACAACCTGTGAATTTCTAGCTCCAAGCTCGTTCCCCTTTTTCACCTCTACAAAGGGAAAGTCTACCTCTTCCATCTCCTGAATCTTAGCCTTGTGAAGAGTACAGAGGAACACTTGACAACATCGACATTGGTATTGGCAAAGGCATTGTTGATAAAGTAGCAGTCCTTTTCCAAGGGCAAGTCACCTCTGCAAATGAGTTCATGTTTAATTCTCTGCTTTCAAAAAATTGGAAAAGAATCTACTTGAGATGTCAGGAGACAGATCATTAAAAATAATTTTTGTGGATGCAACTCTATCTGATTTGTGACACAGAGCTTCAAAAAGAATTCAAGGACCTGAATAACACTATATAAACGTGGATTTTCAGCACTTACATCTGTTTAATAAATGGAAAACAACTGATGTTTGAATTTTGTTTCATCCGTTAATAAATAATAATCATCACTGGGTGTACAAATTAAAAAAAGAAGTTCCATTCACGTCATTAAGAGATTCATTCCTAATAACATTTGGTTTTAATGCTTAATAATTATTCATTAAACTTTTAATATATTGATGATTCTTTGACCAATTATATGCTAATAAAAATTACAATGGCAAGTCTTTAAAAAATTAAAAGAAAATGCAAATTTATGATCACAAAATGAAAACAATTTTAATTTCAATGCATATCCACTGTTTTAGTTGCAGAGGATCAATAGATCAATAAAAGACTTTTGAAGCATACAAATACATTTGTATATATATTTATAGAAATATATAAAACACCTGTAGAAAAAAAATGGAATGGGAATATGAATTCAAGGAACAAACAAAATATATAATTTTTTAATCCATTAAATAAGAGATTTTTTCCAATGGATGTTATTAGGTTTCAAATCACTGTTCTATTGGATATATTTTAAAAATTGCATAACAATTTCAATTTAGACTGTCTACAATGTGCGTTAAGGTGCATCCTTTGCAACCATTTAAAATTATGATTAAAAATTTTATATGTCAGCCTAAAACTTTGTACATATTTATGGAGTTTTTCACAATTTGTCTGGGGGGACAGAGGCAAAAACAATCTTTAAGCAACTTACAGATACATTTTTAAATATATATATTTAAAATATCTCAAATAAATGAACTGAAAAAGTGTGATCTTCAAAAAGACTGGAAGGTGGGCACTTGGGTGGCTCAGTTGTTAAACGTCTGCCTTTGGCTCAGGTCATGATCCCAGAGCCCTGGGATCGATCCCCGCATTGGGCTCCCTGCTCGGTGGGAAGCCTGCTTCTCTCCCTCTCCCACTCCCCCTGCTTGTGTTCCCTCTCTCGCTGTGTCTCTCTCTGTCAAATAAATAAATAAAATCTTAAAACAAACAAACAAACAAACAAAAAGACTGGAAGGATTATTCCAAAATGATAATGATTTTATTTGGATTCTAGGAATAACAATTTCCCCTCTTTTGCTACTTATTGGTTATACATTATCCTCGATGACTTTATTAGGTTAATTACTCATAATAAAAATATACTTAAGACATTTAGAAATGATTAGGTGTAAATTTAAACCCAGTGACCACAGTAAATGCCCTAGTGAGGTGGGAAACAAAGGCAGAAGAAAAATTATTAAATTTCCTTACTATCTACAGCCCATGGACAAGTCCTTGAAACAGGCAGAGGGTCCTTCCTCTAGGGACTCAACTGCCTCGATGTTAATACTTGGCTAAGGGCAAAAGGCAAGCTTAGCCTGACCTGCAGGATCCTGTAAGTCTACTTTCAAATAAAAATTCCTTTGGAAAATTACTTTATCTCTGCCCTCAAGATACATGTTGGCAATCACCCCCCAAATATATGACCCACCGATATACATCTGAAGGGTCTCATTGAGTAAGGGACAGGTGGAGCTAAGTAGGGAGAGTTAGGTAGGGTGCTACAGGATCAGGCTCACAGAAATCCCAGAAATGCTGAGGCACAACGAAACCAAGATAAGAGAACAAACCAAACCACCCTGCTCTGGGCGTCAGAGGTGGGGTCTTTTTATGGCAGTCACATTGTGATCAGATCCCAAAGAAGAAGTAAGCCATTAAAAATGTTATCACCAAGGGGCGGAGCAAGATGGCGGAGGAGTAGGAGACCTGGATTTCGTCTGGTCTCAGGAATTCAGCTGAATAGGGATCAAACCATTCTGAACACCTACGAACTCAACAGGAGATCGAACAGGAGAGTAGCAACAACTCTCTGAACAGAAAAGCGACCACTTACTGGAAGGTAGGGCGTGCGGAGAAGTGAATCCGAGGCGATATTCGGGAGGATAGACGGCGGGGGAGGGGCCTCCGTCGGCCGCTTCTGGCAAGTGCTAGAGCCGCGGAGCACAAAATCGGACCTTCTAGAAGTCGGCTCCGCGGAGGGACGTCGCTGCAGTGGCTAAGCGGGGGGTGGAACCCTCCCGGGACAGTGTGATCTCAGGACCCTCGGGGTCACAGAAAGACCGGGGGTGCCTGAGTGCGGCAGAGCTCCCGGGTATCGGAGCGGGGAAGCCGGCTGCAGAGACGGAGCCGAGGCGCGGGCTCTCAGCTCGGGGTGGCCATAAACTGTGATCCGCGGCCCAGTCGGGCCACTGCTCCTCCAGCAGGGACCCAACAAGCGGCAGATCCGGGGAGACTCCCCTCCCTCCCCCGGGAGGAGCGGCGCAGGAGCACACCGCAGGGATCTGCTGGGTTTGGAGACTCCACACGGGGTCGGGTGCCAGAGATAGAAACGCTCGGTCACAGGCCGGGTGAGCACGGAGTGCGGCCGGAGACCGAGGAGACGGGAGTGACTGCTTTTCTCCAGGGGGCGCACTGAGGAGCGGGGCCCCGAGTTCTCTGCTCCTCCAGGGTGGAGTTTAGGAGGCCACAATTTTGACCCTCATCCTCCAAAGCAGTACCGAGAGCTTGCAGGGAACAAAAGCTCCTGAGAGCAAACCCGAGCAGCTTGCTTAGCCCGGACCGACAAGGGCGGGGCAATTCCGCCTCCGGCAAAGACATGTGGGAACCACGGCAACAGGCCCCTCCCCCAGAAGGTCAGCCCGAACAGCCAGCAAGCCAAGACCAAGTTTACCGATCAAGGAGAACGGGAGAACTCCAGCGCTAGGGGAATACTGCACAGAGAATTCATGGCTTTTTTACCATGATTTTACCATGATTAAAAGTTAATTTTTTTAACTGTTTTTTTTTTGAATTTTTCTTTTTCCCTTTTACAACCAACATCTTATCAATCCCTTTTTTTAAAAAAAGCATTTTTTATTTTTCATTTTTAGAGTCATATTTTATCCCTTCATGTAGATACACTTATTTTTGGCATATATATATAAGTTGTTCTCTCTTTAAAATTTTCAGATACAGTTTCTTCTAACAGATCAAAATATACCCTAAATCACTAGTGTATGGCTTTGTTCTAGTCTCCTGCCTGATCACATTCTCTCCCTTTTTTTTCTTTTCTTTTTTTTTTAAATCTTCTTCTTTCTTTTTTCAAACAACTTCTTATCTTATCAATTCCTTTTATAAAATCTTTTACAATTTTCATCTTTACAGTCATCTTCCATACCTTCATTGTATCAACCCTTATTTTGTACATATAGGAGTATTTCTTCCTTTAAAATTTTAGCAGGCACTTTCTTCTAACAGACCAAAATACGCCGAAAATCTAGTGTGTGGCACTGATCTATGCACTAGCCTGATCATATTTGATCATATTCTGGTTTTTTTTGTTTTGTTCTGTTTTTGTTTGTTTTTATCTTTTTCTTTTTTTTTTCCTTTCTTTTTTCTTTCTTTCCCTTTCTTTTCCCCTGGTGTCAGGTCTTTTCTGATTTGTATAGAGTATATTTGCTGGGGACGTTGTTAACTTGTTAGCATTTTGTTCTCTCATTCATCTATTCTCCTCTGGACAAAATGACAAGGCGAAAAAAATCACCTTAGCAAAAAGAACAAGAGGTAGTACCGTCTGCCAGGGATCTACTCAATACAGACATTAGTACGATGTTGGACCTAGAGTTCAGAATCATGACTTTAAAGATACTAGCTGGGCTTGAAAAAAGCGTGGAAGTTATTAGAGAAACCCTTTCTGGAGAAATAAAAGAACTAAAATCTAACCAAGTCGAAATCAAAAAGGCTATTCATGAGGTGCAATCAAAAATGGGGGCACTAACTGCGAGGATAAATGAGGCAGAAGAGAGAATCAGCGATATAGAAGACCAAATGATGGAAAATAAAGAGGCTGAGAAACAGAGAGATAAACAACTAAAGGACCATGAGGGCAGAATTTGAGAGATAAGCGATACGATAAGACGAAACAACATTAGAATAATTGGGATCCCAGAAGAAGAAGAAAGAGAGAGAGGGGCAGAAGGTATATTGGAGCAAATAATAGCAGAGAACTTCCCTAATGTGGGGAAGGAAACAGGCATCAAAATCCAGGAGGCACAGAGAACCCCTCTCAAAATCAGTAAAAATAGGTCAACACCCCGACATCTAATAGTAAAACTTACGAGTCTCAGAGACAAAGAGAAAATCCTGAAAGCAGCTCGGGAGAAGAGATCTGTAACCTACAATGGTAGAAACATTAGATTGGCAACAGACCTATCCACAGAGACTATCCAGAGACCTATCCAGTGCCATACACTGGCAAGATATCTTCAGAGCACTAAACGAGAAAAATATGCAGCCAAGAATACTATATCCAGCTAGGCTCTCATTGAAAATTGAAGGAGAGATAAAAAGCTTCCAGGACAAACAAAAACTAAAGGAATTTGCAAACACGAAACCAGCCCTCCGAGAAATATTGAAAGAGGCCCTCTAAGCAAAGAGAGAGCCTAAAAGCAGCATAGACCAGAAAGGAGCACAGACAATATACAGTCACAGTCACCTTACAGGCAATACAATGGCACTAAATTCATACCTTTCAATAGTTACCCTGAATGTAAATGGGCTCAATGTCCCATTCAAAAGACACAGGCTATCAGATTGGATTAAAAAACAAGACCCATCAGTATGCTGTCTGCAAGAGACTCATTTTAGACCGAAAGACACCCCCAGATTGAAAGTGAGGGGGTGGAAAACCATTTACCATGCTAATGGACACCAAAAGAAAGCTGGGGTGGCAATCCTTATATCAGACAAATTAGATTTTAAAACAAAGAGTGTAAGAAGAGATGAAGAAGGACACTATATCCTACTTAAAGGGTCTATCCAACAAGAGATCTAACAATTGTAAATATCTATGCCCCTAACATGGGAGCAGCCAATTATATAAGGCAATTAATAACAAAAGCAAAGAAACACATTGACAACAATACAATAATAGTGGGGGACTTTAACACCCCCCTGACTGAAATGGACAGATCATCTAGGCAAAAGATCAACAAGGAAATAAAGACTTTAAATGACACACTGCACCAAATGGACTTCACAGACATATTCAGAACATTCCGTCCCAAGGCAATGGAATACACATTCTTCTCTAGTGCCCATGGAACATTCTCCAGAATTGATCACATCCTAGGTCACAAATCAGGTCTCAACCGGTACCAAAAGTTTGGGATCATTCCCTGCATATTTTCAGACAACAATGCTTTGAAACTAGAACTCAATCACAAGAGGAAAGTCGGAAAGAACTCAAACACATGGAGGCTAAAGAGCATCCTACTAAAGAATGAATGGGTCAACCAGGAAATTAAAGAAGAATTTAAAAAATTCATGGAAACCAATGAAAATGAAAACACAACTGTTCAAAATCTTTGGGATACAGCAAAGGAAAGTATATAGCAATACAAGCCTTTGTCAAGAAACAAGAAAGGTCTCAAATACACAACCTAACCCTACACCTAAAGGAGCTAGAGAAAAAACAGCAAATAAAGCCTAAACCTAGCAGGAGAAGAGAAATAATAAAGATCAGAACAGAAATCAATGGACTAGAAACCAAAAGAACAGTAGAAAAGAGCAACGAAACTAAGAGCTGGTTCTTTGAAAGAATTAACAAGATTGATAAAGTCCAGGCCAGACTTATCAAAAAGAAAAGAGAAATGACCCAAATCAACAAAATCACGAATGAAAGAGGAGAGATCACAACCAACAGCAAAGAAATACAAACAATTATAAGAACATATTATGAGCAACTCTATGCTAGCAAATTAGATAACCTGTAAGAAATGGGTGCATTCCTAGAGATGGATCAACTACCAAAATTGAACCAGGAAGAAATAGAAAACCTGAACAGACCTATAACCACTAAGGAAATTGAAGCAGTCATCAAAAATCTCCCAACAAACAAAAGCCCTGGGCCAGATGGCTTCCCAAGGGAATTCTGTCAAACATTTAAAGAAGAATTAATACCTATTCTCCTGAAACTGTTCCAAAAAATAGAAATGGAAGGAAAACTTCCAAACTCGTTTTATGAGGCCAGCATTACCTTGATCCCCAAACCAGACAAAGACCCCATCAAAAAGGAGAATTACAGACCAATGTCCTTGATGAACATGGATGCAAAAATTCTCACCAAAATACTAGCCAATAGGATCCAACAGTACATTAAAAAGATTATTCACCATGACCAAGTGGGATTTATCCCTGGGCTGCAAGGTTGGTTCAACATCCGCAAATCAATCAACGTGATACAATACATTAACAAAAGAAAGAACAAGAATCCTATGATCCTCTCAATAGATGCAGAAAAAGCATTTGACAAAGTACAGCATCCTTTCTTGATCAAAACTCTTCAGAGTATAGGGATAGAGGGTACATACCTCAATATCATAAAAGCCATCTATGAAAAACCTACAGCCAATATCATTCTCAATGGGGAAAAGCTGAGAGCTTTTCCCCTAAGGTCAGGAACGCTGCAGGGATGTCCACTCTCACCACTGCTCTTCAACATAGTATTAGAAGTCCTAGCCACAGCAATCAGACAACAAAAAGAAATCAAAGGCATCCAAATCGGCAAAGAGGAAGTCAAACTCTCACTCTTTGCAGAGGATATGATACTGTATGTGGAAAACTCAAAAGACTCCACCCCAAAACTGCTAGAACTCATACAGGAATTCAGTAAAGTAGCAGGATATAAAATCAATGCACAGAAATCAGTGGCATTCCTATACACCAACAACAAGACAGAAGAGAGACAAATCAAGGAGTTGATCCCATTTACAATTGCACCCAAAACCATAAGATACCTAGGAATCAATTTCATCAAGGAGGCAAAGGATCTGTACTCAGAAAACTATAAAATACTCATGAAAGAAATTGAAGAAGACGCAAAGAAATGGAAAAACGTTCCATGCTCATGGGTTGGAAGAACAAACATTGTGAAGATGTCAGTGCTACCTAGAGCCATCTACACATTCAATGCAATCCCCATCAAAATACCATCCACTTTTTTCAAAGAAATGGAACAAATAATCCTAAAATGTGTATGGAACCAGAAGAGACCCCGAATACCCAGAGGAATCTTGAAAAAGAAAAGCAAAGCTGGCGGCATCACAATTCCGGACTTCCAGCTCTATTACAAAGCTGTCATCATCAAGATAGTATGGTACTGGCACAAAAACAGACACATAGATCAATGGAACAGAATCGCGAGCCCAGAAATGGACCCTCAACTCTATGGTCAACTCATCTTTGACAAAGCAGGAAAGAATGTCCAATGGAAAAAAGACAGTCTCTTCAACAAATGGTGTTGGGAACATTGGACAGCCACATGCAGAAGAATGAAACGGGACCATTTCCTTACACCACACACAACAATAGACTCCAAATGGTTGAAAGACCTAAACGCGAGACAGGAGTCCATCAAAGTCCTAAAGGAGAACACAGGTAGCAACCTCTTCGACCTCGGCCGCAGCAACTTCTTCCTAGAAACATCGCCAAAGGCAAGGGAAGCAAGGGCAAAAATGAACTATTGGGATTTCATCTAGATAAAAACTTTTGCACAGTGAAAGAAACAGTCCACAAAACCAAAAGACTACCAACAGAATGGGAGAAGATATTTGCAAATGACATATCAGATAAAGGGCTAGTATCCAAAATCTATAAAGAACTTGTCAAACTCAACACCCAAAGAACAAATAATCCAATCAAGAAACGGGCAGAAGACATGAACAGACATTTTTCCAAAGAAGACATCCAAATGGCCAACAGACACATGAAAAAGTGCTCAACATCGCTCGGCATCAGGGAAATCCAAATCAAAACCTCCATGAGATACCACCCCACACCAGTCAGAAGGGCTAAAATTAACAAGTCAGGAAATGACAGATGTTGGCGGGGATGCGGAGAAAGGGGAACCCTCCTACACTCTTGGTGGGAATGCAAGCTGGTGCAACCACTCTGGAAAACAGTATGGAGGTTCCTCAAACAGTTGAAAATAGAGCTACCATACGATCCAGCAATTGCACTACTGGGTATTTACCCCAAAGATACAAATGCAGGGATCCGAAGGGGTACGTGCACCCCAAAGTTTATAGCAGCAATGTCCACAATAGCTAAACCATGGAAAGAGCCGAGATGTCCACTGACAGATGAATGGATAAAGAAGAGGTGGTATATATACACAATGGAATATTATGCAGCCATCAAAAGGAATGAGATCTTGCCATTTGCAACGACGTGGATGGGACTGGAGGGTGTTATGCTGAGTGAGATAAGTCAATCAGAGAAAGACATGTATCTTATGACCTCACTGATATGAGGAATTCTTAATCTCAGGAAAGAAACTGAGGGTTGCTGGAGTGGGGGTGGGTGGGAGGGAGGGGGTGGTTGGGTGATAGACATTGGGGAGGGTATGTGCTATGGTGAGCGCTGTGAATTGTGCAAGACTGCTGAATCACAGATCTGTACTTCTGAAACAAATAATACATTATATGTTAAGAAAAAAAAGAAGAAGAATTTAGCAGGAGGGGAAGAATGAAGGGGAGTAAGTTGGAGGGGGAGACGAACCATGAGAGACGATGGACTCTGAGAAACAAACTGAGGGTTCTAGAGGGGAGGGGGGTGGGGGGATGGGTCAGCCTGGTGATGGGTATTAAAGAGGGCACGTTCTGCATGGAGCACTGGGTGTTATGCACAAACAATGAATCATGGCACACTACATCAAAAGCTAATGATGTAATGTATGGTGATTAACAGAACAATAAAAAAATAAAAAAAATGTTATCACCAGTCCTCATTCAAAACAAGACATCATAAGAATGATAAGGCCACAAGCTCCCTCGTGGGTTCTCAATAAAAGACTGTAGATGGGGACCCACATTGCCAACCCAGTGGGGACCCCTCTCACTCCTGAGAGCTTTTTCTGTATCCTTGCTTAATAATACTCTCTCGCTTTGCTCACTCGCCTTTGTCTGTGAGATTCATTCTCTGACCCAGTGAGACAAGAACCTCGCTCTCCTGCTTCACTAGAAGTCTTCTGATGGGGCCAAGTTGACAAGTTTTAGTATTTTTATTTTGTAATAACCGTATGAACATCTCCTTCCATCCACCTCCCATTTTGTTTATTACAGGATTTGGGCAGTAATACCAATGTTCTTCCTGGCCAGAAGACTGTTGTCAATGAAGACGTTTTGGTGCTTGCCACGTTTTCCCTTTTTGTCAGACAATTCTATCCAAAACCAACTGGGGTGTTTACAAAAATTTAAATTCTGTCTCGTCCTTATTTCAGCATCCTTCACCAAGCTCTGATATTCTTATCTCTTACGAAAGAAATGTGACTCACAAGGTTACACAACTCTAGCAGCCAGGTTGATCAGAATCTGGATCTAATTTCGTTCTCTGTTTTCTGAAGTCTTCCACCCACAGAGTGAAGGAAGGAATCAGGAAGAGTGAGGACATTATTATCAACAAGTGAATGGGAGGAAATCATTACGCAACAGGACATCCAGGCCCGCAAATCTGGGATGTGAGGATCTAGCACTTTGTGTCAAATGAAGAAGGGCTCCCACAGCTTTGACAGGCAGGATCTTCAAATGGGGTAAGGGGCCCAATATCTCTGGGCGTCAAGCCCAGGGGAGCCCAGCAGAAAAGACTTTCACGCTGAATGGGGAATGGAATGCTCAAGGGGGAAAAGGAAAAAGAGCAAACACTAGAGGGCATCGTATCTTCACGGCTCTTCGTAAAAAAAATATTGTCCTAGGTTGAGGACAAAGCCCTTGAACTCCGGAAGACTGCTGCCTCAAAATTTAAAAAAAAGTAAAACAGATAACAAAGGAGGAGCTTTGGAGGAGATACTTGATCCCTCAGTTTCTTTTACAAAGTAAAGGAGACATAGACTAGGCCAGCGAAGGAACACTGAAGCTAGTTGTATTAGAGTAAAATTGACTCCTTTTTCCAAACATGAAAGTCTGGTAACAACTTTCTTGTTTCTGAAAACAGAGAAAAAAAGATAAGCATATTGTAAAAGCAAGAAAATAAATGTTTCGCTTTGACATGTAGACTGAGAGGACAATCATTTCGTCTCCCAGGGAGATCTGAATCCATGAGGCTGGCCCATGCTCATGTCCCAGGAGTTCATGCATGTCTGAAATTATGAGGGCTGGAGGGGCACCTGACTCTTAATCCGTATTCACAGGAACCACTCTTTCACTCCTGAGCCAGTGCAGCTACTCATTACAAAGCAACAGAAAAAGATAATGACATGTCCTCACAAACTTTTGGAAGAACGTCCATAATTTCCATAAGTAGGAATGTCACTTAGAACAACAACGCCGGGCAATCACTTGGCCCTACATTTTCCCCACAGATGAGCCTGCTCCTAAGAAGGAATATTCATGCTCAAAGCCGTTGGAATGAGACAATAAAAGGTGTTTTGAAAATTCCAAAAAGTTTTTTTTTTTAAAGATTTTATTTACTTATTTGAGAGAGAGAGAATGAGAAATAGAGAGCACGAGAGGGAAGAGGGTCAGAGGGAGAAGCAGACTCCCTGCTGAGCAGGGAGCCCGAGGTGGGACTCGATCCCGGGACTCCAGGATCATGACCTGAGCCGAAGGCAGTCGCTTAACCAACTGAGCCACCCAGGCGCCCCCAAAAAGTTTTTAAAACACTATCCAAACATTCTTTCCCAAATCCCTAGAGGCACCATCTAAGAGATTGGTCCCTTAAATCCATGAACTCTGCCACCTGCTTTTCCCAGGTGTGGACTTAACAATACCTCCTCTCGAGGAGACTCAAATATGCTTTCTAAATGCTACAGCATTCTGAAACTCACTATGACATTCTCTAAGGAAAACTCTGCACTCTATCTTCTCGGTTGTCACATTACACTCTCACTATCTCATGCTTAACGAGGTCGAACCACATACAACTTTCCTCACCAACATGTAAAGTTTCTGTGCCTCCAAGTATTTCCCAAGTCTCATTGAAATACCAGGACCTGGGCTCTGCAAATAGATCAATAGTCATTACCTGATCCCTGAAATCTCTGGGAGGGGGAGTCTGCTGTCTTCAAGCCCTGGGAGCTTCAGATTGATTCCAGCTCCTTCCAGAAGCAGTTGCCAGGAGAGCATGCTCTGTTCCAAACAGCCCGGGAGATGTTGCAACCAGAAACTTCTCAACTGGGGGCAGATTAATCATGGCTTCAAATATGACAGAGGCCACCCAGGCAACCTTGTCAGGTGAGTTCTTAGTCAGGGAGGAAAAAAGAAGTGTTAATGGTCTAAAACCTCGCTCCTGCCAAGCCAGTCCCCGGGTTCTGTGCCTCAAGGGTCAGGTGGATTGGAAGCTTCTCAGCAGAACATAGACTCTCCATCCAGAAAATAATTCCACCCAAGGATGGATGCCACGACGCAGTCATACAAGCATCTCCATAAAATGCCTCAGCCCCCTGCACCATCAGTTACAACACGCAGAGTGCTAGTCATTCCCAATTCCTGCCTTGGCTTTCCTAAATTTCCTCTACCTTCTTAGGTAAATTGAAAATCCGACGGGGGCAGGAAACAGAGAAAGTATATCCAAGTCTCTCAACGGAAGCCTAGAAACACAGTGTCTCATTCAAGATCTCCAGCCAGCTAAAGGCAGAACCAGGGGCTTTTGCTCTCTCCAACCAGTGTCTTTCCTCCTGGATGAGCAGTTCCTGTGTCTGCACTGGGAGGGGGTGGTACATAACCTGCAGGGAATATTAGACCTGCATGGAGTCCTGCTTTCTGTTTTCACAACTGTGAGGGTGCAGATCCAATTTGACGACATTACACCAAGCAAACTTCTAAAACGATGCAAACACTAACATTTTTACATGGGTAAAAGTCAGCTGAAGAAGAGTAAGTATTCCTGAATTAGCTCCTGAATTCTCCCCATTGGTTCAGGCATCTCTGTGGCCACTCAGAGCACAAGGGATGGTTGCAAAGGCACTCACAACACAATGTGCAGGGTGTCTGGGTGGTTCTGTCAGTTAAGCAGCCCACTTCTGACTTTGGCTCAGGTCGTGATCTCAGGGTGGTGGGATCAAGCCCTGCATCAGGCTCTGCGCTCAATGGGGAGTCTACTTGAAATTCTCTCTCCCTCTGCCCTTCCCCCTGCTTGTGCTCTCTCTCTCTCTCTCTCTCTCTCAAATAAATAAATAAATCTTTAAAAAAAAAAACCAAATACAACAGCAGAACTTGCATTTTAGTTGGGCAGTCAGGACTGTGTGGCATGAGGCTGATTTCAATACCTTCAAGTCTCTTTGGATTTTGTCAGTGAGTAAAGCACTTGGACTCTATTTGATTCAAATTTGTAGTCAGCATTGGTTTTGCTTCTGTTACTGTAATAGTTTTGGCAGTTAATCAAAATGTTTTACAGATGGATTTGTCTTATTAGAAAAGTTTTATATCCCTATGTTTTTAACAGGCAGTTCCATTTACAAAGTAGTCTGCCCTACCAGCATGCCATTTTGAGTCTTGAGAAGAAAAACAAAACCCACCAAAAAGACGGTTCATGTGTTGGCAATATAGAAACAACTGGAATCTAGTCTATGCTAGAAAATGAGATACCCTTAAGCAAAAAGAAGTGGAAAGGTGAAGCTTTCAAGTATTGCCTAGCTGATATTAAACAATTTTACCAAGAGTTGTCTGCAGGGCACCCTTCACCCAAAGAAAATCCAAATCATTGTTGTTTGGAGACTTACAGTGAATGAGTTATTCATCCATATAAGGGCCCTTTGTGGTTTTGTTTATTCTTATTTAACTTTAACCTTTGTCTCGGATCCCCATTCCCACATACTTGACCTCCATTCTACCCTAACCTGTCATTCTAACGCATCGTTGTAAAGAATATAGTACACAAATTTTCCAAATGGTATTTCGTAATAAATCTCAACCCATTTTTACCTTTCTCTGTGCTGTGCTCATGAACAGGACTGACTACCTAATATGCGAGAGTCAGAGCAAAATGACAATATGGGATGCCATGTTTAAAAACAATGAAGAAGTTCAATCTGTAGGCAGCAGAGGAGTAAATGTGAGAACATTCCAAGGATGGGGCCCTATGCTTTGCATATGTGACATACCTATCGAGTCAGCCCTGCTTTTGAGAACACAGCATGTTCCCATCTGTACATATGGTTTGTAATTACTGTCCCACGGAATTCCACAATATCTGTTTTTTAAGTATCCCGTCCCCCCTCCCCGAGTCAGACATGTAATTTTATTTCCTCAAAATCCCCACTGTTAAAAACATCAGCATTTACACTCCCCATTATGGAACGTGTGAGAATTTCTTTGAGATGTATTTCTAGAGATGAGATCTTTGGTGATAGGTCATACAGTTTGCTCAATTTTACTATGTGCTGTCAGATTGTTCTAGAATAGGCTGCGTGCTCCCATCCACAGTACTGGAAGTACCCATTTATTTCTCTTACCTGTCAATCTCTGTCAATCCATCATTTCTCTATTCCGTTCATCTATGACTTGACTCAGTGAACAGAAATCCAACTCTGTTTACATATTTACTTTTCCATTCATATTTGTGCTTTTGGGATCTTCTTTAAACTTATTTCCCAACCTCTAGATCACAAAATAATAGGGCAAAGCTACTTTCCCTTTGCAGAGGGCGTGGGGCCCATCTTGCTCTGTTGTTTCTCCTTCCTGCCTTCTGCTGCACGGGTAGGTGTTCTTTCAAGAACACTTCCTTCCTCTTTCATCATGATTTTTAAAAGCTCCAGGGTGTTAGGACAGAGCAAGGGAAAGAAGAGAGTAATCCCTGCTTGACTCACACTATAGGCTCATCCTGGTAGTGAGTATGTGTATCCAGCAACTGTGTTCTAGGGGCTAGGGGATTAGGGAAGTCTTAAAGGGAATGCAACATTCACAGTGGATTGGAGCTGGGCCCCCAGTGGGAACACTTTTTAAAATCTGTGCCTTCAGAGTGTTTTGAGGGCAATGAAAATACTCTGTATTGTACTAGACTGGTACTGTACTGTATACATGTCATTATACATTTGTTGAAACTGCTAAAATTCGCAACAATTTACAAGACTGAACCTTAATATAAAGGGCAGACTTGTGGTGATGATGATGTGTCAAAGTAGGTTCATTAGTTGTAACAAATGGACCACTCTGGTCAGGGAATAATGATGATGTGGAAGCTATGCACCTGTGGAGACAGGTGATAAGTGGGAAATCTAAGTCCCTTCCTCTCAATTTTGCTGTGAACCAAAACCGAGCTAAAAACATTGTCTTAAAAAAAAAAAAAATCTGTGACTTTAAATCTGAGCCAGGAATCTGGCATTGTTTCATCAATGAGATTATATGCCTTGGTATTTGTGTAATGTTGGACTGACTTGTATTGTTTTGGTTTATTGCCTTTGTGTACTATCCCCTGGGGTTTGCATTTTTATGGGTTGGTAGGGACCTAGGCTATCTGTGAGATTCAAGATTTTTATTTTAGGGTATGTCTTCCTCCAAAGCTGTGTGCCGAAGACCTTTTGTACGTGCTTGTGTGTATAGGCACCTGGTATCTTGTTGACTGGAGTGTATTGGAGATTATGAGTCACAGGGAAACAAGGCCCATGGACAAAACAAACATCAAAATTCACTCCACCCCAAAACTGCTAGAACTTATACAGGAATTCAGTAAAGTAGCAGGATATAAAATCTTACAGTATTTTGTTGAATCTCAGATGTCCTCATTTGTAAAATGTAACTTTCATCATATTATGTACTCCTAGGAAAGAAACACAACATCGGCCATACTTGTAAGACATCGATTGTAAGAAGCATTCTGAGGAATGAGATATGAAAATGTAAAAAAAAAATAAAAAAGCATTTTGAAATCAACGAAATATAATTTATTATAATACAGCCACATTGAGTTAAATCACAAGGTTTAGACCACAAGATCTTTGTAAGAATTTGCTTCACAATTCAGATATATCTATGGGTTAAAACACTTGCATGGTTTGGTATATCATGAAGTGAAATCACCTAAGATTCTGCAAGCCCCAAAGACCTCTTTTTAAAATGTTGTAGGGGCCTCAAAAGGCCATAGCTACTGGGAAAGGGTCCTGAGACCAAGCCCTTAACTCAAATTGTCACCTAAACCCTGCTCAGTAGATATTATGATGTCCATTTTACAGGTGAGGAAACAATTCAGAGAAGTTACAAATTTTTAGAGAACTGGCTGATGGGGGACAAATAATAAAATCTTTTACCCCTTACCAAGACATTTAATGCCTGAATTATCCTATTATGTAAATATTTGATATTTTGTTATAGGTCTCATAGTCCAAATGGCCATTTGTAGACAGTCCGTATGTTTTGAAATACAGAAAAAAATATAATTCAGCCCAAATGGGGTTTCTAAGTCAATGTTTATCTATGTTTGTGTTATTATCCAATAAGCTATATGTACAGACAGGATCAAGCCTGTCCATTTTACAAAATGGAAAGAGGCAAAAAGAGAAAAGAATTTCTCTTCCACTCAAAATATTTTATCTACCGACTAGTTGTCTATGGTGCCTATCTTTATAAACAACTTGAGAATTAATATTTTTAAAGGAGGCTAGCATTGCCCTAATACCAAAGCCAGAAAAGGACATTATTACAAAAGAAAACTATAGGCCAATATTCTAGATGAATATAGGAGCAAATATTCTCAACCATGCATTAGAAAACTGAATTCAGCAGCACATTAAAAGGATCATTCACCATGATCAAGTAGAATTTATCCCTGGGATGTAAGGATGGTTCATTATACACAAATCAATCAATGTGATAATACCACATTAACCTATGATCATCTCAATAGATGCAGAAAAACATCTGACAAAATTCAACAGCCATTCACAATAAAATCACTTAACAAATCAGGTATAGAGGGGACATATCTCAACATAATAAAGGCCACATGTGACAGGCCCATAGCTAACACCATTCTCAATGGAGAAAAGTTGAAAGCTTCTCCTCTAAGATCACAAAAAAGACAAGGATGCCTACTTTCACCACTTCTATTCAACATAGTAGTGGAAGTCCTAACCAGAGCAATCAGACAAGAAAAAAAATAAAAGGCACTGGAATTAAAGAGGAAGAAGTATAGTTGTTTGTATTTGCAGATGGCATGTTTTTAATATACAAAAGCCCAAGACGCAACCAAAAAACTGTTAGATCTAATCAACAAATTCAGTAAAGTTACAGGATACAAAATTAACATACAAAATTCAATAGCATTCTGTTCATTAACAATGAATTATCTGAAAAATAAATAAATAAAAATAAAATCAATGCCTTTTACAATGACATCAAAAACAATAAAATACTTAGGAATCAATCTAACCAAGTAGGTAAAAGATCTCTATTCTGAAAATTATAAGACAATGATAAAAGAAATCAAAGAAGACACTCATAAATGAAAAAGTATCCCAGGTTCATGGATTGGAAGAAATAATATTGTTAAAATGTCAATACAGGCAAAAGCTATCCATAGGTTCGATGCAACCCCTAACCAGATTCCAATGACGTTTTTTTAGAAGTAGAAAAAACAATCTTAAAATTTATATGGAACCACAAAAGACCCTATATAGCCAAAGCAATCCTAAGAAGGAAAGATAAAGCATGCCATTTACAACAACGTGGGTGGACCTTGAGGGCACTATGCTCAGTGAAATAAGTCGGATGGAGAAAGACAAATACTATATGATCTCACTTATATGTAGAGTCTAAGGGGAAAAAATACAGGCTCATGGAAAAAGATCAGATTTGTGGATAGCAGAGGCTGGGAGGTAGGGCCAGAGGGAATCGAGAGAAGGTGGTCCAATGATAACTTCCACTTAAAAGGTAAATAAGAATTGGGATGTAAAGTACGGCATGATAACTCTAGTTATTGTTGCTGTATCGCTTATTAGAAAGTTGTTAAGAGAATGAATCCAAGAGTTCTCATTACAAGGAAAGACATTTTTTTCCTTTTTTTCCATTTCTTTTTATTGTACTTGTATGAGATGATGGATATTACCTGAACTTACTATGACAATCATTTCACAATATTTGTCACTAAAACCTTTATGTTGTATATCTGTTCATTCTTCTAGCTTCCTTTTATTTCATTCAGTTTAAATACTTAAAAGTACATCCAGTTATGTTTTCTGAAACAAATTCCTGGTGAATTCCTGATTTCAATTTCTCTTCCCCTTTCCCTTAAGGGAGAAAAAAAAACTTTAAGAGTTGAAAAGCAGAAGAATGAACACACATTCAAAAGCTCTTTCTTTGAGTAAAAATAATTGTATAAAAGAGAGGAAAAGCAATATACGAGATTCAGAGTAAGAAAGGGAATACAATTCTTTGTGCAGAGAGAATTTAAAAACAAATTTAAAGGAATGTTCTAAGACATGGTATTAGCATTTTCCAAAGTGTATAACTTAGAACAATAGTCCTACAAAAAATTAGTTAAGCAACAACAAAAGATTCCCAGCCAGAAACGTTTAAGAACACTTTATATTATACTCTTAGAGATTCATAACACACGTTAGCTTTATGGACGCTTTTGGTTGAAATGTAAATTTTTTTATGAAATATAAATGATTAACATTAACTCTAGAAGCAATAGAAAACCTAAATAGATCTTAGAAAAAATTTAAAAGGCAGTAAAAATCCCTTCGTGAAAAAGGCATCATACTTAAAGAAGCTATAGATTATAGTTCTAACAAATCATGAAAGAACAGACAATTCTTAGGCTATCAAAACTATTACAGAGCATCAAAAAGATTTTTCTAATGCATCTGATTAGAATAACCCTCATTGAAAACAAACAAACAAAAAAAATCAAAAAAAGTTAAAGGCAACTACAGACCATGCTTACTTATAAATTGTGATACATCAAAGTTAAATAAAAAATTAGCAAATATAATACATCACCATGGGTTCATTCTAGCTATGCAAAAGTATAGAATACAATGAAAACTTTCACTATGAAATGCATCTAAATGTCAAGACTTTTTTTTTTAATTTATTCATTTGAGACACAGAGATACAGAGAGAGAGAGAGAGCATGAACTGGGGGAGAGGCAGAGTGAGAGGGACAAAGCAGGCTCCCCGCCGAGCCAGGAGCCAGATGTGGGGCTTGATCCCTGGACCCTGGGATCATGACCCGAGCCGAAGGCAGACGCCCAACCATCTGAGCCACCCAGGCGCTCCTAAATGTCAAGACTTTGTAACACAATAAAACCTTGTTTAAGATGTGTGGACAAGGAATTGTTCCCCAATGACATCAGAATAATTGACTATTTGGAACACAATAAGGCTAAATACTTGCATCATTCCAAATATCAAAAGAAATCTCATGTAAATTAAAAATTTAGTTGCAAAATATAATAATATTAAGGTAGTAGGAAATGTAGGTAAATATTTTTATAATATTTGAATGAGGAAGGGCTTTCTAAATATGATACCAAAGGCAGAAATCATGACAATAGATCATTAATTAAGCCATGTAAAAGTTTCAATAGGTCTACATTCCTAAAAGCAGCATAGAGAATTTCCAAAAGCAATGAATTTAGAAAAATATTTACAGCTTATATAATAGAGTTAGTAATCTTTATATATAAGGAGTACTTAGGAACCGGCAAATAAAAGACAGAACATAATTTGAAAAAGTGGGAAAAGTTCAGATCTAAAAAATTTCACGTGGGCAAAATATAAATAGAGACCATATGCATGAATGGATGTTCAAATTTGTTATTAATGATAGAAGGGCAAAATCACGCATTAAGAAATCCTATAAAATTAGCCAGTATAAAGCATAATGCTCAATGGGTATCAGTGGCCTTGGAAGAGCAAATGGTAGAGGTCTGGGAGCCGGGTGAGGCTGAGAGCTTCCCAGCAGGTACACGCCCTGTGTGTGCGGCATCACCTGGAGTTTATGTGTGTGGTGTGGGTCAAGGATGAGGCCTGGCTGATCAAGCATCTCGGACTTCCAGCCCAGACTTCTAAAGCCATGACACTGAATAGCGATGTGTATGTGGAACAAGCCCATTTTATCTGTTACTACTTTTATAAATCTGCCATACAGTGCTAATTATTCCCATCTGGATGAAAACTCAGGAAATCCCCCGACTTCACCAAGAAGGATCACAATTCAGTCCAGATTTAAAATTAAAGTTTCTGCACCTTCCCCACTGGAGCCTGTATCCAACCAGCCTGAGATCAGAAGCTTGCATTAGGAAAGGGAGTATGTTAGCTCACACTCTCTCCGGGTGCTTCTACCCTTCCTCTTCGAGTTCTCGAACTTTGGTTTCTGGTCCACTGAGTTGGGACACAGAAGATAAAAGGGGAGCAAGTTCTTACTACTTGTCCTGTTGTATTACTAGTGTTTTCTAGACTTGATTATATTGAAAACTGACTGTCTTGTGGGATTCTTTGGAGAAGCCTATCTGTAGCTCCTTGGATAGGGGACATGCGTCTCTATTCCAGATGCTCATTTACCTCTGCAGCTCTAAGTTATTTGGTGATACCTCCGGCCTTTTCCCGCTGATGGTTCTTTGTCTTCCAGGCGGTCCTCCAGATGAAAGACAAGCATATGGTGACTGTCTCTCCCGGGACCCATGTAGCCCACTTCTTTCCTAGACTAGAAAGCTGCCATGCAGGGCATTCCTCGATCCTTAGCTTTGCAGTTGGAGTCAGACACCAGGCTGCTGATTCCTAAAGTGCAGGGTATATGCATTATGCTCTCCAAGTCACCCTTTTGGCCTGAACTGAGGGGCAAACAGGTGCATCCCTGTTCCTGGGGAGAGGAAGAATGGGGAAGAAGAAGAAGAGGTAGGAATCACAACGCGGTAACACATTTCTCCAAAAGCCCGCCCCTGAAATCCACAATCTCTGACCTTTTTAGAGCTTTGAGACGTGTGTTGGAGGCAGTCACCGAGAGGACATGACCCCTAGTTGACCCGCAAGCCGGACCCAAGCTGGACCCAGCACCCGGAGGCTCCTCACCTCCTCCGTGTCCTCGGACCGTGTGCTCTGCTCACCTTCCCCACTCAGGAACCTGCCCAGGAGCAAAACCTACCGAGCTCATGGGTTGTTGAGCCCGAGGGACTGCATGCATGCACTGAATCCAAGTAAGGCCTCTCTAGCCACTTTTAAGATTCTTAAACTCGTGTGTGGAGATCTACTCACCTTGCGGCAGCTGAGTCAAACTTGAAAAGTAAGTTTCTCGGCTTATTAAGCCTGCCCCCGACCATCCCAGTGGTCTGAGAACAGGCTACAGACTGCTAGCAAGACAGGCATCTAGAAAATTTTGTCCCCTCCTTGACTGAGTTTTAGCTGAAAGGGGTGCAGCCGAAATATCAACCAAGAGGCGTTATGCTTCCAGAAAAATCTCAGGGAAAAGCATTGTAGGCAACAGTAGTAGCTGTCGGATTGGGCTCCGAAGAAAAGGGTGGACGGATTCTGCTGGTTCGCATGAAAGTTGGGGATCATCCTCCCAGAATAGGGAGGCACCAAAGTAGTTCTAGATGGCCAGGATCATTTCTTATTTAGAAGGGGTGATACTCTTGCAAAGTATGGAGACGGAAGTAAGTCACTATTGAGATGGCATCACATGAAGCTGCCCCTTCCACCAAATTCTGAAATCGGTCATTCCGTGAATATGTCCATGTCTCTCTTTTATAATAAGCTAATGACATCCAAAAAACAAACCAAAAAACCCCCACCACCTGCCAATCTGTAGCGGTCTCTCCTCATCCTCTGTGGACGGGGCAGTTCATGAAACAACATTCTTTTTTTTTTTTTAAAGATTTTATTTATTTATATGAGAGAGAGAGAATGAGAGATAGAGAGCATGAGAGGGAGAAGGGTCAGAGGGAGAAGCAGGCTCCCCGCCGAGCAGGGAGCCCGATGTGGGACTCGATCCCGGGACTCCAGGATCATGACCTGAGCCGAAGGCAGTCGCTCAACCAACTGAGCCACCCAGGCGCCCCATGAAACAACATTCTAAAAGTCAAATGATTTTTCCTGCCTTCAGCGCAGGTCCTCCCTGGGACTCTAACCCTCCACTCTGGAGTATTGGGTCTCAATAGAAGTTTCCATTTTAACACCCCCTCCCGCTATGACACATCTAAGAATTTATTAGTTAATTTTAGCCCACTGAAGCCCATCTTGGAGGTCTGACCTCCAGTACTGTAAGGTAGTAAATTTGTGTTGTGTGAAGTCAGTGTTTGTGGTGTCCAGCAATGGGATGCTAACACATAATCCACATGTTTGTGTCTTTCTCCCACGAGACGGTGAGCTCCTTAAGGGTATGGCTATTGTTTCATTCAAGTGCAGTAAAGTATAAAAGCAAGAATGTTTACGATGTTAAAGTTTGCCCTCTTTGAGCTTATTAAAGAAAGCAGTTCCATAGGTATCTGATGCATTAACAATCAGTTCAGTTTTCTGAAGTGTCAATAAAAAATTGTTTATCACTTTTCTTTCATTACTTACTTGCATGTAAATTTTATGTCAAAAGAGAAAAGAGATTTGTTTCCAAATTCAACGGACAGCCATATTAAACTTTAACTTATTTCTCCTCTCTGTCTGTCTTCATTCAGGTGCTTCACAAAACTTCTTTATAGAATCATGGTATTTAGGGCTTATGCGATCCTCGGAGATTATGTATTCATATTTCTTCATTTCAAGAAAAGTTGCACTTTTAAGAAGTTAAAATTAACTGAAAGCTTGTGTCAGAGCTAAGGCTACAACTGATTTCGGGTTTGTTATTAGTTTTACTAAATTACTATCTCCCATAACTGAAAGTGACAGGGATATTACATGTGCATATCACTGTATGCAGACATGTGCACACACAGAATCTTCACAGACCATTAACAGATTCTGGAGATTGTGAGGTAAATCTATCTCTGAGGGACCATTTTCCCCCCAGCCAACCACAGGCATGCAGGTGGATGCAATAGAATGGCCATCTTTCTTCTCATGTCGGGTCTGGATGTGGAGTGTTAGATTTATTATGTTTTATAGCTCACACGAGTTGCGTGTATTCTTTTGAATATGTCAAATATTACTGGGCAATAATATTTTTGAAAGAGATTTACTCTTTTAGAGACTTATAGTTTGGCGGTAGAAATTTGAAATGCACACAAGTAACTATGACAAAACTCATAAGGTCACTTTTGTTGTTGTTTTGATGAGTACTATCTATGCTTGCTCAATGGACGTGAGTCCATTCAAAACGCTGGGTGCACCTGATAGTGAACAACCACCTTTCGAGGCAGAAATTCATCTAGTGATCATTGGGTGTTCGTTGTATTTGTTAAATTTAGGCGTCTCTGTGACAAAGGTTTTCATTTCAAAAGTGATTGAGGAATACAAGCTTTAACACCCTTTGTCACAAGAGACATGTCAGGGGTTGATCATGGAAACCAAGTGCTCTGAAAGGAATGTTCTGAACACAGCAGTATGTTGACAACTTTAGGCTTCTGGGTGATGTGCAAATTTGTCTGCACAAAGGTAACGTGCTAGGGCAGCAAGAATACCAGTTCTTTCTTCCTTTCCTCCAGTATTTGGCAAATAGAAAGGGGAGCACCAATTTATCAGTACCTTGATTGGCAATTAATTATGCCAATGGAACGGTGCTTCCTTCTGCTTCAGTACGTAAAACATTGCCAGAAATATCCCCCCCACCAATTTTGCCTCAGATTTATTTACTCACCAGACATCTACTGAGCTTCTACAATATATACCAGATTTTTTTCCAGGCAGTGGAGTTCAGCCATGGGCAAATAAAAATCTTTACCCTTGTTGAACTTACATTCTAGACATAGCCAAGAGCACAAAGCTAGTTTTCAGCATCAATTTAAGCATAACGTTCTACCAGACAAGTAAATAAATGCACAAGTTCTGTAGAATTGTGCTTCTCAAACTTTAATGTGATACAGATCCCCTGGGGATCTTGTTAAAACATAGATTCTGATTCAGGTAGTCAGGATGGAATCTGAGATTTTCCATTTCTAGTAAGCTACTAAGAACTTGGCCTAGTCTTTGAGTAGCAAGGTTAGCGTGAAGGCAAAAAAAGTGCCTAGATTTGAATTTAGATTCTGTTGCTTAAGCAAGCTCCACTTGGTGTCTTTTCTGTTTTGTTTTGGTTCTTGTTTTTTGATAATGAGGACAATTATGGTCATGATGATGATCTAGCTACAATTTATTGAACATCAACTATGGGCTAGGCACTGTGCTGAGTTTTTGACCTATATATTTTAATCCTCACCATAATCCCTAGAAACTATGAATGATTGCTCTCCTTTACAGACTAAAAAACAAACTGTGCTTGAAGAGGTCAAGTAATTTATTAAAAGCCACTCACCAGGCAGGGGTGCGAGCTGTGTTCTTTGCCCAGTAGATTTGTTCATAAAATGAGGATGAAAAGTGAGTGTGATGGTGTGCACATGTGCCTCGGATTCTGCTTGATGTTTAGTAGGCGTTAAATAAATGTCAGTCCCCTCTCCTCTTTGAGGAGGGTGTGGATATCATCAGGAGTTGACAAGAACTGGGAGACGGGGCATTCTGGGCAGCCCATTTTCCCTTCCCACTAGATCCACTCCATTTGCCGAGAAGTCATTGTGATTGGTGGGCATATCCCCTCATTGTCTAGTTCCCATGGATCTGCTGAGAGTAGTTACCAAAGGGAGCCCAATCCAGCAAGCTTCCTCTCTCCCACCTAATCCTTCAGTGGAGCAACTCCTGACATCTCTTCCACTCAATCTGCATGTCTTAATCCTCTCCTATCGCCAACCCCCCCCCCCTTTATTTTCTGACCAGCAGCAAGACCACTGTCAGGGGCTCTGCACCTCCCTTAAAGGTTGCCTGAAGCTGGGTGGAGGGAGGAGAGGCTCCATGTGGCAGTAAAAGAGCATGTGTGTGTTTGTATTTGTTGGCAATCCACACAAATGCAATTTCCTTGGGGCCCACTCCAGATGTCCAAAATCAGCATCCTGGGCTTGGGTGTCGCTCTCTAGGAGACTATGGTTTGGCCTGAAGTCTGAGAAGCTCTGCTAGAAAGCATCATTTTCATAGGAAAATGTGGTGCAAGTTCCAAATGAACCGTTTCGAAATCAGCACTCAGAGACTGCCCGTTATTAGTGTAGGCAGTGTTGGCTTTATGAAGAGATGACCCCTTCTTTGAGGTAGAGGGCTATGAACGCTGTCCCCAGGGGCCACATCAGACATGAAAGCCTCCCCTTCCCCTCTTCCACCCTCAAGAGAATGATTTAGGCTGGACATCCTTGGTCAACATAAGGGTTCCGTGTGCATCTGATTTATATATATACAAATGAAATTACAGGATGCGCAGAAATGCTGAAGTTTGACTGTTTTTCTCAGAATTTAGGTTTTTCCCTGCCTCAACACCCTCCTTCAGCAATTATTTTTACTTTCCTGATGCCTATATGCAGAAGGACAGACTATTAGTAGGGTTCATGAAAACGCACATGCTTATTTCCTCTGTTGCTCTGTTTTTGGCTTAGCTCCATTAACCCGACTGTTAGGTACCACTTCCTCCCCAAACCTGATTGATCAAAGGCAAATTCAGACCTTCAGGTTTGTGTATTCGTGAAACATTCAGCACAGGCTTTATCACACATACATTCACTGGTTATTGATTAATAGAGGAAATGCTTGAGGTTTATTTTGGAAAGCAATTGCTCAATGCAAAAGAAAAGCTCTCAGAATAGGAAAAGTAATAAAGTGAGTACATGCAACAACAAACGAAAAGCAAAAACAATGACCCCATAGCTTTGTTTTACTTCAGTGCACTTAATATTGCTCCCTGCTCTTGATCCTGAGGGGCGATATATATACTCATAAGTGAGGTGGTGGGGGGAAACTGTATTCTAGAAGATGTATCAGAATCCCTGGGCATCAAGGAAATACAGTTTGGAAAAAAAAAACCCACAAGTGATTTTGTAACACCTTGGCTGATAGTCACAGCTCTACACCAGTGATAGCTTGTTAGACATATAAGAATAGAATAAAATCTAATTCATGCTACCCACAAAATCATAAAATTCCATTTCTTGGGTAAGAAATGAGAGAGACTTATATATAGGAAACTACATACTTTTACTAAGGGACATAGAAGACAACTTGAACGGAAGTCCAGAAACACTGTTTTGAAGAAGATTCTGCTTGAAGAAGTACCAATTTTTAAAGAATTATTGAAAAGGCTTAATGCAATTTTAATAAAAATCCCAGTGACTGTTTTTGCAAACTTGCTGAAAGTATAAAATCTACTAAGAATAAAAGGATAAGACTATTTGAGAACATTAATTTAAGGCTGTTTAGTTAAAAATATTCAAGTGAGAGTAACAAGATGGGTTTTACTCAAATATATATATGAATTTTGAGATGATAAGAAACTTATCAAAAATGGACTTGATTAGTCATGAATTGGAATCTAGATTCAGTGCAGGCTCTAAAGCCTGTGTTCTACTATCCTTCCTTGCAATAAAAACAAAAATGATAAGGAATAAACAGTGGGAAAAAGTTCTCATCAGTTCGTGTTTATATCTTGTGAACAAACCAACCATGGCTTTAAGATCAATAAGTATTTTCAACTATTTTAATGGTCAAAGTTTCTGTTATTAAGAGCTCAATTGTCTGTGCTATGTGCTGAGTTCAGCTTTGGGGCACCTGGGTGGCTCAGTCGTTGAGCATCTGCCTTCGGCTCAGGTCGTGATCCTGGCGTCCTGGGATCGAGCCCCACATCGGGCTCCCTGCTCAGCGGGGTGCCTGCTTCTCCCTCTCCAGCTTGTGTTCCCTCTCTCACTGTGTATCTCTCTGTCAGGTAAATAAATAAAATCTTTAAAAAAAAAAAAAAGAGTTCAGCTTTCAAATCCAAGAGCTCTATCCCAGACCATTTGAAAGGAGCATCTAAGAGATACTTTTGAATGAGAACATTTGTTTAATAACTTGGGAACATATATGAATGATTTTGTCCTGCTTCTCAAGCAACCACCTTACTGCATCCTTGATGATCAGAGTTCCTCTGGGCAGATTGGTCTTTCTGATTCCACCATGCTGTTCATTCCAATAGAGATTCCAGAAACAGCTTTTAGTAGTCAGTGAGGATAGTTAGCTCATTTGGAGGTGGTGTAAATGAAATCAAATCCTGACACGGAAAAAAGAGTAACCAAACAAGACCAGGAAGAAAACCCTTCCCATCACATACTAATTATTCTTAAAGGCATACCTTGATATTTTGATAGGAGGGTGGAAATTCAGGGAATGGCAACACCTTCTTGAATCTATCCTATCATGATGGAAAAAGACCTTTTCAGGAGAAACTCAGAAATAAATTTGATTCTGATTTAGGAAGTAAGCCCTCTGCTGGGGTAAGTCAAATGATAGAAGGTGTGAGAGGCTTCTTTATGTTGCATTTGATCAACAGATGGAAAGAGGGAGTCACAAAATGGAGCCTTAGGTATTCCGTTTCTGGTGTGAGTTTGAGGATGGGAGCCTTGTGGTGTTGACATGGCATGGGAGGAGATGATTGCTCAGAGTGACTGAGAGGTGGAATTGTATTAGGAGTATAGTGCTTGCATAGACTGAGTTTAATGTGGCCATTTGGGGAAAGAAGAGGAACATTAAAAGGTAAAATGGGGATATAAATTGGATGTACTTTATGGTCTTAGAGGAAACAGATTGCACTTGCCAGAAAAGGATTCAATAGAAAGTATTCTCAAAGATAGATTACATTGTTGGGATTGGGGGATATCATCAGTAAACATACGGGCATAAAGAAATAAGAAAAGTAGAAGGAAACTGGTGTAGACAGTCTTTTTTTTTTTATTTTAAGTAATCTCTACACCCAACATGGGGCTCAAACTCATGACCCCAAGATCAGGAATCACATACTCTACCGACTGAGCCAGCCAAGTGATCCAGATGGAATCTTAAGATGCCTGTAAACCAAATGCAGTACATAGGAGTATTTATTCTTGATTTGCACAAACTGTAAAAAACACATTTGTTTTGTATCCAATCATGGAAATGTGAACATTGTGTGGATATTTGATAAAATTAAGGAATTCATTATTTGCTTGCTTTTTAGGGGTGATACTGATATTTGTGGTTATGTTTTTAAATTTTTTTTTATGTTTTAAAGCTATGTCAAAAAACATTTCCACATGAAATGATATGATGTCTGGAAGTTTGCTTTAAAACAATCCGTTGCTGGTTGTGTTGGGAATAGAGATGAAATAAAATTGGCCATGTAATTTAGGCCAAAATATAGACATTTTGGCTGAGAGATCTTTGGGAGCTCCACTTTCTCAATTTTTGTGCTTGAAAACTTCAAAAAAAAAGGTTTTTTTCTAAAAGATTTTATTTATTTACTTATTTGAGAGAGTTTGAGAGAAAGCATGAGCTGGGTGAGGGGCAAAGGGAGAAGTAGACCCCCCATCAAGCAGGGAGCCCAATGCGGGACTTGATCCCAGGACCCTGAGATCATGACTTGAGATGAAAGCAGATGCTTAACTGACTTGGCCACCCAGGTGCCCCTAAAGTTAAAGTTTTAAAAAGAAATTAGTAATAAGATGATGAAGTAAATCAAACTCAGGGCATTGTAAATTTTGTATCAAGTTTAGGAATACTTTTGCAATGTAAGCCAATCCCAAGTGGGTTTGCTATTTACATGTGATGTTAAGAGAACCTGACACATTAAAGAAATGGACAGGTTAGCTACATGGAAAAAAATGAATTATTTGTTAGTAAACAACTAGTAAAGGTATCAGAGAAGGACATAATGATAAGCTTTGGCGATGAAACAAGGGCTTTTATGTGTCTTCCTGAGCCATGGCAGCAGAGAACATATAATGAGAAGCAGCCCTGGGGTTCCCTGAAATGACAGTTTACAAATTCAAAGCAGTGATAAAAACTGTTACTCATACCTGCTGCCTAACACAAAGAGGGAAGAATGGTAACAGAGACCAGAATGTACTTTGTAGCATAGCATCACATGAAGGATTTATGTGTATTAGGACTTGATGTGTTGGTATGAGATATTGACAAACTTGGGTCAGGCTGACCTGAATTCAAATCCTGCTTCCACTATTTGCAGGGAGAATGTACACACACAATTTATTCTTTGCATCCTTTGTGAAATCAGTGTATTACCAGTTTTGTAGTATTTTTGTGATGCCATATGTAAAGTGCTTAGCACAGTGCAAGTTTGTGAACTGCTCTAAGACTTAATGTCTATTTTTTTTTTTTTTAGAGATTGAAGTTTTCACAATTTTTAGTACAGGGCCTTAACATGCTAAGTAAAATGGCCACAAGCGCCATCTACTGATTAAATAGAGTCAATGCCTTCGATTAAGAGAGAAATCACAAGCAAATCTCCCAAGCCACCTTCTAGTGGCAAATTTGGGTATTGGGATAGTTCTTACAAAATATCTTTGTTAAAATAGATTGTGAATATGGAAATATTTTAAATAGCAGTAAGTGTTTTTCTCATAAGAATAAACCGCATTTCTGTGCACTTATGGAATTAAGTTCATAGAACAGTTACATTTTCGAGCTATAAAAAAAAACAAAAACCCTACCGGGTTTGCTACAATTCTGAATATAGCCGTGAAGCGTATTTATGTTTTAATGGTATAGATTTATGGACCTGTGTGTTATCTGAAATACATAATATTATTAGGTCATTTAAAGCTCAATTTTGACTTCAGAAACTTGTTTAAAGCTGCAGTCACCGAGAGTATGTGATAGTAGGTGGAAAATCACTGGTGCTCTTGAAACAATGCTGACATCTGCGCTTCCATCAAAGCATCCTGCAGATAAAAACCGGAATGCCAAGAACATATTATGAGCAACTCTATGCCAGCAAATTAGATAACCTGGAAGAAATGGATGCATTCCTAGAAATGTATCAACTACCAAAATTGAACCAGGAAGAAATAGAAAACCTGAACAGACCTATAACCACTAAGGAAATTGAAGCACTCATCAAAAATCTCCCAACAAACAAAAGCACATGGCCAAATGGCTTCCCAGGGGAATTCTACCAAACATTTAAGGAAGAATTAATACCTATTCTCCTGAAACTGTTCCAAAAAATAGAAATGGAAGGAAAACTTCCAAACTCGTTTTATGAGGCCAGCATTACCTTGATCCCCAAACCAGACAAAGACCCCATCAAAAAGGAGAATTACAGACCAATGTCCTTGATGAACGTGGATGCAAAAATTCTCACCAAAATACTAGCCAATAGGATCCCACAGTACATTAAAAAGATTATTCACCATGACCAAGTGGGATTTATCCCTGGGCTGCAAGGCTGGTTCAACATCCGCAAATCAATCAACGTGATACAATACATTAACAAAAGAAAGAACAAGAATCCTATGATCCTCTCAATAGATGCAGAAAAAGCATTTGACAAAGTACAGCATCCTTTCTTGATCAAAACTCTTCAGAGTACAGGGATAGAGGGTACATACCTCAATATCATAAAAGCCATCTATGAAAAACCTACAGCCAATATCATTCTCAACGGGGAAAAGCTGAGAGCTTTTCCCCTAAGGTCAGGAACGCGGCAGGGATGTCCACTCTCACCACTGCTATTCAACATAGTATTAGAAGTCCTAGCCACAGCAATCAGACAACAAAAAGAAATCAAAGGCATCCAATCGGCAAAGAGGAAGTCAAACTCTCACTCTTTGCAGATGATATGATACTGTATGTGTAAAACTCAAAAGACTCCACCCCAAAAATACTAGAACTCATACAGGAATTCAGTAAAGTAGCAGGATATAAAATCAATGCACAGAAATCAGTGGCCTTCCTATACACCAACAACAAGACAGAAGAGACACAAATCAAGGAGTTGATCCCATTTACAATTGCACCCAAAACCATAAGATACCTAGGAATAAATTTAACCAAGGAGGCAAAGGATCTGTACTCAGAAAACTATAAAATACTCATGAAAGAAATTGAAGAAGACACAAAGAAATGGAAAAACATTCCATGCTCATGGATTGGAAGAACAAACATTGTGAAGATGTCAATGCTCCCTAGAGCAATCTACACATTCAATGCAATCCCCATCAAAATACCATCCACTTTTTTCAAAGAAATGCAAAAATAATCCTAAAATTTGTATGGAAGCAGAAGAGACCCCGAATAGCCAGAGGAATCTTGAAAAAGAAAAGCAAAGCCGGTGGCATCACAATTCCGGACTTCCGGCTCTACTACAAAGCTGTCATCATCAAGACAGTATGGTCCTGGCACAAAAACAGACACATAGATCAATGGAACAGAATCGCGAGCCCAGAAATGGACCCTCAACTCTATGGTCAACTCATCTTTGACAAAGCAGGAAAGAATGTCCAATGGAAAAAAGACAGTCTCTTCAACAAATGGTGTTAGGAACATTGGACAGCCACATTCAGAAGAATGACACTGGACCATTTCCTTACACCACACACAAAGATAGACTCCAAATGGTTGAAAGACCTAAACGCGAGACAGGAGTCCATCAAAGTCCTAAAGGAGAACACAGGTAGCAACCTCTTCGACCTCGGCCGCAGCAACTTCTTCCTAGAAACATCGCCAAAGGCAAGGGAAGCAAGGGCAAAAATGAACTATTGGGATTTCATCTAGATAAAAACTTTTGCACAGTGAAAGAAACAGTCCACAAAACCAAAAGACTACCAACAGAATGGGAGAAGATATTTGCAAATGACATATCAGATAAAGGGCTAGTATCCAAAATCTATAAAGAACTTGTCAAACTCAACACCCAAAGAACAAATAATCCAATCAAGAAACGGGCAGAAGACATGAACAGACATTTTTCCAAAGAAGACATCCAAATGGCCAACAGACACATGAAAAAGTGCTCAACATCGCTCGGCATCAGGGAAATCCAAATCAAAACCTCCATGAGATACCACCTCACACCAGTCAGAAGGGCTAAAATTAACAAGTCAGGAAACGACAGATGTTGGCGGGGATGTGGAGAAACGGGAACCCACCTACACTGTTGGTGGGAATGCAAGCTGGTGCAGCCACTCTGGAAAACAGTATGGAGGTTCCTCAAACAGCTGAAAATAGAGCTACCATACGATCCAGCAAATGCACTACTGGGTATTTACCACAAAGATACAAATGTAGGGATCCGAAGGGGTACGTGCACCCCAATGTTTATAGCAGCAATGTCCACAACAGCCAAACTGTGGAAAGAGCCGAGATGTCCATCGAGAGATGAATGGATAAAGAAGAGGTGGTATATATACACAATGGAATATTATGCAGCCATCAAAAGGAATGAGATCTTGCCACTTTCAACGACATGGATGGAACCAGAGGGTGTTATGCTGAGCGAAATAAGTCCATCAGAGAAAGACATGTATCTTATGACCTCACTGATATGAGGAATTCTTAATCTCAGGAAAGAAACTGAGGGTTGCTGGAGTGGTGGGGGTGGGAGGGAGGGGGTGGCTGGGTGATAGACATTGGGGAGGGTATGTGCTTTGGTGAGCGCTGTGAATTGTGCAAGACTGTTGAATCACAGACCTGTACCTCTGAAACAAATAATGCAATATATGTTAAGGAAAAAAAAAGAAGAAGAAGATAGCAGGAGGGGAAGAATGAAGGGGAGTAAGTCGGAGGGGGAGACGAACCATGAGAGACGATGGACTCTGAAAAACAAACTGAGGGTTCTAGAGTGGAGGCGGGTGGGGGGATGGGTTAGTCTGGTGATGGGTATTAAAGAGGGCACATTCTGCGTGGAGCACTGGGTGTTATGCACAAACAATGAATCATGGAACACTACATCAAAAGCTAATGATGTAATGTATGGTGATTAACATAACAATAAAAAATTAAATAATAAAAAAAACCGGAATGCCATTAATACCAACTCTAGGCACAAGCTTCCTATTAAGATTATTGAGGTAATTTTATAAGCAGGATTCTTTTTTCTCTATTATTTCAACCGTCTCCTTTGTTTTGTGTCTGGAATGGACATATAAAAGGCAGTAAGCTGAACCACGTTATAAGATATGACAATTGTTTCTTTTTTTTAAAGATTTTTTTTTTTATTAGAGAGAGAGAGTACAAGCAGGGGGAGCGGCAGGAAGAGGGAGAGGGAGAAACAGGCTCCCCGACGAGCAGGGAGCCCAATGAGGAGCTCGATCCCAAGACCCCAGGGATCATGACCCGAGCCGAAGACAGCCGCTTAACTGTCTGAGCCACCCAGGTGCCCCATGACAATTGTTTCTAATAAGAGATACACTACTTACCAGATTTAATGAAATAAAAGATCCCAAGAGGCAGAAGCAATTTAAAATTATGATTCTCTGATTATAAAGCAGAGCGAAATGAAAGCAAATCAGGGACAACACAACAAGACACGGTCTGTTTAATAGACTTAAAACGGTGTTTTTTCAAAATGTGGATTCCCGATCAGCAGTATCACTATCTTCTGGGAACTTTTGGAAATGCAAATTCTGAGACTCACCTCAGACAGACTAAATCAGGAACACTGGGGGTTAGCACTAGCCATATGTGTTTGAACAAGCCTTCCAGGTGATTCTGATGTTTGTTAAAAGTTGACATGAGGAGACAATTCTCCAGGATGTGTCTGCACATCTCAGATCAATTTTTGTTCCAGATTCTTTTCAAGGATGCTTGCATAGCAGACAAAACCTTCTGCCTTAGAAAACAGTGGTAGTATCTCTTTTCAGGAGACAGGGCAGGTTTGTTCCTGACCAGTGTAATAAAGACAGTGTCCCTCTCTGGGGCCGAGATCGGATAGGTTTGCTAGCAGCCCCCTTTATAAGATTGGGGGTTCCCTATGCTTGGGGGTTCTCCATTGTGGTGTAGACCCACTGTATGTGCAACGTACACCTGGGTCAGCTTTCACATCTTCCCGGGACTTGGGGAACAAGGGCAAGGTGGAGGTCATGAGGCCTGCTGTGCTGTGAGCAACGGAGTCCTTTGTCTCTGACCTGGGAGTTTCCTGTCTTTTGCCAGCATTGATGACATTGTGGCAGGCTACCTCGCTAACTTGCGAGACCATCTCCATCCTTGATGGTATAGAGCTACTGGGCCAGATGCTCAAATACATTGCATCTCTCTCATTTTGGTCCATTCTCTGCTCAGGTGTCACTTCCCAAAGGGGACTTTCCTGGTGTCTCTGTTTAGCATACTGCCTTGTGTCCTTCCTACTCTCCCACCTACTATATCTTTATTATCAGTGATTACTATTACCTGATACCATAATATACATCTATTCATAATTGATTACCAAACTTTCCCATTAAAATGTAAGCTTTATGGGGGCCAGGGGTTTGTCTTTGGTTCCTGCACCTAGAACAGCGTTGAGCTCTGTAATTATTTATTGAATATAAATATTTGTTAAATGAATGTGAATGTAATATATTGTATGTAACTTAGGCTTATTAAATGAATATAAATATTTTTTACAAGCAGCACAGGTTTCAGAGACCGAGAAGCTTTTTAAAAAATTTAACCTGATAGATCCGTTTTCTCCTGTTTGATAAGTTCAGCCACATTTTCTGGTGAGATGCTTCAAAATGAAGGTGTGAAACACAGACTCTTAAGGTCACTGGAAAGGGTATAATAATGCTTAGATAATTAAAATTGTTTGGCAGAATATTTATTCAAAGGGAACTAATTCTTTTTCCCGTGTGCCTGTGTTTGTGCACACATATTCTAATCAATATATGTGTGTATAAATATATGTATAATCTTATAAGTATATATTATACAAAGTTTATTATGTATAATATATATACACACACATAAAATATATAACATGTATTTGTAAATATATGTATTTATACTTAGATGTATATTTTTAGACATACAATGTGCATATATTCTTCAGTGTTCTGTTAGCTGATCTAAAATAAAGATAAAGAGATAAGCGTTCGCAAACAGAACCACTCAATTCTCCTCTGTACTCGGTAGGGTCGGACCTTGCTACAGTAGCACAAATTGAACAACACAGGGATGGAAATCTAGGTGCTCTGGTGTTACTGAATCTACTGGAATCCACGAATTGTGCTCACTTCAATAAAGAGTAGTGGATTGTTGGGAACTTGTGGGGAGACCTTGAACTGAGGAACTTTAAAAAAAGTGTTAATGCTCCTCTTAAAGGCTGAGCTCACAGATACGGCAAGTTAAGTTAAGGAGCCTTATTCTGGAGAGCCAACTGGGTGGTACAGTAGAGGAGAAGCTGGGAAGAATGAGCAGGCAAACCAAATGAACGCAGGAAGAAGAAAGAAGTTTCCAGATGCTTTTCGGTCTTGGAAATACACCTTGAAATAATTACACAAGAGGGTTAAAACTCAGAGAGAGATAATTCATTAAGAAATGTAAAATGTGTAATTATTAAAATGAAATAATCAGATGCAGGCCAGCTGGCTCCCAAGATCGGGTCTAACTTGGCTCCATAATTGTGCATAAACTTTGGCTCTCTGTTTTTATTACTGTGACTGCATGAGTTTACTTAAAGATAATTAGGCTTTGAGGAACTGATTTACGCTAACCAAAATCACAGAAAAGACCTGATAAGACAGAATATCAATGCTTTATGTGTGCAGAGAAATTACCTGCTATGTAGTCGATCTGACGCTTACATTGCTACTCTACAAGCTTCTCACTTAGTAGTTATTCCATCTTGCAGGATCTTTTTTAAAAAAAATATATTATTATTATTTTAAGTAGGCTGTGCCCCTAGTGGTGGAGCCCAATGCCAGACTTGAGCTCCTGACCCTGAGATCAAGAGTTGGACACCAACCGACTGAGCCACCCAGGCACCCCAGTAGTTATTCTATCTTGAAGCTAACTTACCATAAGAAGATTGTCTGGAATGTAAGAGCAAAGAAAAGTGATCTCAATAGATAGTGCCTTGGAGCTATAAAAGTAATATTAGGTGATATTAATTGGGTGCTACCAGGGATCATGCACTAGGTATATTAGAATATCTGGCATAGAGAAACAGCGCAATAGATATTTGTTCAATAAATGAATTTGGAAATCCTCACAGCAACTCCATGAAGTAAATATTTTCATTATTTCCACTGGAGGAAATTGAGTCTCGGGAAGACAACATCTTTTTCGTAATATACATCATTGATCTACACTTGAACTCAGGTCACATTGACTTCTTCGTTCATGTTTACCACAATTTTGTTACGCTGCTTGAAAAAAATATATACCCTTCTCTACTTGCAAATTGACTAGAATACACTCGGTTTTAAGTTCCCATATATCCCTACTTACTGTAGACCTTATTACGACATCAGCATGTTATGATACCTTAAATTGTTTTATAGTTTATTTTAGCTTTAATTTACTATTCTCGATGAGGTTTTGGACTCACTGCTACTATCAGCAGCCTGTCTGAAAACTACTTCTTGGAGTGGGTTATTTGAGCAGATAGCTCATCTCATCTGTATTTGTGTGTGTGTGTGTGTGTGTGTGTGTGTGTGTGTGCTGCTTTCAAAAGAAAATTGTAGAATGGCATCTTATTTGTATGCCTGAAATGCTTTTCTCTGTTGGCTTAGATTATTTGGCTTTTACAGTCTCTGAGTTGGGCTAGGACAATGCCCAATTGAAACATGACAAAGCAGGTGAGGTTTGCATCTGGAGGTTTAAATCCTTCCCATACCTTCAATATCTTGCTCTCTTGACTTTTCTTGTTTCCACTTCTTTCTCTTCTTTTTTTTTTTAAGATTTTATTTATGTATTTGAGAGAGAGAGAGAGAGTGTGTGTGTGTGTGTGTGTGTGTGTGCGAGCGAGGGGAGGGGCAGACGGGGAGGGAAGGAATCCCAAGCAGACTCCCCGCTGAGTGTGGAGCCTGACACGGGGCTCAGTCTCACGACCCTGAGATCATGACCTGAGCCAAAACCAAGAATCAGATGCTCAACCAACTGAGTGACCCAGGCGCCCCTCTTCTTTCCCATCCTAATGTCTATCCAGCTACTTCTACTTCCTTTCACACTTTCAGGGAAAACTTAATTCAACTGGCATTTTTCTCTCACAAGATATGTGCATAGAGCCTAGGAGCTCAGATATTCAGTATTATTAGCCTGAATAATACTTCACAAAACCCTCAGCAGTTTCCCTCATTCTTTGCCTCAGATAATTCTAGAAACATTTAATTTGGGAACATAACAGAGCTATTTATGTCATCTTTGTGCAGCAAAAAGAGAATAATTGGACTAGGGTATGTGGATTCCAACTCTGATGGTGTCAACTTATTAAGGGACTCAATCTCTATGAACTTTAATAACCTCACTGGGAGAATGTTGGGACTAAAGTGGGTAGTTGCTTAGCTCTTTTGATTTTAAAATACCATGATGTTTAAAAATAGGAGTCTTATTATTTCTGGTAAGTTTTAGATGACAACACACTTCTCTGTTCATTTTTATTGGTCTTCATGCGAGTTATGTGCAGAACATAGAAACCTACTTGCAACCCCACAATAAATTAGGAAGAATTTTGGAGGAGAAGGTGAGCAATGATATGAAGGTGCAAATTAAGAGGGATACTTGAGACACAAGGAAGAGATGATTTGACTAGAAGGGAGGCTACTGGTTAAAGTAGATGGGGAAGAGTTAGTTATAGATAAGTAACTCTAGGTTTATGAGGACATGGGATGGCAGGTTGAGGAATTTGAATTTAAGAAGTTGAAGAATGGAGAGGCTCTTAGGAATCAATTTGAAATATTAAGCACAGAGACTAAAGAAAGGAAGGTCATTTAAGATGCTACTGCACCAGTTCAAGCATTATGTGTTCACAGATATGGTGGAGCTGAGGATGAAGAGCTAATATTTTTAAAAAATTGACAGAAAATGGATATAAAAGTCTGATGTATTTTTATTGTAAAGATTTTATTTATTTATTTATTTATTTATTTATTTATTTAGAGAGTGTGAATGGGGGGAGGGGCAGAGGGAAAAGGAGAGAATCTGAATCTCAAGGAGACTGCAAGAAGTGTGGAGCCCGATGTGGGGCTTAGTCTCAAAATCCTGAGATCGTGACCTGAGCCAAAACCAAGAGTTGGGCACTGAACCGACTGAGCCACCTAGACACTCCGTGATGTAGTTTATCTTAAAAAAATTACCTAGCTCTCTTCATTGAAAAAGCCTAAAAACAATGACCAACCCAGTAACAATGATCACCCTCCCTAGTGGAATGAGGCTTCTTAAAAGGAGCCAGGGCTTCTTGGAGAAATAACTGATTCCAGAGCAGGGGAGGCAAATACACAAGATGACAGGTCTAAAGGGCACAGGAATCATTCCTAGAGGCTCTCACAAGCAGTAGAAGGGAATAATTTTAATATCTCTAAGGATAAAAATTGCATTGCATTGAAATACATCAAATATGCAAAGGAACATTAATGGATTACGATACTAAAAGAAGGAAAACTCATTTTGGAAATTGAAAAAGGGAAAGAATCATATATTTTGGGTAGCCAAATAATATATGAAGAAAATTTTCTCCTACAGAAGTATCGCGGCTAATAAATGAAGAAAAAATGATTCAGCTAGAATATCATCGTTCCCTAACCCCTAGTGAACAGCTGAATCTGGGTGCTGCAAAGACATTGCTGACATCCTGAATGATGAGCAGTTCTGCATTCTGATCCTCATTCTAGAAAAACACAATACCGTCTATGAAGTAGCTTTTCCAAAAATGATCTCGATGTGATCAAGGTTATAATTCACAAAAATGGCTCTTGGCAGGGACGATGGACAGTTTTCCCCTTAAGGTGATATTTGGCAATGTCTGGAGACATTTTTAGTTATCATTAATTTGGGTAGAGGCCACCTACCTAGATGCTGCTAAATCCTAGAATGCCCGGGATTATCTGGGCAAAATTATCTTGCAAGTAAAATGTCCACAGTGTTGGGGGTTAGAAATCCTGACTTATGGGAGATGTGAAGTGGAGAGGAACATGTTAAATAATACAACTGGAATATAATCAGCAAAATCTGAACGGTATGAAACTATAAGCCAAAGATACAGTTTCATTAACAATAACCAAAAAAAATTCAAGAAATAAAAAGAGAGGGGGCAGATGACCTATAGACCTAAGGAGATAAGAGGCAGATCAACCAATAAAAAGTGAAGAGCTTATTTGGGTTCTGATTCAAACAAACTGTAAAAAAATTTGACATTTATGAGACAATTGGAAATCTGAACACTGACTGGATGTTTAATGATATTAGGAAAATTTTGGATGTGATGATGGTTTTGTTATGTTAAAAAGAGAGACCTGATCTTCTAGAAATACATCCTGTAATACTCATGGGTGAAATATGTAATGTCTTAAATTTCCTTCAAGTTAATATGGGGAGCAAGGTAGTAGCTAGAGAAATAAATCCTTGAAGATCAGCTGAGAGGTGGACAGTTCAGATTTAGGAATGAGGGATATGAGCAGAGCTTCTGTAGGAACAAGTGTATTTACTTGTGTTCAACAACCAAAACCAAAGTTGCCCCTGTTTGCTAAATGCAGTCTAAAAGAAAGGCAGTTAGCTCCAAAAGCACAGGAGACTATACGAATATAAGGATTGTTCTTTTCTTGAGAAGGACGAGTTGATGAAGCATCTGACTCCTTAACCAGCTCCGCCACCAGGAATATTGGTCACTAGTCCCTGAGAGTCTCATGACAGTTTGTTAAAGCCCACCAACAAAGTTCGTTGAAATAAAGACTTTTAAATGATCTTCTTTTAACAATCTCTTGTTGCCACTTTCAAAATAAAGGGGATGAAACAAGCAAGAAGGCTTCGGGCTTTTCTAGCAAAGGGTTGAAGGACGTGGCAGTGTAATAAAAATCATTAACAGATTTTTGTGACTACTCACTATGTTCTATATACAATGTGGGTACAAGATACTCTTGATCTCATTTGTATTTCATACATTAAACCCTATCCATAGCATGATATGTGTGACCCGAAAAGCTTTTATAAAATATGCGGTCACGATATTACAGGGTTGATAGAATTTCTCAGGTGAGGCTGTGCTTACTGGAGATTCTGGAAGTTTGGAGGAGCCATTTTGGGGGTGGGTGCACCAACTGGTGGTGGTTGTATCTTCTGACTTAAATTATCAGTGGGGGTGTTTCTGGATCCTGTGGTTGCCAGAATGGTGACGGTAATGTAAAAAATCTTACGGTTGGTTGTCGCATGTTCTGTGGCCAAAGTCCAGAGATAGGGGGTAGAACAGCAGGAAGGATGGAGAACACACCTTGTAGCCCAACTTCCAGAACCACAGCTCCCTATTGCCAGTTGCTCTCTTCCCTCTAGGAAGTGAAAGTGAGCTGACCTTCATTCAGCTGATAGCTTAATTTGCCTTTTCATGGGGTTAAATAGGCAAAACAGCAAGGAATATCACCAGCGTACAGAGGGACAGAGTGAGCTTCAGCAACAACAGACCACAGAAAGCAATGTACTCAATCTCAAGCATGCACCAGAGAGGTCAGTATTCTATCCCATGACTATCTTTTGGTAACACTCATGACTCATGTCTCACAATCCGTGTTGAGTTTAGAAGATCATTGGGTTGGAAGGACTGGGAGAGACATTTCACCTCCCCACAAATGTGTTCTTCCAAGTGTTTCAAGACCCATCTTAAGTGAAAAATAAAAAAATGTAAAACTTTTTTGACATTCAAAATGACAACTGGAAAGATCGTTGATGCTAATATATTTCTGAAGTCAAAATTACAGAAAGAATCCCTGTATCCCAAACACCATGTGAGAGAGAAGAACTTATTCCGGAACAATAAATGGATAATTCTTTAAATGGGGAACTACTTATTATTTTCTCCCATCATAGAAACGATTTCGTTGTAAATTACTTGAGGGGCATCCATGGCCCAGATAAAATCCAAGTGATTGTAAGGAGGAATCTTCTTGTGGTAAGTGAGGTTGGGTAGTTTGGAAAGCAGAAGGTCAACGTCTTGAGGGTCAGCCAACAAGTCATTGCCTCCGTTCCACACTGCAATTGGCACATGCATGTCCGTCAAGTTGTAGTAGGGAGGTGTGGGCTAAAACACAAGAGAGAAAGAACCCTAGTGTTTATAGGTAACTACACTTTAAAGCCCAATACTTATTCCTTTGCTAGAGGATGTTGCATTGGCTGATGACTTTTTCTACTGAGGTGTAATTAACACATAACATTGTATCAGTTTCAGGTGTACAACATAATGATTTAATAGATGCATATATTGTGAAATAATCACCGCAATAAGTCTAGTTAATGTCCATCACCACACATAGTTACAAATTTTTTTCTTGTGATGAGAACTTTTAAGGTCCACTTTCTTGGTAACTTCCAAATAGACAATACAGCATTGTTAATTACAGTCACCATGCCGTACACGACATCCTCGGGACTTATTTATTGTATAAACTGGAAGTTTGTGCCTTTTGACCATCTTCATCCATTTCACCCACCCTGTGTCCCCCACACCTCTGGCAGCCAGCCATCTGTTCTCTGTATCTATGAACTCAGCCGTTGTTTTTGTTTCCAGATTCCACGTATAAGTGAGATCATACAGTATATGTCTTTCTCTGTCTGACTTACTTCACTTAGCATAATGCCCTCAAGTTTGATCCATGTTGTTGCACATGGCATGATGGAGTTTTAGAAGGAGATTCTTACCAGTGATTGCTCAGAGAAAGTCACCTGTATCCACACAGCAAAGTGGATGCGATATGTTTTAGGTCAGTACTTCTCAAACTTGAAAGGGCCTGTGAATCACTTGCGGATCTTGTTAAAATGAAGATTCGGTACATCTGGGGGAAGAGCTGGGATTCTGCATTCCCAGGTGAATGCTGATCCTCTTGGTTCTGGACCATGCCTTGAATAGCAAGGCTTTAGGTAACAATTCTTTACAAATTAAAAACTTAGATTTCTACCCAAGCTCAAGAAAGTGGATTTGATTGGATTCTAACTGTAATAGACTGTTTCCTACCCAGGCACTCTAAAGTATGATCTCGAAATATCTTGAGTCATTTATTTTGCCTTTGTATTGATTCACCAGTATGGTCAGTTGGTAGGTCAGTCAGTTCATTGAAGGGGTTGCATTTGTTGAATACTTACCTGATTTTACTAAATATTGGTTAAAATTCTGATAAAAGCTATCATCAGTCCCATTTGCTATTTCTAGAAGATCACCATTTACACGTAGATTTTAAAGAGGTTTACAAAGCAGGGCAAGGGAATAAGTAAATCATCACCAATTTTGCCACTATCCACAGAGAACTTTGTTAGCTTTTTAGATCATATTCTCAAGATCACTAATCCAATATACTACAATTTTCTATATTCTCACTTTATGTAATAGCTAACTTGTGTCATAGCAAAATATTTCACCACATATAATTTTCTATAGTATTTTAACACTTTATTATAGTGGAGAAAGGGGTGTGGAGAATACCCATAATAATAAGCCCACTTTCCTTTATTCATGCTCCATTGTTCAAAGAGTTTTCCAGATGCTAGCTTCTGGCTCTTAAATTAGTGTCACTGCTCAGTTAGTTGAAGACCATCTGCGCTGTTTTGTGGCTTGGCTGGAGGGAGGGTGGGCTTGGGATTTGTTATTTTGGGTCCTTTAAGATGAAAGTCTCTGATGACAGAGCCCGGTAGAAAGGTAGATGCAAAGAATGACTGTGTTTTGGGGGTTTGAGGAGGCAATGGTTGGGGGGGAAAGTGTTTTCAATAATGTTTGATCTGATGGTACCTCTTTAAAGACATCAAAAATGTCACAAAAGGGGGGTCGTCTTCGCTACACGTAAGATATTGTGGTGAAGAGATAGAAATCCCTTGTAAACATCAAGTTGTGGAAGCAGATGAAAGTCAGTAGGGCTGCTCGGCCAATACTTGGGTGGAAAATTTGGGGTGGGGTAAGAAGGAACAGAAGAAAATTATAAAAACTGCAGAGTATCTCTCCATTCAAATGTAGCCAGTGACGGTCTGAGGGTGTACCCTGAGCTGAGGGCTTGCAGACATTGCCTCATTCCCTATCTGGGTGGAACAATGAAGCAATTCCTGTCTCAACGCCTCGGGGGGCCCCAGAGAGGATGGACTCCAAAGCAGCAGCAAGGGCAAGGGGGTGGCCAGTATGTCTGCCTCTCTAAGAAGGCCCCTGTCTGCTGAGGAATATCTCCAGCCTTGACCTACAAGCACGCCATCCTAACATCTTACCTCTGGGAATATGGTGGAATCACTTCTCTGGCTGTTGACAAAGGAGGGGCTATTGTTGAAGAAGACCAGAGATTCCAGGTTTATCTCATGAACAGTTTGAATTATTGGCTTGTTGTATCAGCGAATTGCACTTCTGAAAGGAGAGGACTGTGTGCTGGACGGCTGGGACACAGGACAGGGCTGTGTAAGGGGGTGAGGGGTGATGTGTTCTAGGAGGTTCTTGCACGCGGTGGTGTGGTACCCTGAGCGCAGCTGATGGAGCAGAGTGTACAGAGGGAGAACGGAGACGGGGTGATGTCTGGCATGATGAAGGGATTCCAAGGAAATTATTGTCTACTTTCTAATTTCCTTAAGGATGAGTCTGGGCACCAACATTCCTTTGGAAAATATATGCATGATTATCATAATTTTACCTTTAACCTTTTATATCTTTGTCTTTCAAAATGTGAACAATTTCAACTTGAAGAAGCTTACCTGATGATAGTGCAGCATGTTCTGAGCCGGGCTGCCCCAGTCAAAAGCTTGGAACTTCCCAGACTTAACGGCCTAATGTAGAGAAATGAAGAACACAGGGAAGTAAAAACTCTCCTTGCTATGTGAAAAACAAAATTCAGACTCTTCCAGTTAGTTTATTTTCGATTTAAACAATTTTTGAAACATATTTCTCCTTCCAAAAACCAAGACCATCCAGGACCAGATATTTATACAAGTTTAAATGTGGCTTTACTTGAAATACTTTTTTCTCACATGCCCAGTCATCAAAAATCATTCGTTTCTTTGCTCCCCAAAGTGACTGTTTTCATAGGATTTTATTTATTTATTTATTTTAGAGAGAGAGAATGCACGCACACAAGAGGGGTGGGGAGGGGCAGAGGGAGAGGAAGAGAGAGAGAATCTTAAGCAGGTTCCACGTTCAGCACAGAGCCTGAGGCAGGGCTTGAGCTCATGACCCCAAGATCATGACCTGAGCCAAAATCAAGAGTCAGAAGCTCAACTGACTCAGCCACCCAGGAGCCCCTCATAGGATTTTCATTCACATGGACTGATAGTTATTTTCAGTGCCCCTGGTAAAGTGCCAGGGGTTCCGGTACACAAAAGAAGTTTTAACAGCATTTGAGAAATGATACCTGGGACCAGTGGAGGACGTCCTGAACCGATGTTCCCGCTGGATTATGTGATAGATACACATCCAAGCGACTCTAGAAAGCAAAGGCACCCACAGATGTATATTTGGTTTCTTAAAAACAGCTAAGATTTAAGTTTTTCTGATCCTGGTCAAGTGCCTAAAGGCAGCATTTACCAAAGGAGATGAGCAACACAGTTGTATGCTGCTTTAGATCTTGCAAAGCATAATTGCATGAGCCAGTTTGTTTGATTTGTAGCCCCTCAATGAGGAGAACTCATCATCCCTTTTATCAAAATGGGAATCGGGGCTCAGAGAAGTTTAGAGAAATGTCCAATGTCATGCAGCTCATTATCAGGGTGGAGCCAGAGACTTTAATCTAGATCTCTAAATTCTCAGCTTCCATTCTTCTCTACCCAGTGCTGGAGTGCTGTAGATGTCATGTCCACACACAAGCCTTTTGCTTTGCAGACCTCTGTATGCACATATAAGGAGACATAGGTATGTACACATCATATATGTGATGGTCAGTATACACGTACGGGATATTTACAATGGTTGTGCCATCCTGGTATCCTATCAGTGTTCTAATCCACCATGATCAGACCCCAGACAACAAACTGAAATCCGTGTCTCAGCTTGCATAGACTAGTTCATAGTGGGTCTTAGTGCCACTCTATGGAGGACCATGGCTAATGGCAAACAAATTGACCATTATCGTAGAAGAATGAAATCTTTCTTCACATAATGTTCATGCAGAAGGATGAAATCTCTAATTTCCTTTGCTCCTCATCTCTATTTTTACTATGGTTTTTTCTCAGAAGGCTCTTATGAATGGAATGCAGTAATTTGTTCTGCCTTTTCTTAGTGTGACAAGGGTAGATGACTCCGTCATACTCCACATACAAAATGGCAGCCATTCCCAAATCCATGGAGAGGGACACTCTTGCAAGAAAGAAGGATGAGACTTTTATTTGCCATCCAAAATAGAAACTAAGGAAAATTCCCTTTGTTCATATATATTTTAAAATATCCAAAGATTCTGATCAACATTGAGAAAGAGGACTGGATATCCTTGATTTCCATGAGGGCAGGAACGTATCTGTGTTTTCACCTTCGTGTTCCCAGTAGCTACAACACTTGGTAGTGCCCCAATAAATATTGTTTAGCGAGTATTCTACCTGAAGGTAGAATTTTACCTTCTTGTCAATGAACTTGGTTTTCTTAGGTGTTCAAGGGCATATAACTTAACCGACAACTCTGAGGGAGGATAATTGTCAGTATATAATAGTATTAGTAGCAAAACATATGCTATTCTTATGAGCCATATGCTTTGAACTATATTCTCCATGCTTTACACGTATTAGTTCATTTAATCTCCACAATAATACGTTGTGGACAAGGAAACCAAGACAGATGAGGGTGACTCAGCTCCAAAGATAGGATTTGAATTTAGGCTCTTACCCTGAATCCATACTCTTCACTACTTTTGATACTGCACTTTGTCGTATATGTTTTAAAACCCAAACCCAATTCAAAGCAAGTGAAATAGCCAGATAAAGAACATGGACAAAAGCTAACATAAAGAGTTGCTGTGAAATAAATTTTATAAAATTTATGGGAATGACTATCAGCATTAAGGACATTTATTCAATGCTTAGACATCGGCAGAGGAGCCTGCCAAAATATATGGTTCACTGAGTCCCCTCACAGAATTGAAATTCTGTTGCCTCAATTACTTAGGTGGTCAGAAGTGAGTAGTGCTCACTATCTACTACTTTTTCTACATGGTGTTTACTTTAGGGGGGCACTTGGGTGACAGCAGGGAGCTGGAGGGAATGAAACTGGGAGCAATGATGTGACTTCCCTTGGGCTTATCTACATAGCATGGACACAATTCTGAAGCTACACCTAGTTTTTTTGTTTTGTTTTTGTTTTAAGGAGACTCCACACCCAGCATGGAGCCCAACACAGGGCTTGAACTCACGACCCTCAGATCAAGACCTGAGCTGAGATCAAGAGTTGGATGCTTAACCAACTGAGCCACCCAGGCACCCACTACTCCTAGATTTTTTTTGTTTTGTTTTTTTGTTTTTTTAGAATACCATGTCTAAGTGATGGTAGGACAAGTCATCAAAATTTGCTCAAAATATTCAGAATAGAAATGTCAATGCAGGGGCACCTGGGTGGCTCAGTCGTTAAGTGTCTGCCTTTGGCTCAGGTCGTGATCTCAGAGTCCTGGGATCGAACCCCGCATCGGGCTCCCTGTTCAGCAGGGAGCCTGCTTCTCCCTCTCCCTCCCCCCCTGCTTGTGTTCCCTCTCTCGTTGTGTCTCTCTGTCAAATAAATAAATAAATAAAATCTTAAAAAAAAAGAAATGTCAATGCATACAAACCATGTTCAAGTTCTTAGTGTCAAATCCACAAATGATGAATAAGGCATTGCTGCAGAGGAGATTCACCGTCTCACGGGAACACACCTCAGTAGCAAGAAAGTGATCAAAAAAGTGGTGTGGGTAGAATATTTTGTCACCAAAGATAAGCTGAAAAATAAAAGCATCAGTAGAGGTTTGTAAAAATTAAGCAGCAGAGAAGACTCATTAATTTGTCTAGTTTACTGGTACAGGTGTGAAATGGCTGATGAGATTTTCATATTTCTTTATGTTGTTTCAGGAATTTCATATACTTTTTCTCATTTAATTCCCACAATAAAGTTGGGGAATGGACAGGGCAGATGACCAACCTTGAATATTTACTGTTCCATTGAGAAACGTAGTGGCTGCCGAGAAGAAGTATAAGACACAAAGAGTTACAGTCTAGTTGGGCTAATAAGTGTTATGAAATAAAATCATGAAACAACGTGGCAGGATGTCATAACTAAGTGTCAAGATGTGTTATTTTAGCAATAAATCATGACAAGATCAGGAGCCAAAATGGTGACTCAGCCATATTTTCAGCAAAGACTTTGGAAGGATTTGCCTCAACTCTTCTTGAGGAAAAGACATTTGGTTATCCCCATATTATGCATGAGGAAACGGGAGGCTAAGAAATAGTTCGGATCTTGTGCGAACTAGATCTGACTATAAAGTTCATAAATTCTCTAAAGCTAGCATCCTGACCCAAACCTCAAGCCTCTGACTTAAGGTCTAACACTTATTATTATTATTTTTAAACCAACTATCTACACTGCCTATCAGAAAATCTGAGCACAGGAAGGAAAGAAACACCTGCATTAATGCAGCCAGTCATGATACTCAAGTTCATCCCAAATTTTCACGTTTTGAACAAAAGCTTTACAAATGTAGTTTGACTGTAGATAAAGTCTCAGGCTTTCGACATACAAGTTAGTTCAGAGTGAAAAGAAATGAATAGTACAAAACCACAGAAGGAAATAGCAATCATTATGTTCTAGGGCCTGCAGTAAAACTGTTTTCCTGAAGGAAGTTGTGTCAGTGTCTGTGTGCGTTGGTTTCGGTAAGTGGGAGATGTAGGTGATTAAGTGCTGGAAAAACAAAGATCTTTAATTCCCTCTGATGTGTGCCTACTATAGAAGACACTTAATATTTACGGGTTATTGCAATCCACACTCCTGCCCTCTGGAACCCCATTTAAAGGGGAAGCTCTTAAGAAAAGTTTTGGAAAGCCAAGGGCATTTGATGAAGGGTCTCAAGGTGCTTGCCTCAAGGAGCATTCTTTCTCTATTTCCCTCTCCTTCGCTTTTTTTTCTACCCTTCCCCTTTCTGGTTTTCTTGGTGCAGGTGATTTAGGCTTCTTCTTTGACTGGTTTTGTTTTTATCTCTCCTTCCCTGAATCATGGTTTTCATACAGCTATGAAGGAAACGAAACGTTTGTGAAGGGGACCAACACTCCCAGTATTGCTAACCTATGTAAAGCAACTGAGAATGCAGAAAGGGGGATCTCAGCGGCTGTAATGGGGATTCAACCATGGTCAGTGCGAATCAAGAACTAAAGCACGCATGTGCACATTTCCATGGTCAGTGCGAGTCAAGAACTAAAGCACGCATGTGCACATTTCCATGGTCAGTGCGAGTCAAGAACTAAAGCACGCATGTGCACATTTCCATGGTCAGTGCAAGTCAAGAACTAAAGCACGCATGTGCACGTTTCCACTCTTGGCCAGAAACATGGTTGTCCACGTGGTGTTTCTCTTCTCTTTCCCTCACTCTGAGACCGAGGACAATTTGATATCTTAGATTCAGTTAAAGCGAATCGCATACCTTGAAGAGGAATGAAGGAACAAGCATGAGTTTGTTTAGCAGGGTTTTGGTGTACTTCACAGTGGCAACTGGAGCTAATGCAGAGAAGGTTTTGATTCTTTCAGCCAGCTTGGGATTGGTAGAAAAGGCGATGAAACCTGAAACAGAATGACAAGGAACAAGTGAAGAAGGGGTGTGTGTGTGTGTGTGTGTGTGTGTGTGTGTGTGTGTGTGTGTGTGTGTGTGTGTGTGTGTTTTACAAGTGGACATTATTTTGGATTTACTCAGAGTGCCATTTACTAAGAGAGAGAAACTTGTTCAGAGTGATCACATTTTAGTGTATTTGTTTTATTTTCATAGATTCTCTCTAGGAATATGCATGAGGCTAGAACTTGTAAAAAGTTAAAATAAATTCTTTCATCACCCCATTAGAAAACAGGGCAACTTACAATTCGCATGGGGTGATAAAGAGTTATTTATACCACATATAGGATTTGATGAGTTCAAATTCATGTCATCACAATGAGATAATTAGCATTTAATATGAGTAGGGTATGTAAGTGAGAAGATTGAAAAAGTTTTAAATCTGACCAAACAAGATTTGAATCCTGGCTATGTGGTTTACCAGTTTTGTGACCTTGGACAAATCACTTAAGCACTACAAGCCTCATTTTTCTCATCTGAAACATGGGGCTAATAATAATGAGTGCTTCAGTAGGTTTTTTTAGGAACCAAGTGAGGCGAGTTATAGAAGGTATTTTATCAGGACACTAGTCACATTGTAAGTGCTGGACAAGTGACTAGACACAATAATTCAAACATCTACACACGGTAAATATACTCAACTCTTGACTGTAATTGATTGCTCTTATGAACGGTAGCATATTAGTAGATTCGGATGTGATCAAAGAGTTATTAAGCTAAACTCTATACAGTCAAACTACATAGGATAATCTCTCCCCACGGTTTATAATGGCATATTGATTAGACACAAGAATGACCTGAAAAAAATAAAAAAGACTTTCAAATGTAAACACCTACCTCACCTACCTCAGCCTAATTCTGCTTAAGGAAGAATGGTGTTCTTGGTTGCCTAATTCTGCAGATTACAGCAAGCCTATCACCCAGAAAAAGCAAGAATCACACTTGAAGAGTTAGCTTGGGTGTCTATAGGTCCCCTCACTGTCAGGACAGGTGACTTCCCCGAATACATTTGCTTGCTCAGAATAAACAATCCTATTTGAGACACAATCCTAACAAGGATACTTATCTGACTTTCCAGTACACAGAAGATTAAAAGATGCAAATTCAAAGCAGAAACACCTCCCAGAAATCTATGAGTGTGGTAACAGCAATGACAAGGTATCCATTAGTGACAAAGAAGAGTAGAATGTTCAAAATTCACATGACTCCAAAGAGCGGTAGTTTGGTGTCATTTAGTGTCAGTTCTACTCATCTCAATAAATCCTAGGAAATTGTTGCATTGCATCTCAAGGCAATAATTTTATAACCTTAGATCATCGAGGAAAGGTTAACTCTGTTCAGTGGGTGTTCTTTAAAGATGCAGCAGTGTGTCTTAAGTTAAGGCAGACTTCCCTCCAAAATAATGAAAGTTTTGTATGGTTTTGGAAACTGAAGGAGTCAATTTTAGTAATCTAGAACATCTCCCCGTTTTTAACAAAGGATTTTGAGGGGTGCCTGAGTGGCTCGTTTGGTTGAGTGTCCGACTCTTGATTTCGGCTCAGGTCATAGATCTCAGGGTTGTGAGATCAAGCCCCATGTCAGGCTCCATGCTCAGTGGGAAGTCTGCTTGGGATTCTCCCTCTCCTTCTGCCCGTCTCCCCGCGCAAACGTGCGCATGCTCTCTCTCTCTCTAAAATAAATAAATAAATAAATAAATCTTTAAAAAAAAAAAAAAAGGATTTGAGTCGATTGCTGACCACATGTGATTGATGCTGTGCTGCACTGTCCAGATTCTTCTTCATGTCCGAGGCATTTATTCAACCCTAGAGGCAGGGAAGTTTGTGACTCCTCTCTAATTTTACTTTTGCCCAAGAGAATCCAAGGTTCTCAACGAATTCAAGGGAATCCCCTCCCAGGGCAGTCTGCATTGAATGGCTGGTCAGCAAGTGGGTCACCTAGTCCCACTCAAAGACTCTGAAGAGCCATCTCATACAGAGTTGGCGGACACCTTTTGGGGACCGCGTCATGTCCCAGCTTCTCCCTCTGCCTAGTCTTGCTTTTCTGCCCTTTACCCTAGCAGTGTTTACTTATAAAACACCCTGAATACTAATCCTCATCTCCTTGAGAACATGACCTACGATGTAATGACAAAGGACACTGGGAAGCTCTTTGTCACACATTTTTCTCTAAAATTTTATAGGAGAGTGGTGCCTGGGTGGCTCAGTTGGTTAAGCATCTGCCTTCGGCTCAGGTCATGATCCCAGGGTCCTGGGATTGAGCCCCATGTGAGGCTCCCTGCTCAGCGGGGAATCTGCTTCTCCCTCTGCCCACTCATGCTCACTCGCTCTCAAATAAATAAATCAACTCTTTAAAATTCTGTAGGTGAGATCCATGTGCCCGCCACCAACTTCATCCACTTCCCTGCATAGATGTCTATATATGGACGCTCTGATTGCCTAGCTTCATGGCAGGGACTCAGGTCATCAGCTGAGAGTAGGGACTAGTGTAAAAACACATCGTTATTCCTCCCCTGCGACCCCACCTTCGCCTTTTGCTTCCACCCTTTTCCTTCCATTTATAGCTTTCTCTTGTCTGCTCTTGAACTCACCGGATTATGCTTTCATCCCAACCACTCCTCTGAGGTTGCTGTTAGGAAGGTTCCCTACACCTGTCCGGCTGCCAAATCCAATGGTCCCTTCTTAGACTTCAGTTCACGTGATTCATCAGTAGTCTCTTCCACAGTTGACCACCTTCTCCTTCTTAAAACACGTTCTCCCCTTGACTTCCAGAACACCAGGGACTCCTAGCTCCATCATAGCACTGTCACCATGACTCCTCAGCTCCTTTGTCTGACTCCTCCTCATCTTCTAAATTAAGAGCAGCCCAGGGCTTAGTCCTCGGGCTCCTCCTCTTTCCTGAACTCACTCCATTGGTTATTGCGTCCTGTCTCACGTACATTTTGTGTTTTCAGTCCAGTCCTCTCTCCTGAACTCCAGATTTGTATCATTACTCAACTGCTTGGCCTTCCCCTTAGATCTCCAACAGGTATCCGACACCCAACAGCGAGAAAACAGAGCCCCTGTGCCCCTGGACCATATCAGCCCTTCTCACAGCCGACCCCCTTGTGGGTTGGGCATCTCCATTGCTCTAGGTGCTCAGGCCACAAACCTTGTGTCATCCCGGACTCCTCTCTTTCCCTTACACCCTGTATCCAATGTGGAGGCAAGTCCTGTAGGTTCCACTTCCAGAACACATTTAGAACCTAACCGTGCACCACAGCTACCCACCCGCATCCAGGTCACAAGCATGCCTCGAATGGGTTACTCTAAGAGTCCTCTCCCTAGGTCCTCTACCCAGTTCTTTCTCCCCATTGGCAACTGGGGGGATCCTGTTAACAGGACCTTGTAACTTCTAATCCTGTTGAGGATCCTGAGGTCGGATCCTGGTACTCCTCTTTTCAAAACTCTACTCTGGTTTCCCTTTTTACTCAGAGTAAGAGCTGCAATCCCCATAACAGCCAAAAAGCCCCGAATAGTCCTCCTTCCTTAGACCACACCCCCATCTCGTCTCATGCTTTCCGTCTGATTCAGCCATACAATGAATCACCTCATCACCCTTCCTTGAACTGGCTGCAACCTCAGACAGTTTGCACTTGCTGTTCCCTCTTCCCAGAACATCAGTCTTTCAGGTGTACACATGGCTCACCCCCACCGCCCACCTCCTTCACGCCTTTACTCAGAGAGCTGGTGGTATTCTCTATCTGAACTCGCTGTGTCCCCTCTGATGCTCCCTAAAAGGCTTTCCTGATTTATTTGCTTCCCAAGCATTACCATTATCTAACCTACTCTATATTTTACTTTTTAATCCTTGTTACTTTCTCTGCCTCCCCACTGGAGTATCTGTAGCACAAGGAGGGAAATTTTCATCTCCTTTATTTATTGCTATATTCTTAGGACACATTGCAGGTGCTCCATAAATGTGGTTGAATAGATGGAAGACATTCAGTCCAGAGGCCAGGAGGTGCAGTATCTCAAGGCATGGGCTTGGGAGTCCTGATACCAGCCTGAGCTGGTATCTGAGCTACCCTATTTGCCCTACCTGTGTTACCTTGCACAAATTATCTACCCTCGTGTTTTGTTTCCCCATATATACAGTAGGAATGGTAATTGTCCCTATATCACTGGATTGTTGCAGCCATTCCTTTATATGATGAACGGAAAGCGATTAGCGAGATGACCAACATGCCTGGGTCTATACAAACAAAACCACCTGCTTCAGCTGCTTTTACCTACCAATGGTGGTACCCTGGGAATGGCCAACATAGTGTAGCTTATCCTGTCCGGTTTTCTTTAAAATTAAGTCAATCGTGGCTGGAAGGTCGTATTTAGCCATCTCATCAAAGCTGCAAGAAAAACAAAGACAAAATAACACTGAATACATTTCCTTGCCATAATTTCTAAAAGTCAAGCGTATTTATAGCTAAACCTCTCTCTGAGAAAGAGAAACCTGGATTCTCTAAACATTGCTGCTTATAGACCATTAGTTAGTGTCAGGTGCTTTTGGGGGGGGTGGCTTTTTATCAAGAGCTGACATCATTTCTGAAGCAGAACAGTACAGCTGCAACTTAATCCAAACAAGAGAGCATCTGTAGGTGGGGATTCTTTTTATCCCTAAAAATGAATGTCAGACTTAATCATCATTTGCATGCAGTGTTCCGGTGCCAATTGAGATGAATCATATTGCCCTCTCTTTTACTCCCCAGAGATCAGCCAGAATAATCTTTTGAAAATGAAAATGGGATTCTGCCACTGCCTTGTTGGAAACTGTTCAGTGGCTTCTCCTTGCGTGAAGGGTGAGCTCTGAGGCCCTCAGCATGGCCCGTGGAGCCCACCTGACCTATCTCTCTTTCTCACCACTCCAGAGACATGGGCTTCCTTTCAGGTCTTGGAACACTCAGAGCCCTTCTGTACCTCAGCAGCATCATCGAAATCTCTTCTTTTCCCCCTTCCATCAGCACTTTCCAGGAATGGGGCACAAGAGGGCCAGAGATAGGAAACCCTTGAAAAGCTTTCCACGGTGTCCGATTTCACGCCCCCTCCCCCACCTCACTTTCGATGGTGACTTGGGTTCTTGAACCCCCAACTGAATTTGGACATCCTCCCAAATCTCCACGGATGTTCCTTTTGGAATCTGCGGCGGGCAGCGAATTTCCATACTTCGGTCATTTCTCTCATTCCATTTGGAAAAGCATATTCAGGAAATTGGGCTAATCATGCATACCGAGATCATAGAAAATGTGAAGGAAAAGCTACCCTTGGACTGAGGTGTATGGAAGAATCCAAGAAGGTATTAGAATAAAAATGACTTGCTTTCTTCCTACCGAGAGTGTAATATATTAAAATGGGACTGGACTGGAATATGCATGCATGAATACCCATGCTTTTTAGACTCAATGTTTATTTTTCATTGTCCATCTTTCCTGTCCCCTTTCTTTACCTGAAAGCCCAGAATTCAACTGAGTCTGGGGAGAAGTATAGGTTTCTCCTGGCCCAGGTGTTTCCCCTGCTGTTGCCCAGCCACACATCATAACCTGCATCTGCCAGAATGAAGGCCAGGCTGTTGTTGGGCAGGTTGGAGATCCAGTTTGTGGCTGATGCGAGCAAACCATGCTGCAAAAATGCAACAGGTCTCCGGCCTGAGGGAGAAAATCATATCCAAGCTTTATACACTCATTCCTCATTCTCAGATAAACACGAAGACAGAAATAGGCTTTCAGACGACTAGAATTAAATACGTTTGCTTGATTGAGTTGAATATTTGAATATATTATCTTAATCGTGGTGGTGGTTTCTCAAGTGACACAATGTATCAGATTGTGCATTTTAAACATGTGCAGTTTATTGTAGGCCAATTATACCTCAGAAAGCTATTGAAAAACTTATATTCTAAGGAAGTTCAGCGTGATGTTAAGTGGATTGTGACTGGTAAAGTGATACGTGATGTTGCTTAATTTTATCCTTTTGTACTGCACAATTTTCCCGCGATGAAAACAAGATAAATTTTTATTTAAGTGACATTTATCTGTTTGGGAAATGAGCCTCAAATCGCCTCCCCATCCTCCTTACTGTAATACACATCCTGGCTAACGCTTCCTGGTCCTCCAGGACTCAGCTTAGTTATTACTTCTAGAGCACCTTTTCCTTGACCTCCACTAGCTGAGTTAGGCACCTTTGCCAGAACTTCCAGTTCAATATCCTCTGGAGAGTTCTAGCTTTGCACTTATCACATATTATTATAACCATCTGTTCATGCATCTCATTGACTTGATGGTAATCTCTTTGAAGACCGGAGATAAGGTTTTGTCATTGCTGCATTTCCAGAATGAGCAAGACTCATTAAGTCCTTAGGGAGAGATGAAAGGAGGAAGGGAGGGAGGAAAGAAACAAGGGTGGAATGAAAGGAAGAAAAGAGAGAGGGAGAGAGGAAGGGAGGGAGGATTATACCTATATTCTCTGAATTTTTCTTCCCATAAGGAATTCTGTTGATCCCGAGTATATAACCATCTTCAGTCACGACATCATACTCTTCACTTGGGTATCCCCAGTAGGCGATCATCTGACTCTGATGAGGAAAAACAAAGCTTTTAGATTTAGTTGAGTTTTTAAATGCGTCCAGTAAGTAGATGCTGTTAGTTATTCTTGATCTGTCATGTAAAAGCTTCAACTGGCCATGATTCTAAGTCATGGCACTTGCTCTTGGTTCCATAGTGTCCCCACCCCCAACCCTGGTAACTTACAATATTCATAGTCACTTCAGGGCTTATAGGATGTAATTTTCCAAAGTAACCATGTGTAGATCCAAGTGCAGATATCAAACTTGTCACTGTTAATAGCAACCACATTTTTGTCTTACCTGAAAAAGAAGAGTAACCAGTGCCATGACTAGCCCATTATACTTTCATAATTCTTGTATTTTTGTGCTAATTTTACCTTCATGCAAAGTAGAGAAAGGCTTAGGTTTGCTTATATTCTGTTGGGCAATAAACTGGGACATGTGGATGTATTAGTATTTAAAATACTTATAACAGCATAAGTATTTTAATGCTTCGCATGTTTTCACTCTACTTGATTCCACAAATGTGTCTATAACCACAGATGTGTCTAAAACCATCTATATGTTTGCGGATGTTCACTACAGCATTGTTTATAATAGGAAAGATTGGGAATGACTTAAGTGCCTATCAGCAGAGAACATAATCTTATAAGTTATTGTGTAAACCATACAACAGAATGTCATGCATATTGCTTAAAAAAAAAGTGAGACACAAATCAAAACTGCAATGAAATACCACCTCACACCTGTGCGTGATTATTACCAAAAGACAAGAAACAGCAAGCGCAACAAGTGTTGGCAAGGATGTGGAGAAAAGGGAACCCTTGGGCACTCACTATTGATGGGAATGTAAGTTGGTGCAAAAACAGTACGGAGGTTCCTCAGAAAAATTATAAATAGAACTATCATATAATTCAACAATCCCACTTCTGAATATTTAGCCAAAGAAAACAAATACCACTAACTCAGAAAGATATCTGCACCCCCATGTTCACTGCAGCATTATTTACGATAGCCAAGACATGGAAGCAATGTAAGTGTCCATTGATAGATAAATCGATAAAGAAAATGCCACACAAACACACACACACACACACACACACACACACACACACACACACACACACACTGAAATACTACTCAGCCTTTAAAAAGAAGGAAATCTTGCCATATAGGACAACATGGATGGACCTCAAGGGCATCCTGCTAAGTGAAATAAGTCAGAGAAAGACAAATACTGTATGCTCTCATTTATATGTGGCATCTAAAACAAACAAACAAAAACACCAAAACAAAAAGCAAAACAACTGAACTCCTGGATACAGAGAACAGATGGGTGGTTACCAGAGGCAGGGAGGTGGAGGAGGAACGAAATGGAAGAAGCAGATTAAAAAGTACAAACTCCCAGCTATAAAATAAATAAATCGGGGGGATATAATGTACAGCATGGAGACTATAGGCGATAATAATATTGTATTGTATTTTTTTAAAGTTGCTAAGAGAGTAGATCTTAAAGGTTTCCATCATAAGAAAACATAATTCTGTAACTATGTGTGGTGATGGATGTTAACTACACCTATTGTGGTGATCATTTCACAGTATATGCAAATCATTAATGCTGTACACTTAAAACGGATATAAATGTTATATATCAATTGTATTTAAATTAAAAAATAAAAAGAAGAAAATACTATAACACTCTCTCCCCAAAGAGAAAAAAGTGAGATACGTATGTATGTATTTATATGAAAAGTTATCTTAGGTGGATTGTAAAAACAAGGCACAGAATATCGTTCCTTTGGTGTATGTAGTACAGTGCACGTAGTACCATTTATAAAATTAAAAAGGTCTCATCTGAAAAGTAAAATTAGAACAACAAAATTTTTAGGCATCTTGTAGTTATAAAGCAATACTGCCCAGTGACAAAATGTGCTTGCTATAAAATGAATGAATTAATTTTTTTACTCTGAGCTACCTGGAAAAACTGAGTTGCCCAATTTAAAATTTACCAGACTTGCTTGTCAACATGTGATGCTTGGGGCAGCTGGTCAGCATTTTCTCTTGGACAATAAAGAATCCCCCTTACACTCAAACTTATTAGAACTAAATTGATGTTCTTTTCCATTTTTCCGCTTTTATTGAAATTACAATTTATAACCCTTTTCCAAAGGACCACTTTTATAGCCCTTTACTTTTCTGATCTTGTGATGGCAATTATCACTTATTTCTCAGCATAGATAAACTATTTGACATTAGACCCAGACCATCTAAACCCCCTTCTATGTTGTAATCACCAACTACATGTTTGAGAAGCTTCGGATATTAAGCTGGTGAAAAAGCCTCAAGGGAGAAGTGATATTTGTCCTCAAATATTTGAAGAGATGCCATATGGCGGACAGTCTTAAATCAATTCATGTTTAGTGAGTCCGAAATAAGTCATTCAATAAATATTTGTTAAGAAACTACTAAGTGCTGGAACACCTGGGAAGCTCAGTCAGTTAAGCATCTGCCTTCAGCTCAGGTCATGATCTCGGGGTCCTGGGATCGAGTCCCACGTCAGGTTCCCTGCTCAGGGGGGAGTCTGCTTCTCCTTCTCCCTCTGCCCCTCCCACCCACTCGTGCTCTCTCTCTCCTCTCTCTCTCAAATAAACAAATAAATAATCTAAGAAAAAAAACTACTGAGTACTAGGAGCAATATATGGAGGTCACACGTGGAAAGATTTTAATTCTGTATTGTGAAGAGCTTTGTAAGATTCGAATCATTGGACTCAAGTGGGGTTCTTTGGAAAGTAGTGATTTCTCAGTTGCTGATGTTTCAACACAGGCAGTATAACCAGTTGTCATAATTCATGTAGAACACTTAGCATACTTTGCAACTTACAGGAAAGCCAGACTGAAGCTCTCCAGACCTCAAGCTGACCCTCTGGTCTAAGAGTTTGGCCACTTATTTAGTGTAGGATTAGATATAATAGTGTCCCTTACAAATGGAATTTTAACCATGTCTTTACAAAGATATTTTAGAAAGTACATAAAGACCAACCAGCAGTGTTCTAACATTCAAGCCAGAAGGGTTTGACCCCATATTTCAAGGAGCCATAATTTTATACCATCTATTGCCTCATTAAGTGATTTGGCATTGTAAAGTGAGGACACTTAACCTATGGTTTAAGTTATAGGATGTCCCAACAACCCAGTTGGAAACATGGGCTCAAAGATGTTCAGGGGCAGGTTAAGTGTGCTCAAAATGCCCATGGACCAGCTCTAAGATGATACCAGTAACTAACATTTGCAGAGGGCTCACTGTGTACTGGGGAGTGTGTCCAGCATGTTGAGTGTGGAAGTTAGTTGCCTTCGCTGAGATGGTTTCCTGTTCGAGAAAATACATCAAGTAATGGTGCATGTCCCAAAGTTATTATCAAAACCCATGAAGTTAATGAAAGTTCTTAACAACATGATAGGCATGTCATAAACACTGAATAAATACAGTTATTATTACTGTCATCCCATTTGATTCTCATGATGAGCCTTCGAAGTAGACAACATTTCAGTCCCCATTTTATGGATAAACAAGGCAAGGCTTAAAAAAAAGGGCTTCCCCAATAGGTAGGTTGAAAGCAATTGACCCCATGTTTGAGACTAGGTGGTCTGTTTCCAATGATTATGTTCTCCACTATAACGCCTCTTTAGGATGACCTAAGGCCAATGTCTATAAGGAACTGCTTGGGGCATCCGCCAGGGGTTTATATAATTTGATCCAAAGTTGTTTGGAGGGGTGTATAATTTGAAGAAATTCATTAGTAGCTTCTGAAGTTTGGCAACTTTTAATAAAGGTTGATTCAATAGCACCTGGATAAAAGTAAATTATTTCATAGAGTATAGTAATACAGCTAACCCATATGATGCTAGAGGACTGATTTTTGCTTCTCAAAAGGAAGGATAAGAGACAGAAGTGTTCACATTAGGCACTCGCTATAAAAATGCTGGAAGTAATAAGCAAATCTATCATCTAGTAATTAATAATTTCACATATAAATAAAAAAATCCAGGAAAAAATAAATAGGATCTTAGAAGAATGAGCCCTAACTTAAATAGACACATTTATAAAGAGGAATATGCAACAAATATGAAAGCTTTTTAAAAAATGCAAGAGTTGCGTTATAGGAAAAAATGAGTTCAATAATTCAAATATGAATTTTGCCCGGCAGAAGTTATACTCACGGTCTCCTCAGAAACAAGGTTATATTTCTCTTGATGTTTAGTATCTTGGTTAACGTTGCATTTGCTTCTTATATACAAAACTTCCAATAATGGCCAGAATTACTCAGCTACTGATAACATTCCATAAATCTTTATATCTGGACATCATCTATTTATCAGAGGACAAACCTAAAAATCAAATACTGCATTGATTTTCACATAGTATTGAGATCACACCTTTAATTTCTAACAACCACAAATATTGGCCAAAGGAGTTATGCCTAGAAGTGATTTAGGAAACATTAAAAATGATTCTTGATAGCTTAAACATATAGAAAATGTTGAGCCAAAGGTATAAGACAAGGGATTATGTAGTGTAGCTCAGATAAAGGGGCCTAAGATGACAAAAGGCCTCCTCTTGTTCTTTAAAAAGTACAGCACATAAACTATTCTGAATGGGTACTTACATAACCTCCTGCAAATGAGTGTAATCAGCAAGGATTAGTGTTATATTATGGTCTTTGATCAGGGTCTCTAACTCAGCAGATAATGATTTAACTCATTATCTGAGAAAACCCCAGCCGCTGCCCTTTAAAAACATATGGGTGGTGTCGTTTTCTACATATAACATCACTAGCTGGAGTTTAAACCATGTAATTGTGTTAATAAATGACTTGTGCATTAAAAAATTAATATTTAAAAATATAGTTGATCCTTTACAACCAACATGAGCACCCGTAGCTTATAGTGAGAGAAAAAGTGTCCTGTTTTGACTTCTTTTTTTTTTAAAGATTTTATTTATTTGACAGACAGAGACACAGTGAGAGAGAACACAAGCAGGGGGAGCGGGAGAGGGAGAGGCGGGCTTCCCGCGGAGCAGGGAGCCCGATGCGGGGGTCGATCCCAGGACCCTGGGATCATGACCTGAGCCGAAGGCAGACGCCCAATGACTGAGCCACCCAGGCACCCCCTGTTTTGACTTCTTAAAATAGTTTGCAATTTATTTTTAGGAATCATCAGTTTTTTAGTAGCACTTAAAGTGCCAGCAGAAATAGTGAAGAAATAATTATTGCTGGAAAGAACACAATGGCAGGCTATAACCCATCAACTTTTCGCCAAGTACCATAATACAATTGCCTAGATTTGCTTGGTTTGAACAAACTAGGAAAAAGTTAGGGTATATTAAGTACCACATGCATCCGCGTATATTTATGTTCCTAATGCCTCAGCTTCACTCAACTCTGGTTGATTGTCATTGACAATAGGAGATTTTTGAAAAGAGGAGAGAGTGGTACATTCTCATAACTGAAGTGGAACAGGAAGGTTTTGCTCGCTATCCTAATGCAATCTGAATTTACTTCCCCAGCAGGTGGGAAACTGCTTGACCATGTTTTTCATGTCATTGTTTGTATACATTTAAACAAGAGAATGCAGGATGTGTTCCCTTGGCCTTTTACTGTAGTTGAAAAGGATTTGGGGTCCGAGTCTGGGCATAAAGGAACACTAGGAGTCTTTTAAAGAGATCCGTGATTCTTGCCATGACAATGCAGCCAATTAGCCAAACACACTCACTCTTGCTTCTTTATAAGGACCTTAAATTCTGATTTGTTAGGGGTCATTGTGGTAGTCATACAAACTAGGAAAGAAGAGCTAGGTTCCAGTATGCAGCGAATGCTAAGGGCCACGCAGAACATGTTGCCTTCTGTGCTGTATCAGCCCCACTAACCTCCCTCACCCTGCTCACTGTCCTTTTTCCCTTGCAACTGTCCTTATGTACATACAGGTCTCAGCTCAGCCTGTATTTCCCTGACACCGTTTATCATCTCCCCATGTTGGGCTTGGTACTATTATATGCATTACAATGGAGACCTATGGTCATCCCTATTATAGGACTTACTGATAGATGGGCTCTTTGTTAGATCTCTTCCCTTGCACACAACACACACATGTAACCTCTTTAACTGTAGGGGCTCCATCTTGTTTAATCAATATTCTATCCCCAGTAGTGCCTACCCCTTGTCTGGAACAAAGTACAGGATCCATAGATATTTGATGAAAAAAAATGATTAAAGAAAGAAAAAGAATTGCCAAATCATCTATACACTTGCATAAGCATACCAAATACACTTTGTAATAGTAAACCACCTGATGAATATAAAAAAATCTGATTAATTTAATGTAACTCAAATGAAAAGAGGGTATTAAAAATACATGAGAAAAATATATGTATTAAATTATTACTATCTCTTATTTTTTATGCTGATGATAAGAAATTTTACTAATGATAACAGAAAGCCATTTATAAGCCGCTGAAAGAAAAGTCGTAATTTAAGAGTTGTACAAATTGTTCCGTGGAAACCACCCTGACCCCGTGGTCTTTGGGGTAGTCATTATCAGAATCCATTGATGCAATTAATGGTTGAGTCTTTAATTAGAACAAATGAAAACACGAATCTGGTGTGGAAAGTGTCTTTGGATAAGACTGTAATGTTGAGAGAAGAGGTCAAGGGCAGGAGGAATGGTTGTACCTATATAACCCTATGTTGGGTGAGTCAAGGCAAAACACTTATTGACTGGGCCTTAGTTTGTATAATAAACTCTATGACAATACCAATACCCACCCAACTACCTGGTAGGTTTCTCACATAAATGTCCTGATTTCCTTTTGTTGCTTGTTATCTTTTCTTCAAGATTCGGGATTCACTTCAAATGTCACCTCCATGGTGACATCTGAATCTCCCTGTAGAGTTAGTGGTTTTATCTCCTCATTGTTTTAGGTCGTTATTGGTCCCCCTGCACTGGCACTGCCCATATTTTAAATATAAGCTGTTTTCCTGTCCAGACGATGCCTGCTGAGTGACATAACAGATAAACAGATGAATGAACGCATGATAGAGATCACAGGAAATAATATGAAAGCGAATGCTTTGGAAAACTTAAAGAGCTAGAGAAGCAAATATAGGATAGTGTTTTCAGTAGTGTTTTGTGTTAGCTTTACTAGAGAACCATAAGATCCCTAAGGTGACACCAGCCTGCAGATGCTGTCCCAAAAATAATGTGGGAATTTCTCATGTTTGTTTCTGGACAGAGGGAAGAATAGCACATGTCTAAACACATGGCTTTAGGGTCAAATTCTTGCACAGTCACCTGTTGTCTCGATGGATTTACATCAGTTTCAGCCTCTCACTTCTCTCATTTATAAAATCAGGATGACAGTGGCCTACCACTCAGATGGCTTTTATAAAAATTAGATAAGTTATACACTCTACATAGCATCGAGCATGACATAGATACTTAAGAAACGATCTTTTAAATTTTTCATAATGAACAATTTGACCAATTGCTGAAGGGCTCATTCCTCAGTTATTCTTTTGAGTGCTTATTATATGCTTGAAACTCTCAGAAGCTGGGAAGAAAATCTTACAAATGGTGAGCCAGGTTCATGCTCTCTAGAATCTTTTATTTTGGGGCAGAGAGAGATGTTCAAGAAATGGATACAATTTTGGTGGCTTGTAAAAAGGGCTTGAAGAAGTAAAGTGCTCTGTGAAAGAGAACAGCCATAGTATTTAGAAAAGGTAGGTTGGGAACGTTTCTCTGAGGACAGAGCTGGGGCTGGGTGACAAGAAGGAGCCAGCCTTGTGAAGAGTCAGTGAAAAATCCTTCTGGGTGGAAGGTAAGAGCAAGTTCAAAGACCATGAAATGCACAAGGACTTGTCACATTGGAGGGACATCTAAGAGGCTGGTGTGGCAGGGCTCTGATGAGCAAGGGTGAGAGACAGGATCCACTTATGTGGCTCATTTAGTCTGTGATAAGCAATTCTGATTTCATTTGAAGAGTTGAAGGGTTTTGAGCCGGGGGTGGGGAGGGCTTAACTTGTTATATGTTTTTCACAATCAGCCTAGAAACTGTGTAAAAAAAAAAAAAATGGGGGGAAAAGGAGGTCAGAATGGGAACAGGAACACCAGTTGGAAGCTTCTGCAATGTTCCATTGAGAGATAATAGAGTTTTTGATCAGAGTGGTAGAAGAGAAGGTAAGAAGAACTGATTCAAGATATACTCTGTTCTTCCAGAATTTGTTAACCCATTAGATTTGGCAAGGGTCAGGGTGAGGATAAGAGAGGAAACAAGGGTGATCGAATGTTCTTGCACTGACCGTCTGGGGGGAAGATGGTGACAGCTGCGTAGACGAGGAGTGTAAGGAATGAACAGATGAGGGTTGAAGGTAGGATGCCAACGCATTCATTTTTTTATATATTTGGCATGTTGATGATAATTATAAGGAGGCCATTTTCATATGAGACTGGAGTTCAAGAAATACCATATTGTAAATACAATGTGGGCACAAATGTGGGTATACAAATGGCACCTACAGATGGGATCACCTAGAAGAGCGGCTCTCAATTTTGGTTACACATTGGAATCATCTGGGAAACTTTTAAGTACAGATGGCCAGATTCCAGCCCCAAACGACTGAATCAGAAGCCTTAGGGTGCTAACTAAACCCTAGCATAAAAAAAACCCAAAAAACAAAAAACAAAAAACAAAAAACCACTTCATGTTCGCTCTGATGCATTTGTGAGACCTGAAAACCACCGCCCCAGGGAGAGAGTGTAGACAGAAGAGAAGGTGGTCCCAGATTGGGCTCGGAGGCATGGCAATACTTGGAGACCGGAGGTCCCTAGCAAAGGGGATGGACAAAGAGCAGCCAGGTAGGCCCGGAAACAGATTTGGGCCCCTCGACGAGACTGTTTTGAAAAAGTGTGGCTAACTGGTTTCAGGGTCACTAAGGGGTCAAGTATGGTGAGGACAGATAGTGTTCTTATACTGATTTTTTACTGAACCATATAGACATACGATAAAACATATACATCTCAGTTCCACATTTGATTACTTTGTGTACATGTGCATACTCGAGTAACCACCGTCCAGGTCAAGATATGGAACATTTCCCAAATTCCATAAGGATCTCTTGTGCTCCTTGGAGGTTCATATCTTCCTCTCCGTCAGGAAGTAACTACTTTTCTGACTTATATAGCTATGGGTTCATCTTGCACATTCTTAAACTCCTTATCAGTGGAATTCTATAGGGTGTATTCTTTGTGTCTTGCTTTTTTTGTCCAAATTATTTCTGTGAGCTCCATCCATCATTACTTCATGTATAAGTAGTTTGTTCTTTTTCTAATTCTATAGTTTGCAATTGTACGAATTTGCCACAATTCATGCACTCTTCTGTTGAGAGGTGGTTGGGTCTCTATTTTATCAGCACTTAAGAATAAAGTTGCTATCCATGTCTTTTGATGGACATCTGTTTCTACCTTTACTAGGTCCATTCTTAGGGATGGAATTATTGTGTCACTAGGATATGTGCACTTTTAAGGTAATTAGATCGTGACACACAGTTTTGCAAAGAGTTGTGCCAACTTACACCTCCTCCACCAATAAATGAGAGTTCCAGTTTTTCTATATACTCACCAACACGTAGTACGGTCATTCCTTTTATTTTTAAACATTCTGGTAGGTGTGAAATGATATTTCATTGCGGTTTTAATTTTCCTTTCCCTGATTAATAATGAAAGACATTTTCGTAGACTTACTGGACATTTTGATCCTCTTTTGAAATTCCTCTTTCAATCTTCAGGTTAATTTAATTGAATTATCTCTTTTTATTATTGATTTGTGGGAATTGTCTCTATATTTTGGTTAGTGGTCATTTGTTAGATGCATGTGTCATGAATATTTTCTCCTTGTTTCCCAGGAGTTTGTTTTACAGTCTCTGAATGGTATCTTTTGCGGAAAGAGCCATTCATTTTGATGAAATCTAATTTCTCAATTCTTTTATGGTGCTTTTCTGTCACATGTAAAAAATCTTTGTCTACACCAAGGTCACGAAATTCTGTTTTCCTTTAAAAACCTTATTGGTTTACCTTTCTACATTTAGGTTTGTGATCCATGTCAATTTAATTTTTATCTTTGGAGAGAGGAGGGGTCGATGTTAATTTTGTTCTGTGCAGATGCCTAATTGATGCAGTGACCTTCCCACTGAGTCACAGTGCAGCCTGGATCATCAATCAAATGTGGCCTGCCTCAGGGCTTTATTCGATTCCATCGACTACTCACATTCTAAGAAGTGGCCATAATCTTCCCTCACATTCTGAGATGTTTTCTTTTATTTGTTGCCACAAGATGGGAGAAGTGAGGGAAGCATGTGCTTCATGATTCCTTCACATTTTCGCTGTTCCTTGGTTGGATCAAAAAGTCTAAGAGCTTCCACTCCACTCTGACATTTACATGCAATGCCGTAGAACAGGAAATGATTTGCTCCAGAAACATCTGTCCTTTTGCAGGTATTTCAAATTCTCCCACTCCATAGAGTATAATTCTTTGCCTCCTCCCACGTTCGCTGCCAACGTTCACTGTTCTTAATCCTGGTCTTTCCAGCTCAGAAGGGCTTTCAACGTAGTAACTGAAGACTCACACTCATGTTGTAGCTCAGCTTTGAATCCAGCATTAACGCAGAGGCAACCGCTCAGCTTTGAGCCAGTTCACATGTATGAAACCAGTTGGACAAGGCCAATTTGAGTCCAAAGTTGAAGCTCAATGGTATCACCTTTTGGCTTGAGAACTTGCAATGGCTCCCACTCTCCCAAGAATGGAGTTTAGACAGAAAAGAATGTATTTCATCAACGGAATAGGGATTTTTGGAGAACTCTTTTGTTCCAGGAGTGGAGTGTTCCTAAAGTTCCCAGGCCCAACTGATCTCTCTTTTTCTTATGATTTTCTATTGTACTTTGGGGATAGTAAATTTCATTTTGGCTCATATGTCTCCGCTGTTTTGTATTGCTTCTTAATGACTCCAGAACATGCTCTATTAATTCAACAAGATGAACTTCATTAGAACACATATTTATATCACTATAGAACATGGTGAAGGGCTTTTCACTCAGCAGGTGCTTAGTAGCTTAGATATTAATGAATTTTAGCTTATTTTCTGCATCATTTCACAAATACATGAGGCAACTCTTGGTGCTTGGGAAATGAGTTTATTTGACTCTCCTCATAAAATTCCAAAGTTTCTTTATCACTTGGGGGTGATAACATTGTCTTTACAACTCCTCTTAGAAACCTAGAAACTTCCTCTTAGAAACCTCATTACTCCGAATAGTTGACGCTGACGTTGTAAGGGACAGATGTTCATGACCTGCGGCCCATGTAAACATATGCATTTCTAAGACGAGTAGTTCCATGACTTCCATTAAATTCTCAAATTTATCCTTCATCTATAGAAAGGTTAAGAATCATTGAGACTATGCCTTTGGCTCAGGTCATGATCCCAAGGTCCTGGGATCGAGTCCCGCATCGGACTCCTTGCCCTTCAGGGAGCCTGCTTTTCCCTCTGCCTGCCGCTCCCCTTGCTTGTGTTCTCTCACTCTCTCTCCCCGACAAATAAATAAATAAGATCTTAAAAAAAAAAAGAATCAGTGAGACTAGGGTCATGTCTAACAATCCTTCCTATAACAATTACAAAATCCTCAATAAATGCATGTCCAATAAGACTGAACGGCAATGAAAAGCAGAATATTCACAACGATAGAAGGATTCCCTCTAGGTTAAAAAAAAAGACCTGATGTAAAAGGTTATTTTATGTGTATTAAGAATTCAATATCAGCACTGAAAAAAATAGTATTGGTGATAGATATAGTAATGATTATTTCTGTAACTATTTCATAGAACCAAAATAGTACAGTCAAACTTAAGAAATACTGTGAAAGAGTATGAAAAATAAACAATAGCATTAAGGAAAAACAATTCCGTTGTCAATTAAGAAAATTCCAGAACTTTGCATCTGGTAAAATTTTCTTTATTGGGACAACAATTTTGTAAATTTCATAGTTAATGCCCTGAAGTGCTCCATGTCCCCAGATCCAATCCAATTGATTGTAGGAGGTAGAGACAGGTGGTGAATGAGGTTAGGGATCTGACACAGCGCATTGCTGACATCCTTAGTTTCAGACACAGGACTTTTCCAACCACAGAGCAGCCCTCAGTCACACAGTACCGTGGAGGAGCAAGCTAAATGAACACAAAGAATTTTCACAAATAATCGCACTTAGAAGCAACGGTGGGTCTTTGTAAAACTGTTTCACTAGAAGAGGTGTATTTTATTTATGTTATTTTTATTATTAGTGAAAGTGAGTTGATGTTAAAATATATAGCATCTAGAAAAAAGGCCACACGTGCATTAGCCAATGTAAAGTTCCATACTGGAGTAGCCCCACTATACCTGGCAAGCTTTGGTGCCCTTCTACACACCGACAGATGTTAGGGGAGAGATATTATTTTTATTCGTAATCTTTAAAGCAACAATAAAATAGATGATTAAAAATCAAACCGGATCTGCTTTGTTGGCTCTCTCAAAAAAACAAAGAGAGGTGTGTTTTGGAATTTCTAGATAAAAACCAGTTTGGGTTGATAGCTATTTTCCTATTCTGGCCAATTGGTCTTGAATTGATCCTTTAGGTCTAGAGATAAGGGTGTTGATCTACTCTTAGATTCAACAAGTCCTGCCCTAACCCTGCCGAGGCTTGTCCCTGCCCTCCTCCTGTGCTGCCCCCACTTGGGTAAGACAAGTTGAGAAGAGTCCCTTAACAACACAATGAAGGCAAGTGGAGACAGTAGAGGAAGGAAATTGAGGGGGCATTGGCTGAGAGAGAGGTAGTGGGATAGAATTATGGAAAACTACTTTGGGGAGAAAAAAACTCTTGGACATTTTGACTAAATTTACAGGCAGAATCTGCTGCCTCAGTCAGTATCTAAGTTTATGACAGAAGCATGAGAACAAAGGTGTCTTGGGCTGTGTCCTGTGATGCTCAGAGAAGGTTGAAGAGATTAAAAAATATTAAGACTCTGTTAGCTTCTGAAGACACGTTGCAATTTATATGTGCTTTTACTTGTATTAGCATACACAATCTTTAGAGCCAACTGTGAGGTAGTCAGTAGGTATCATCTCCAATTTACAGGTGAGAAAACCAGCTCAGGGAGGTTAGTTTGGTTAAGGGTGTATAGTTAGTGACTGGAGAAGCTAGGAGAAGGGCTTCAGGTTGTAGACATAGTTCACCTTCTGCGTGACCCTGGGGATTCTCTGGAGCACCTATCAAAAGTCACTGCATGCGCTTAGTAGGGTAGCCATGACAAAGTACCACACTCTGGGTGTGTTCAACAATAGAAATAGAAGTTCAACAACAAGGTATTGGCAGGATTGGTTTCATCTGAGGCCTCTCTCCTTGGCTTGCTGATGACCACCTTCTCCCTGTGTCTTCACATCGTGCTCCCTCTGTACCTGTCTGTGTCCAAACCTCCTCTTCTTATAAACACACCAGTCATACTGGATTAGGGCCCCTATAAAGCCAGCAAGTGTAAGTAGTTCATTTCACAGTGACTTCTGAGAAAATTTTCAAGGCAAAACAAATGAGAGGCCAATCTCCAAACTTGGCTTATGAACTTGCTTCTTATTATGAATTAATGAGTCTTCCCAGGATCAGAAGTGCTGGCTCAGATTTCCAAAATCACAGAAGCCACATGGGATATTTGGCATTGGAGGGAGTTAGGGTTCAAGAGTCTATGGACCTTGAATTAGTAGGCTAACAACTTGATTGGAAATTTTGTGCCTTGGAGGAAATCAGAAGATTGGAATCTTCACATATCTAGAGATACATGGGGGAAAACCAACGGTTGTCATATGCACCGGAATAATCAGAAAGTTAACTGGCAGAATTCTAAAGACTTGGGAAATTCTTTTTTCTGAAAGATTCTGCTGGAACAATGGGATGCTAAATAAGCAACTTCAGAGCCCACATTTAGTGAGATATTTATGAATTTCTTTGTTGTCAAAATTTCTAGTTTTATTTCTTGAAAAGACAACTATAGACCTTGATATTTAACATAGAACTCCTCCAGCTATGTCTTCTAACATTGTGATTACCAGAAATTGCCTAATATTTTTTAAAGAGTAAATTAAAACAATTATTCTTTTAAAATTCAAGAATTACATTTTTTCTTAGGAAAGTGTCACAAAGAAATGAGCCTAAAGGAATCAAACAGAAAATTGAGAAATTATTGTCCACATAGAGATAATCTCAACTTTCTCTTCTATATTTACTAAAAAGAATATAACTCCACTAAAATTATTTGTCCTTTGGGGACATTAGAAAAATCCACACTTGGGGCGCCTGAGTGGCTCCGTGGGTTAAGCATCTGCGTTCGGCTCAGGTCATGATCTCAGGGTCCTGGGATCGAGCCCCACATCGGGCTCTCTGCTCAGCGGAAAGTTTGCTTCTCCCTCTGCCCCTCCCCCTGCTCATGCTTGCGCTGTCTCTCTCTGAAATAAATAAATAAAATCTTAAAAAAAAATCCACACTTACCTCTAACGTAGACAAATGTACTTAAGAACGGGGAAGGCCAGTCGCATCAAATTCAGTTATAAAAATAATTATGCTTACATGAATGGAATGCTATTTAAGCAAATAAAAATCAAACTAATAAAGTGCATTTACAATAAACATTTTATTTTTAAAATATATATTATTTAAAAAAATAAAATGAGTGGTCAGGTAAAGCTAAATTGATCACTTTCTCAAATCATATAGTCCATTAGCCTAATTTTACCTCTGTATAATGACCTGGTTTAGTATCCTGGCATACTAAGATCTTGAAATCTCTATGAGATATTATACCTACAAAGTTTTTTATGTTAATAGTTAATTCTTGATTTGCTTTATTTGTCTAAAAGTTAAGAACTTAAAAATATTTACTTATAAGTATGTCTGATTTTTAGATATAGGTGTGAATACTTAATAGGTATAGTTGTGAATACTTAATTGTGAAAAACTGAGTGTTTTCCTCCTGAGATATAGAACAAAGCAAGGATGTCTCCTTTCACCACCTGAATCAGCATCACCACTTGTATAGCACCACCTGTATGCCCGTGCAATATAGAAAGACAAAAAAATTAAAAAAATAAATAAAAATCAGAGGACCTAAGATTGAAAAGGAAGATGCAAAACTGCCTCTATTTGTAGATAACTGTCATCGTTAAAAATCCCAAAGAACCTACCCCAAAAAGCTATTAGAAATAATATGTGAGTTTAATAAGGTCATAGGATGCAAAAATATCAAATGTATTTTATACGTTAGCAAAAACAAATGGAAATATTTTAAAAATACATTTACAATAACACTAGAAAACAGGAAATGCTTAACTATAAGTTTAAAAAGAATGGATGCAAGATCTATATGCCAGAAACTATAAAAAAAAGAATGAAAAATACCTAATCAATGGAGAAATAAATCATATTCAAGAAGAAATATTTTGTGTTCACTGTACTGGGTGTAGTTATCTTTAAATTAATCTATAGATTCAACACAGTCTCAATCAAACTCTCTGGTGGATCCTATTGTAGCTATTGACAAGCTAACTCTAAAATTGATAAGGAAAAGCAAATGAACTAGGAGAGACAAGTGATTTTGAAAAAACACAAGTTCAAGACTCACATAACTTGATTTCAAAATATATTTTAAAGTTAGATAATGGAATTGATATGATACACAAATTGATTGATAGAACAGGATGGAGTTCAGAAATAATTCCACATCTTTATGAGGAATTGATTTTTCCAAGGTTGCAAAGACATTTCAGAGAAAAAAGATAGTTGTTTCAATAAATGTTGCCAAAATAAAGTTATTCCTATATGAAACAGCAAATTTTAATCAATAGATCACATGATACACAAATATTAGCTCAAAGTGGATCATAGATTTAAATGTAGAACCTAAATGATAAAAATTTTAAGAGAAAATATTGTTGAAAATGTGATTTTGGATTAGGCAAAGAGTTTTTTTTAAATACAAATACCAAAAGAATGATACACAAGAGGAGAAATTGATAAACTGATTTCATTAAAACTTAAAACTGCTGCTCAAAAGACACTTAAGAAGAGACAAGTCATAGTCTGGGAAAAAAATATTTGCAAATTATGTTTGATTAAGGACTTGGATCTAGCACACTTAAAATGCAATAAAAGGAAGACTAACAATCCAATTTTTAAAAGTAGGCAAAAGATTTGAATAGGTATTTCAACAAGAAGATATATGTCTGGCAAATATGCACATGAACAGAAGTTCAAAGTCACTCACCACTAGGAAAATATAAATTGAAACCACAATGAGACACTACTACTTACATATTACAATGGCTAAAATTAAAAAGACCTACCATACCGAATTTTGGCATAGATGTAGAGGAACTGGTACTCCCATATACTGTTTATGGGAATATAAACCATTTTGGAGACCAGTATTACAGTTTCTTAAATGGTTCAATATGCCCCTTCTGTATAACCTGACCATTCTGTTCCGAGGTACACGCTCAAGATAAATGAAAACACATTTCCACACAAAGCATGTATAAAAATGTTCATTACAGCTTTATCTGTAATCGTAAAAGACTTGAAACAACCCAAATGTCTTTCACAGGTGAATGTAGTAACAAACGGGTATACCCATGCAGAGGAATACTAAACAATCAAGAGGAATGAACTATCATTCCCACCAACAGTGTAAAGAGGGTTCCTCTTTCTCCACATTGTTGCCAACATTTGTTGTTTCCTGTCTTGTTAATTTTAGCCATTCTAACTCGTGTAAGGTGGTATCTCATTGTGGTTTTGATTTGTATTTCCCTGATGGCAAGTGATGTGAAGCATTTTTTCATGTGTCTGTTGGTCATTTGTATGTCTTCTTTGGAGAAGTTTCTGTTCATGACTTCTGCCCATTTCTTGACTGGATTATTTGTTTTTTGGGTGTTGAGTTTGGTAAGTTCCTTGCAGATCTTGGATACCAGCCCTTTATCTGATATGTCATTTGCAAATATCTTCTCCCATTCTAGAGTTTGCCTTTTAGTTTTGTTGACTGTTTCCTTTGCTGTGCAGAAGCTTTTTATCTTGATGAAGTCCCAATAGTCCATTTTTGCTTTTGTTTCCCTTGCCTTTAGAGACGTGTCTTGAAAGAACCTGTGGCTGAGATCGAAGAGGTTGCTGCCTGTGTTCTCCTTTAGGATTTTGATGGATTCCTGCCTCACATTTAGGTTTTTCACCAATTTTGAGTCTATCTTTGGGTGTGGTGTAAGGAAATGGTCCAGTTTCATTCTTCTGCATGTGGCTGTCCAATTTTCCCAGCACCATTTATTGAAGAAACTGTCTTTTTTCCTTTGAAGATTCTTTCCTGCCTTGTTGAAAAAATAGTTGACCATAAAGTTGGTCCAGGGTCCATTTCTGGGTTCTCTATTCTGTTCCGTTGATCTATGTGTGTTTTTGTGCCAATACTATCCTGTCTTGATGATCACAGCTTTGGAATATAGCTTCTAATCAGACATTGTGATGCCCCCAGCTTTGGTTTTCCTTTTCAACATTCCCCTGGCAATTTGGGGTCTTTTCTGGTTCCATACAAATTTTAGGATTGTTTGTTCCAGCTCTGTGAAAAACGTCAATGATATTTTGATAGGGATGGCATTGAATGTGTAGATTTCTCTGGGCAGCATGGACATTTTAACAATGTTTATTCTTCCAATTCCCTGACCATGGAATGTTTTTCCATCTCTTTGTATCTTCCTCAATTTCTTTCATAAGTGTTCTGTAGTTTCTAGAGGACAGATCCTTTACCCTTTTGGTTAGGTTTATTCCTAGGTATCTTATGGTTTTTGGTGCAATTGTAAAATGGGATTGATTCCTTAATTTCTCTTTCTTCAGTCACATTGTTGGTGTATAGAAATTCAACTGATTTCTGTGCATTGCTTTTGTATCCTGCCACAGTGCTGAATTGCTGTATGAGTTCTAGTAATTTGGGGGTGGAGTCTTTGGGTTTTCCACATAAAGCATCATGTTATCCGTGAAGAGGGAGAGTTTGACTTCTTTGCCAATTTGAATGCCTTTTATTTCTTTTTGTTGTCTGATTGCTGAGGCTGGGACTTCTAGTACTATGTTGAACAATAGTGGTGAGAGTGGGTATTCCAGTCATGTTCCTGACCTTAAGGGAATAGCTCTCAGTTTTTCCCCATTGAGTATGATATTCACTGTGGGCTTTTTATGGATGGCTTTTATGATATTGAGGTATGTTCCCTCCATCCCTATACTTTGAAGAGTTTTAATCAAGAAAGATGCTGTATTCTGTCAAATGCTTTTTCTGCATCTTTTGAGAGGATCATATAGTTCTTGTCTTTTCTTTTATTGATGTGCTCTATCACGTTGATTGATTTGTGAATGCTGACCACCCTTGCATCCCAGGGATAAATCCCACCTTGTCATGGTGAATAATCCTTTTAATATACTGTTGGATCCTATTGGCTAGTACCTTGGTGAGTATTTTGGCATCCATGTTCATCAGGGATATTGGTCTATAATTCTCCTTTTTGATAGGGTCTTTGTTTTGGGATCAAGGTAATGCTGGCCTCAGAACGAAATCTAGAAGCTGGTTCTTTGAAAGAATTAATAAGATCAATAAACCTCTGGCCAGACTTATCCAAAAGAAAAGAGAAAGAACCCAAATTAATAAAAGCATGAACGAAAGGGGAGAGATCATGACCAATACCAAGGAAATACAGACAATTGTAAAAAGGTATTATCAGCAACCATATGCCAACGAATTAGACAATCTGGAAGAAATGGATGCATTCCTGGAAACTTATAAACTACCAAGAGTGAAACAGGAAGAGGTAGAAAATCTGAACAGACCAATAGCCAGCAAGGAACTAGAAGCAGTAATCAAAAACGTCCCAAAAAAACAAGAGTCCAGGGCCAGATGGCTTCCCAGGGGAAGTCTACCAAACATTTAAAGAAGAAATAATCCTTGTTCTACTAAAGCCATTTAAAAAAAAAGAAATGGAAGGAAAACTTCCAAACTTGTTCTATAAGAAAATTTTCACTTTGGATGATAAAGTTTATTCATTCATTTTATGCACATATTCTTATTATGTTGCTTATTCCTTATAATATTAAGTATAGTCCCACACATAAAAAAAGAATTAAATCTAATGAGAGGTAGGTATTGGAAATTGGGGTAGGTGTATAGAGGAGGAAACAATCATTTAACATCAATCTTAAGCCAGGGATAGGTAGGTCGGTAGGTAGGAAGACAGACAGACAGATATAAACTCCAAACGGTAGCAATTCTATGAGTGATCTGGCAGAATTCAAATTTCACGAATGAAAGAAAGAAAACGTGTGGAAAATTTCCTTTTTCCCCAGAGTAGAAAGGAAAGTTTGAGCCTAGCAGAAACTTTCTGTTTGAATCCTCTGTGTGGCCTCTAGAGTATCCTGGAGGCTTTCGCATCCACCCCGTGACCTGGGAATCCTTGCCTGGGTCTGCTGTGTAACTCATGGCTTTGTATCTGCTACCCCAGTCCTCATAGACATGTCACGTGACTGTTCTAGACGCCAGCTACCCTGCTCCATCTCCAGTCTTCAATGTGGAGGTAACGAATGACAGCCCCAATCACGTGGGAGGTAACAGGATGGAGGGAGAGGTACACTGGGGATCTGGGGTGGGGGGTATAAGGAGGGTCTGGACACAAGAATATTGGAGATGAACAAGCTTTTGAAGCAGAATGGCATCACGTGTCTCTCTTTGATTCCTCTTTTCCTTTCTACGCCTTTCTCTCAACCTCAGACAAGTTCTGAACATCTTAGATGAGACCCTCTCTATTCTGAAGAGCTCACAGGCTTGCGAGAGACAGTCAGGTAGGCAAATACAACTGATTCTATCATATGAATTTTATCCTTCTGATATAGAGAATGTCATCAGTGTAAAATAAATACTGTAAATACTGTATTTACAGTGTAAAATAAATACTGTAAAATTACGTAAACGTAATACTGTTTACGGTGCTCCTTATGTTGGATTGCTTAGGGAGTGGCAGTGTTTCAAGTAAACTTACGTGCTCCTACAAGCTTTGGGATTATTCTAGGATTGTAAGACACAAACAGTAATTACGACTTCAGTGAATACATCTGTGAGCCCCTGGCTTCTAGTCTCTGATTAGAATGTCGTACTGAGAATAGAACGTGGAGAACTTGGGGATGAAATACAGAACTAAATAAATGTCATCGTTTCTACAATCCTGACTGCGGATAATTCATCACAGCACAGGAAAAGACTGGTGACTTGTAAGAGGTTAAAACCGGTTTTTCTGACTCAGGAAAGGGCCACTGTTCCTTTTACTGCATTCGGCTGCCTCTTTCAGACTGACTTGAGATTTCTTGCAAATTATGCATTCTTCATTCACTTCCCTAACTCATAAAATCAACATGGCTTTTATAATGTGTTCTGTTCCCAAATCACAATGAGAGACAGCAAAGTCAGGCACTTTTGGTATAGAATTGTAAATAATTACCTATTCGACATTTTTGATGTCTGTAGAAAGAAATATTTACACAAAAGCTAATTAAATATACTTACTTTATGAAATGGACAGAGATGTCCCTTATACGTCTGTTGAGATCTCGCTCTCCTTTTTTTAAAGATTTTATTTATTTAGAGAGCATGTGCAGGGGGGAGGGGTAAAGGGAGAGGGGGAGAGAGAATCTCAAGCGGACTCCACACTGAGCATGGACCCTGAGATCATGACCTGAGCCAAAATCAAGAGTTGGACGCTTGATGGACTGAGCCTTGCAGGCACCCTCACTCTTAAATGAGAAATCCTCTATACTCACCCATTGTTAAGGGGAAGAACCGGTGTGGGGAGAGCGTGGAGATACTTCTGAGACAGCAGACCTCCGATCTGAAGTTACAAAGTCCCGCAAGATCTAAACTATCTGATCCAAGAATCCCTAAACACAAGTAAAGAGGAGCATACACTATAATCAATCTCCAAAACAACATTTGCATTTCCGATCACATGAGAAACTGGTATATGACCAGTGACAGACAGAGGAAAGATAGAAAAGGCTCATGAGAAACCTGTTAACTGGACCCTGCATGGTTTTTGAGTATAGTCTGGACCTACTGCTTTCCTGAGAACCTCTCTCACAGTGACAAGGGTAGCCGAAGTGTAAAAGGTAATATTTGTCCTTCAGCTTTGTCCCTGTGTCACTCTCACCCGACTAAGCCCCTCATCTTGGGGTGCTGGGGCTGATCCTCGCCTTTCCTGCCCTCCATCAGAGCGTTTTGCTGAGTGTCAGGCGGAGCAAACACTCCTTCCCTTCCCTCCACACCCACATACATGACCTTGTAGTCTCTGCTATCAGCGGCGGCCCCTACCTAAGAGGTGAGAATGGGAACTCTGAGTCTGTGCATTGGACCGTTTTGAACGTTCAATGTGTTCTCCGCTACCAGATCTAATTTACCCTTTAGATAAAATTGTCATTCAGACCTTTCCTTCAAGTCTTGAGCGTGATGCCACTGTCTCAAGGAAACTTTAACTGGAACATCTCATTAAAAATTATACCACTAGTCTGATACCACCCACCCCCCCCATATTTTCCCCCATTGCACATACCTCTTTCCAACCCCTTCTATGATTTCCTTGTTTCTTTTACTTAGTGTGAGTGCTCAGGAAGGAACTGTTGGATGAATTCATTAATCGGGGATGGGAGGAGCTCTTATTGTCATCCCTCTCCCACTTTGCTGTCCTTCCTTTACTCTATCCAGTCCTTTCTCCCTCTTGTCCGGATTGTTACACCCTTACCAACTCACCTTTGCTCAGTTTGGTATCAGAGACAGCCTTTCCTTCATCTTGCTCGAGAAGTGAAATTTCTATATTATAACATGAAACCAAATCCATATGTCCTAAAACACACTCTGTGTGTGTGTGTGTGTGTGTGTGTGTGTGTGTGTGTGTGTGTGTGTGTGTCTGGCTCTGTTGCTGACAGGATAAAATTTAGCAGAGAGGACACTCCGTGATTCTCCTTCACTTCCAGCCTCTTCTCGATTCCCATCCAGTGGTGTGGTATGCTGGGACCTGTTCCTACTGGATGGAGGAGAACCAAGGGAGTGCTCCCTTTACCAATTCTGCATGGGGTCACTCCACAGTGGTAGCTTGAAATCAGTTCTACCAGGAATTATTTTCACCAGGAAGATCGTCAAACCCTACAAATCAGGGTGTTTTCTTCCCTGGAGAGACAGATGTGAAATATCCTCCAGCATACTGCTGTTCCCTCTCCCACCAAATAAATACATAATTCTCACTAGTGCTCTCCAACTTTAGACTCGTGGGAGAATGGTTTCCTAATCCTGTCACACTCTGATGGGATTCCTCAACTGAGAAGTTGGAAGTTCTCAGTTGACCTTCAACACTCGTATGACTTTGCGTTCTAGTCCACACATATGCACAGTACGATAAGAATTTACATAATTTACTATTTGAGTAAAATGGATGTACAAGGAAGACTCGCAAGCTGCTGCAAGCTTTTGTGTGAAGGTTTTATGTGGATATGTTTTTTTGTTATTGTCGGGTTTTTTTGTTTGTTTGTTTGTTTTTGTTTTTAAGTAAATACCAAGGAGTGAAATTGCTGGGTTGTATGGTAAGGTTATGTTCAGTTTTGTGAGAAACTGCCAAACTCTCTTCCAAAGTAGCTGTGCCATTTCATGTGTCCACTAGCAGTGAAGGAGAATTCCTGCTTCTCCACATTCTCACTAGTATTTGATATTGACAGTGTTCCAGATTTTGGTTATTCTTATAGGTGTGTAGTGGTATCTCATTGTTGTTTTAAATTGCGTTTCTCTGATGACATTTGATGTGGAGCATCTTTTCATATGCTTATTTGCCACCTGTGTATCATCTTTGGCGAGGTGTCTGTTCAGATCTTTGGCCTGTTTTTATTTTATTTATTTTTATTTATTTTTTAAAGATTTTATTTCTTTATTTGACAGAGAGAGACACAGCGAGAGAGGGAACACAAGCAGGAGGAGTGGAAGACGGAGAAGCAGGCTTCCCGCTGAGCAGGGAGCCCGATGCGGGGCTCGATCCCAGGACCCTGGGATTGTGACCTGAGCCGAAGGCAGATGCTGAATGACTGAGCCACCCAGGCGCCCCATGGCCTGTTTTTAAAATCAGGTTGTTTTCTTATTGTTGAGTTTGAAGAGTTCTCTGTATATTTTGGATAACAGTCCTTTGAAGGGTGTGTCTTTTACAAGTATTTTCTCCGAGTCTGTTCTTGTCTTCTCATTTTCTTGACACGGTCTTTCACAGAGCAGAATTTAATTTTATTGGAGTTGAGCTCCACTATTTTTTTTATGGATCATACCTTTGGTGTTGTATCTAAAGAGTCATCTACATACCCCAGGTCATCTACATACTCAAGGTCATCTATACTTCCTCTATGTTATTTTTTAGGAGTTTTATAGTTTTCCATTTCATATTCAGGTAGGATCTACTTTGAGTTTTGTGTCTAGATTTATTTGTGTGTGCGTATGTTTATGCCTATACCATTTGTTGAAATGACTCTTTGCTCCCTTGTCAAAGATCAGTTGACTATATTTACAGAAGTCTGTTTCTGGGCTCTTTATTTTGTTGCATTGATCTATTTATCTATCCTTTCACTAATACCACACAGTCTTGATTCTTATAGCTTTATAAGTAAGTAGAATGAGTCTTGAGGTTAGGTAATGTTGGCCCTCCAACTTTGTTCTTCTCCTTTAATATTGTGTTAGCTATTCTAGCTCTTCACGTCTCCATATAAGTTTAAAATCAGTTTTTCAATATCTGCAAAATATGTTGCTGTGATTTTGACTGGGACGGCATGAAAACTGGAGATCAAGTTGAGAAGAACTGACATTTTGACAACATTGAGTCCTCCTGTCCATGAACATGTGATATCTCTCCATTTATTTAGTTCTTTGATTTCATTCATCAGAGTTCTGTAGCCTTTCTAGTCTAGATCTTGTACTGATTTTGCGACATTTTTATCTAAGTATTTTATTTTTGGGTGCTATTTGAATGATATTATGCCTTTAATTTCAAATTCCAGTAGTTAATTGCCGGCATATAAGGAACTGATTGGCTTTTGTGTATTAATGTCGTATCCTACAACCTTGCTATAATTGTTTATTACTTCTAGGGGATTTTTTATCCTTTCATATTTGATACATGAATGATTATGTCATCTACCAACAAAGAGAGTTTATTTCTTCCTTCCCAATATGCATACCTTTTATTTTTTTTTGTCTTGTCTTATTGCATTAGCTAGGACAATAACTTATTTTTACACCTACGCTGCTTCCACTAAGCAAGCCATCACTGTGTCTCCTGAAGATTATTGCCATATCCTCTTAACTGATCTCTCTGTTCTCACCTGAATTTCCTCCAGTCCATTCTAATGAAACAGCCAGAGTGACCCCTTTTAAGACATTTTTACTAAGACCTTGTGCCTCCCAGCTACAACCACTGCAAAGGCTCTTCATTCCACTCTGGGTAAGACTCACATTCTAACGAGGGCTTGCAAGACCCTGCACCGTCTGACTTACCCCTGTTATCACCTTGATGTCCACATTCTATTATCTTCCCCTTGTTCATCCCATACCAGACATTCTAGGAAATTTCCCGCCTTAGTCCTTTCCAAGGCAGCCCTGCATTATCTCTCTGGGAGGTTCAGGAGTGGAGCATAAGGGAAGGGTAGTTTTATAAGTAAATACAGGCTGAAAGTCAGCATGCCATTAGGAAAATTAGCGTTTATTTTTTTAAATAGGTGATTCTGAAATAGGTCCTGGATGGTATAGATGAGATGGTTGACACATATAAATACATTTGTTTCAGGTTGACTTAGTTGTAACTACTCACCGAGTGATCACATTTTGTTATAACACATTCCTATTAAAAACTGAGTAACTACTTTATTTTCACAAGATAATTACTTTCTGAGTTTTGCCATCCTTCTCCTTCTTACTGCATTATCAAGAAGATGTGATCTCTTTTCAGCAGAGGGTATCCTGCACTACCATCCTGGAAACGACAAGGACTAAAGCAGGAGAGCAGTTACAGAGGGCAATGCAATTGAGTAGACTTTCATTTAAGTCCATGAAAACCCAGCGATGGTATCATGGAGGTGGGATCTGTGAAGTGACACAGGGTCCCACCTTAAAGGGGGCTCATCCTTGGTTTAATGCTTTACTATCACTTAGTACTTGAAAAATTTATTAATTTTAGGGCAAGGGGGCCTGCATTTTCTTTTGCACTGTACTCTGTAGGTTATGTAGTCAGTTCTGTGAAGACCTAAGCATATCATTTGATGGAAGAAAATGACATTGTATACAAAAAAGTGGCTCAAGATGCAAAACGGAGATGATAAAATAAATAGAATGAGAGCCTAGAAGAGAAAGAAAGGAGGAAGAGAAAGAATATGGGTACAGGTCTTAGAATCAGTAGGGACAGGGACTATAGTTTAAAAAAGGAGGGAAGGGTGGAAAGAAAGGATGAAGAAATGAAGGCATCCTACACTTTTGAGGGAGAAGATGAAGAGGTTTCCAATTCTCAGTGTTCTCTATGTTCTCAGTAGGGCAGCCCAGCACCAGGAGCATGTGTTTAAACAATAGAGATCTTAAATAAATATTTGAAAGTGGGAGAAGATAAATACGGTGAGAAAGATAGTGGAGGAGTAAACGTATGAGAAAAACTAAACCAAATATAAAACAAACCCTATCAGAGCAGAATGCAAACACCAAGTCCTAATGGAGAAAGTTATAACAACAAATGTAGAAGAGGAAAACAATGTGCATTTGTTATGCCTTCACATATCTCAATATAGCTTCTTAATACATGAACAAATATTCACTCTTCTGTAAGATAATAATGTGATTTCCTGAGGTGCCTGGCTGGCTCAGTCCATAGAGCATGTGACTCTTGATCTTGGGGTTATGAGTTTGAGCCCCATGTTGGGTGTGGAGGTTACTTAAAAATAAAATCTATAAAAAGAATAATGTTATTTCCTTCGTTATTAGTGACCACACTTTATTCATAGGAAGACTGTATAAGAAGGTTGTCATGTTTAAGTTCCTAAAAATTCTTTTGGCCACCATTTTCTTATAACAAGCTTTAAGGGTTCTTTATGTCTAATATTTCCTGTACTGCCCCACCAATTAATTAGCTACATTCTCATTATAATCAGTCATCCCCTAAGAATCACGTAACTGATTTTTTCCCATAATTCTAATTAAGGTCTTTATTTTTTAAAGTTTTTCTTAACTTCTTGGTTGATGTATAACACAAACAGTAAAAGGTACACACCGCAAGGGCACAAATCAATGAGATCACAGATGAATGCAGCTGTGTAACCACCATCCAGATCAATAAACACCATGCTGCTGACACTCAAGAAGCAGACCCCAAGCCTTGTCCCATTTACTCCCAGCTGTCTCTCCAGACCCTTCTCTTTCTAGCTATCTCGACTTCTTACATTACAGATTTGTTTTTGAAGCTTGTATTAATTAAACCAAGCATTCTCATGTCTGGTCTTACTGAGGATTAGGCTTTTGGGACTCCTAGGTGTTACTGTGTGTAGCAACGCTTTGTTCACGTTCATTACTGCATATCCTATTGTACGAATGCAACATTTCATTTACACTTCCTGCTCCTGTTGATGGATATTTCTCTCATCTCATTATAGTTTTATTTGTCATCTTTTCAAAGCTTTCAAATGTGGATCCTGTTTTGAAAGGCTTCATGGTCGTTTGGATTTTTTCTCTTTTATGAAAGTCTGTTCAAGTCTCTGGCTTCTTTTACTATTGGATTATCTGTCATTTCCTTTTTGATTTGTGTTGGAAGTCCCCCAGACCATGCGTAGGCTGCGTGTTTCACTAGAAGGACTCCCAGGCCACAGAAAAACAGTTATACCCGTACAGAGAATGGATCCAGACTAATATCAGCAAAGGTAAAACACCGGGGGGAAGTTGAGGAAAAACCAGGTGCAAGTTTCCAGCTGTCTCCTCCAAGTGGAGTTACATGGGGCTATGTTTCATTCTCCCAGAAATAATGCGTGGAACTATGTAGGCATGCAGGGCTTGCATGACTGACCTTAGCTACTCAGACTCCAGCCCTCAGAGAAAAACAGGCATCACCGTAAGCCACAACTCTTTGCACAAACTACCTGATCAAACTCGTACTGCATGACCCGGGTCTCAGGTCTACGAAAATAGTCTTATCAGGTAGAATTTTCCAAAGGTTCAGAGTTTGGCTAATCTTGAAAACAAGTCCTTCTTGGGACTGTGCAGAGTTTGAGCCACACTGGGCTGCTAAGTTAACCCTTGCCTGTACAGATTTGTAGAATCATAGATTGGAGCCCATTTCGCTTGCCTGTGCTATAATTTTTATCTCCTACTATGTGACTGGCTTTTTATTATCTTGACTGCTTTGATAAGCAGAAGTTCTTACTTCTGTTCCATTGAATAATCCCGGCATCAATTAGTGTGGCTCTATAATAAGAGAATTGACATTTTTACAATGTTATTGTCTCCAATCCTTGCACATGGTAGATCTATCCATTAACTCATGCACTCCATAATTTATCTTTAAACAGTGAGAAACCTATTAGGAAAATAGTTTTCTCTGCATAGAGGTCTCATACAGCTTTTATTATATTTTTTCCAAGATATTTGATATTTCTGATGTTATACATAGCATATTTTTGAAAAATTTACTTTATGTTTATTCTGGTTGGAAATAATGAACTAGAGGCAAAAGCATTTTTTTAGAGAAGTTTACTTGCAATTAATATAAGAAGTCAGAAATTAGAAGAACCAGCTTATCAAATTAAAAAAAAAAAAAACCCGGCAGGTGTTTAAAAAAATAGCAAGATTATCATCAGACTGTTTATGGTAGAAAAATAGCTACTTTTTCCACATAATTATCACATCCACAGAAATCATATTTTTCAGACATCAGCACTGCAAAAATTATGGAGAAAGACATTTTTCGTTAGAGTCTGTTTTGTCCTGGGTAAATGGATTCTTAACCTGGTGTTGAGTTAGGTAGTCTCTCTCCAGAAAGTAATCAGCTTCTGCATGGAAAATGTGCTGTAATTCCTGATTACAGCCCTTGGGACAGTCTGACAAGTGTCCGTTTGTAATGATCACATCAACTGGCTGACCAAAGACAAGAACTATTCATCTATTGGCTGTAGAATCAATATTTAGGAGTAACTCGTGCAGTCCTTTACTGAGGTTCTTTTTTACATTTCTTCCAAAAACAGTGATCTCCAGATTATCAGATCCTTGAGGTATATTTCTTCTTCTTTGCATCAAAAGGGACATATTTGGCCACACACAAACCAGTCCCTGAACCAGAACTAGACTGGACCGAGAATTGGACATAATCTGAAACCGAATTAGGGTAAGAGGTCGAAAATAGAAAGGTGGGGGGAAAAGAGAGAGAGAACTCTATGACTGCATAAGATCACCTCGAAAGCTAAGAAAAGCCTTGCCTCGATGTGAGGGGCCAATGGAAGGTTCACTTGGCACACTGTCATTTTCAACTCTGGTAGGTGAGTCTCTCTGGACATGGATGGATAACTCAGAGAGAAATTATATTAGAAAAGAAAATTGGGGGTTTTCTTTCATAAAGGTGCAAGCATAGACTTTAGAGGGTCTGGCTTACTAAATAAGAAATATAACAAGTCTTTAAATAAGGAGAAACACACAAGATGACCAAGGTTGTATTGGTTATATTAGCTCATTCATGCTGGAAAAACAGCAGTGTTTTCATATAATTATCCTATCCACAAAGATTGTGAAATTTGTTCAGACAACAGCACTATATAAGATGGTAGTAAAGATTTTTTTTATCAAAAGTCAACATTTTATGAGAGGAACTCAAGGTTACATTTATTTTGAGAACTACTCTGAGATAGAGCAACCGAATTCTTTCTTGCTTATCCCAGGGTACAAAGCCTTTTTTTGTTTTTTTCCCCTTTTTGGCCATTAGATGTACTGTGTGTTTATTGACAACAGTGCTGAAGCGAAGTGTCAGTTTTGCTTCCATATAAATGGTCCATATAAATATAATATTTTTTAAACGGACCTTAAGTCAAAGCAACTTTGCTAAACTCACTGATTAATTCTAATGATTTATATGTAAATCCCTTTCAATTTTCTATCTATTCAGTCATGTCAGCTGAGAATAAGGAGCTTCGTTTTTCATTTTACTGGTTAGGATCTATACTACAACGTTGACATGAATATGGGATGGGACATTATAGTCCACCCGGTTTCGGCAGGAAAGCTTTTGATTCTTCATCAATAACTATGATGTTTGATGTAGATTTTGTTCTAAATACTCTTTGTCAGATTAAGGAAACTTTATTCTTACTTCAAGAGTTATTGTCATAAATAGACTTTAAATCCTGTTAAATACCTCTTCCCATTTATTAAAATGATCGAATGGCTCCCCACTTCCCCGTTAGACTCTTAACATGGTGATTTTCATAGACTGGTTGTCAACATTCAGGCATTTTCTTTGCTCTTGAGTAAATACCTAAGAGTGGAATGGCTGGGTTACATGTTAAGTCTATTTTTACTTTCATAAGAAATCACTGGGCTGTTTTGCAATGTATAAGAGTTCTAATTATTCTACAATCTTCCCAATACTTAGCAATAGCTTTCTTTTAATGTCTTATTTTAGGGACTATTAAATATTTTGTACTACTTTAATTTGTGTTTCTTTGATGACTAGTGATGCTGAAAATCTTTTCAGAGGCTGATTGGCCATTTCTTTTTTCCCCACAGCTTTATTGAGGTATGACTGACAAAAATTGTGTATATTTAAGGTGTACACTGTGATTTTTGATATATGTATACATTGTGATATGAGGACCACAATCAAGCTAAGTAACAAAACTATCACTTCACGTAGTTATCTTTTGTATGTGTGGTGATAACCCTTGAGATCCACCTTCTGTGCAACTTTCTAGAATACAGTATATTATGAACTATAGTCACCATGCTCTAGATCTTTTGTATCCGTTAACCAACATCTCCCCACATCTCCCACCTTGTGGTGGCCAACATTCTGTTCTCTGTTACTATGTTTGACTTTTTTAGATTCTACATATAAATGAGGTAATACAGTATTTGTCTTTCTCTGTCTGACTTATTTCATTTAGCATAAAGTCCTCCAGGTTCATCCATGTTTCCACGTCCTTGCAAATAGCAGGGTTTCCTTCTTTTTTAAGGCTGAATTTTATATGCATATATAATTGTTATGTAGATAATGATGATTATACATAAACATGATGCTAGTCCATAAACGTATATGTCTATGTATACATCTAGATAGATGATGTCTATCCATCCATCCATCGATGGACACGGGTTGTTTTCATATCTCAACCACTGGGAATAATGCTGCAATGAACATAGGAGGGCAGGTATCTCTTTGATATAGCGATTTTATTTCCTTTGGATATATAGCCAGTTGTGAGGTTATGGGGTTATATGGTAGTTCTATTTTTAATTTTTCAGAAACCTCCATAATAGTTCCTATAGTGACCCTGCCAATTTACGTTCTCACCAACAATGGATATAAGGTTCTGTTTTCTGTCCATCCTTGCCAATACTTGCTATCTTTTGACTTTTTGATAATAGTCATCCCAACAGATGTGAGGTGATATCTCATTGTGGTTTTGATTTTCATTTCCATGATGATTAATGATGTTGAGCACCTTTCCCTGTGCCTGTTTCACTAGCCATTCCTATATCTTTTGTGAAGAATCTGTTTAGGTCTTTTGCTTAAATTTTCCTGGGTTCCTTTTCTTCTTATTGAGTTGTGAGAGTTATTTTTATGTGTTTCAGATAAACAGCTTTTGTCAGATATTTTTTTGTATATATTTTTCCTCAGGTGGTGGCTTGTCTTTCTTTTAAGTGTCATTTGATAGGCAGAAGATTTTAATTGTAATTATCAAAATTTTCTTTATAATTGCTCATGCTGTGTTTCATCTAAGATATTTTGCCTACCTCAAAGTTGCAAAGAATTTCTCCTCTGTTTCTTCTAGAAGTTTTAGAGTTTTGGGTTTTGGATTTAGGTCTATGTTCATTACAAATTAAATTCTATGTGTGATGTAATGTAGAGGTCAAAGTACATCTTTTTTTCTGTAATCATATCCAGTTTTGAAAACACAATCTTTTACCCATTGAAGACCAACTGACTACATATGTGTAGTCTATCTCTGAACTCTGTACTGTTCCAAGGATCTAGATGTCTTTTTTTTTTTTTAAAGATTTTATTTATTTGACACAGAGAGAGCGAGACAGGGAACACAAGCAGGGGGAGTGGGAGAGGGAGAGGGAGAAGCAGGCTTCCTGCGGAGCAGGGAGCCCAATGCGGGGCTCGATCCCAGGACCCTGAGACCGTGACCTGAGCCGAAGGCAGACGCTTAACGACTAATCCACCCAGGCGCCCCTAGATGTCTTTTTATACTAATGCCACACTGTCTTAATTAATGCAGCTTTGTGATTTAAGTCTTGCAATTTTGTAGTGCAAATCCTCCAACACTTTTCAAAATTACTTTGGGAATTCTAGATTAATTGTAATTCTACAAAAAGTTTAGACTCAGTATAACCATTTTCAGAAAAAAGAAAGCCTAGTGGAACTTTTATTGCAATTCTTTGAATATACAGATAAATTTGAAGAGTGGATATCTTAATGATATTGTCTTTCAACTTGAGTATATTTGTTTATCTGTATTCCTAAGTATTATAACTGTGTGTAATATTGTAAATGGTATATTTAAAATATCATTTTGCAATCATTTGACACTAGTATATAAATACACAACTTATTTTTGTATCCAACCTACCTTGAAACATTGCAAAATTTTAGCATTATCTCTAGCATCCTAGATGACTTGATCTTCCTTTAGAGAAGCCTGACTTTTGCTTCTGACAGATGGCTAAGGCATCAGTATCCCCAAATTATCTTTGTACATTAAGAATTCTTATGATTCAAAGGTGGTCTACAGTTTCTGAAAGGGTGATCAGTTTCTAGTTTGACTTTATTCTTAGGGTATAGTACTTTGAGGTTCCAATCCAAAGCCCGAAGATCAAGGTTTATCAGAGAAACTTCCCTTTGGCAAGCTGAATTACAATTTTTATTCTCAACTAATTGTTTGCAGGATTTTAATTATACACCTGGACAAAGCAGGTGTTTCTAGGACATAAACAGCTAAAATGCTAGACTTACTTTCCTGGACTTCTTTTTCTTGACCCTGTAATTCTTCCTTGCATTTTTAGCTCTCCTTCTCTTCAAATAAATGCTTTTCACGTTGTCTCAGGTCTGAATTACTCCGTCCACCATTACCAGAAAACTCCAACGTATTTTTTAAATCTCAGCACGAGTAATTCTTCTGCATAGTTACCCTCCAAATTTGTCTTTTTTGAAGGATCATTCGAAAACTTTGAAGCAACACTTATGCTATATACACATTCCTGAACTCTTTAAAAAGACATCTCTAAGTGTGTATCTATTCTCAGTGCTCTACTTTTTGGTACCAAGGGTTACCAAAGAAAGGAAGGACTGAGCTGTAGCCTGAACTGTGGCCTTTAAAGTCATGTGTCTTCTCTTAGCTCCATTCCAGTAACCTATGCATAGATTTTATTTTTTCTCCCTATCTATGCCTTTTCCATTATTTTTTGTAGAACACTTTTTAAAGCCCATAAGCATGTGTGGAGCACAGAGTTAGCGACCTCAGAGCGAACCAGACTTGGCTTGGCTTCCAACCTCCATTTTGCTTGGGGTAGGAAACTTAATTTCCCAATTCAAGAAATTAATAGATTTTCTTCCCCAGTCTTTATGTGGTAAATTTACACTCAATTCTAGAACTCTCCCTTTCCTCTTGCTGTCCTCAGGGACTAAGAAAAGCCCGTGATGTTATGCATTATGGAGGAGTCGGAAGGACTATTGTCTAAGTCCTTGCATGTGATGTACCCTGTACCGCCTGCTGATGCCCATCCGTCCCAGGACCCTGAGATCATGACCAGAGTCGAAGGCAGATGCTTAACCGATGGAGCCACGCAGGCGCCCCAACAACCATTGCTACTCTTTACACATATTTGCTGGAAAGGTAGGCTATACACCCTGGGAAGTGAGGTACAAACCCTTTATGGCTTTTACGATCTCCCTACTTCTGAAGCTTGGCCGGAAGTGGGGCAAAAGCAGGAATACTACATTGGCATCCAAACTCTCTCTCTTCCCTTCTTCTTCCCCCAAACTCCTTTACATAGCACAAAAGTGTTTCTACTCTTCATTCAGCATAGAGAAAAATTAGCTTTCATATCAGCAAGCATTCTCCCAAACTCTTTTAATATCATATATACTCATATTTCTTTGAAGAAAAGAAAGCACCTTTTCAAAAAGTCATCCCTTTTAAAATTATGCTTTTAGTTATTTATGTTGCATGTAGACACCCAACAGACTACTTTGGGCTGAGTTAGAATCTGCCATTTCCCTCATATAATAAACGCCACTGATTTAATGAATGGAAGGCCTGGGGCAGTGAAAAAAGTAGGGAAAAATGCCAGATTTTATTTAAATAACTGGGAAAACATGCATAGCAAGAAAAAAGTGATTGGATTTTAAGAGAAATGATATAGATCCTTCAACACAGAGTACCATAGTTCTTTATAGATTGCCTTGGATAATGTCAACGATTTCACGGTAAACTTGCTGATATACGTCTAATCCGAATAAAAAGTCTATATGATTGTAGTAAGAAACAGTTTTGTGGTAAATGTGGTTTGTAATTTCAGGAAGTAGATTTTTCACATCTTCAGGATCGGCCAACAAGTCATTGCCCCCATTCCAAGTTGCTGTTGATACGTTCATGTTCCTCACGTCGTAAAATGGAGAAGTGGACTAAATGTAGAGGGTTTTCACAGAAAATGATACATAAAAGGTGTTCTTTACTTTCCTTTAAATGATGAATTAATACAATTTTAAAATAAGCTGAATCTAAAATAATTACTACTATAAAAGCAATGAATATTGAAAGAATCATTATTATGATTTTTACTTAGAAATAGATCAGATACAAATCAAAACTAGACCGTTTGCTCTAATTCAGGGTATTCAAACATTCCTCAGAGGGAATTTCAGTTTTATTTATAAGGCATGAAAGTATTTTAATCAAAATTTTCCGTGGCTGTATAACTGCCAATATGTTCATCAATAAATGGTAAACATTGGCAGTTGAAGCCAAATCTGATTTTATTGATTTTGATCTTTCTATTTTACTTTGGAGTTTTACATAAGCTAACCACATTAGGCATGAAGTTTAGCTAAGGCAGAAAAAGATGGTGGAAAAGAATAACTTTGAAGACGACAGACTTGGGTTCTAATACTTCAAGATTTCTGTCATCCTCCTCATACAATTATTACCACCTTCTCATTAACTTTTATCTTTTCCTCATTATGTGGAATGAGGAAAATTCCATTATGTGGAATGAGCGTTTGTCTTATCTTCCCAAATACAGTCAATAGCTTTTGAGGGTCAAGAACCATATTTATTTGAGAGAGAGAGAGAATGAGAGACAGAGAGCACGAGAGGGAAGAGGGTCAGAGGGAGAAGCAGACTCCCTGCCGAGCAGGGAGCCCGATGCGGGACTCGATCCCGGGACTTCGGGATCATGACCCGAGCCGAAGGCAGTCGCTCAACCAACTGAGCCACCCAGGCGCCCTGTAATATATGGTGATTAACATAACAATAAAAAAATTAAAAAAAAGAACCATATTATGCCTTTTGTTTCTTATTTAACTAACCACAGAGCTACGCATATTATAAACACACTATTTTTCCTCTTGAGGGAGGATGAATTACTCTACAGCCTGTCAAACTTCTCCAGGCTTATCCAAGGTATTTGTTGTTAAAACATGTAGAAAACCTGGAAAATCCCCTTGGGTTGGATGTGACAATATGGAGCCAAATCATGGCGATCTTCATCTGCTGGTCCTTCTCACTCTGTTATTATACTCTCGGGCTTTACATGAGCCTTTTTCTGTAGCAACATCATCTGAACAGGATCAAGGAGATAGTTTTTAGCTTATACATAATTATGTACCTGATTAAAATGAGCCAAGTTCAGAACAGGACTGCCCCAATCAAAAGCTCTCAATTGGCTAGAATTAAAAAGCTGAAAGAAAAAATTTAAAAGCAAGATTATACTCATCTGTTTGCTACAGCATAGCTGGGAATGTGAGGTGTGCATTTCATGTACTGCCTGCCCCTTTGTACTGGGCCTGTGGGTATATGTGCAGGGAGACTTCCTTGCTTCTCCCTTCCTTTGCATAGGGCAAGAAATGGAAGAGGGAGGAAGTGGTGGGGGGCAGGGGAATCTACGGAATGTGATTCTATCATCTTCATATAAATGCACATTTCCCCAAGGCCTTTTACCTTGTTAAAGGGAGCCTTTGTGCTTGGGGCAACATCAGCCTTCCCCAGAAATCCTCAGCTTCATCCACAGAGGTCAAAAGTGAGTGTCTACAGGTGCCTGGGTGGCTCAGTTGGTGGAGCGTCTTGACTCTTGGTTTCAGCTCAGGTCCTGATCTCAGGGTTGTGGGATTGAGCCCTGTGTCAGCTCCACACTCAGCGCAGAGTCTGCTTGGGATTCTCTCTCTCCCTCTCCCTCTGCCCCTCCCCGTGCTCATGCTCTCTCTCTTTCTCTCTAAAACAAATAAATAAATCTTTAACAACAACAACAACAGCAAAAAGTGTCTACGACTAAGTGCATTAGGACTGAAATGACACTTCCCTAAACACCTTTGCTCCAAATAACAGTACTCAAGAGCATGATCCAGAAGCCATCCCTTGCTTCACCTTCCATACTTGTAGCCTCACCACCACTAACTCGGTGAGCCTATTAAGTTTAATCTGATTGCGTCCATTTTTCCCCTAATAACGTTTTCATTGCAGGAAGGTTCAGACTCTCAGTTTACCCACCTTTTCTGAGACTCTAAATCTGACAGGTCTCCATGCACCCCCCCCCATTTTATCTCCTTCCAACTCCCCCCAACTCCTAAAACTCTTTCTACCATCTGGAATTCCATCATTAGCCTGTATCTTAAAACCCATCTCTGATGGGCTCCTTTACCTTCCTGCTCTCTGGACAACCTGACTCTCCCAAAGAACACTTCTCCTATAGCTCTTTCCTGCCATAAAACTAGCTGAGGTTATTTATGACCTTAACATTTGTAAAACTTGTTAATTCTGAGGAATTTCCTCACGTTACCTATGAGCAGCACTTGACCTAGGTGTCCATTTCTACCCTTGAGAGCTTTTCTTCACTTAGCTTCTGGAATACTTCATTTCCTGAGCTTCATGTTTCACTCCCTGCTCGTTTTTGGTCTCTTTGCTGTATTCATCCAGCCGCTGCCCTCTGACCTCTGAATCTTGCCATGTCTCATCCCAAAACCCTTGCTCCTCTCCTCCCCAACTGTACTCACTCCGTGTGTTCTCAGCCAGTCTCTTGGCTTTCAATGGCGTCCATATTTAAAATGTTTATCTTCTGTAAGTCTCTTCTAAATACTAGACTCCTATACACAACTGCTTATTCAAATTAATCACTGGGCTGTCTCACACTTAACATCTCCAAAACTGAACATCTTATCTGTCCCTCAAACCTACACCACCACCAAACGTCCCGATCTCCTTTAATGGCAATTGCATCTTTTCCTTGCTTAGGCCAGAAGGTCTGGAGTCATCCAAGACTCTCTTCTCTCTCCTCTCTCAGAATCCATCATTAAATGTCTGTGCCTGCATGTTTACAATACACATGTATACTCAGAACCCAACCCTCTTCACCACCCTTCCTGGGAACACATCGCACGCAGGCCATCATCATTCTTGTTTGGATTATGGTAGTAAGCTCCTTAATTTATCATTGTTTCCACTTCAGTCTACTCAACATGGCACCCAAAGCATTCCCCCCCCTTTTTTTTTCCCCAAGTAAACTCTACCCCAACGTGGAGCTCGAACTCACAACCCTGAGATCAAGAGTCACATGCTCTGCCGACTAAGCCAGCGAGGCATCCCCTAAGTATTCCTTTAGAAATGTAAATCATATCACGTCCCCTCCCTGCTCAAAAACCTGCAGTGGCTACTCACTTCAGCCAGAAAGCCAAAGTCCTCACAATGACGTACTTGTCCCTTTCTCGCTCTAGTACATTTCTGCCCCTTTTTCCCTACTCCTTTCTCCCGTAATCACTGACATCACCCTCACTGACCTTTCAGCCATGCCTCTCAGAAATGCTCCTGACTAAGGGGAAGAATGAAGGGGAGTAAATCGGAGGGGGAGATGAACCATGAGAGACGATGGACTCTGAAAAACAAGCTGAGGGTTCTAGAGGGGAAGGGGTGGGGGGATGGGTCAGCCTGGTGATGGGTATTAAAGAGGGCACGTTCTGCGTGGAGCACTAGGTGTTATGCACAAACAATGAATCATGGAACACTGCATCAAAAAAAAAAAAAAAAAAAAAGAAAAGAAAAGAAAAGAAAAGAAAAGAAAAGAAAAGAAAAAGAAATGCTCCTGACTAAAGGGCTTTGCACTGGCTATTCTCTCTGTCTGGAATGTTCTTCCTCTAGGTTGTACACATTGCTAACTTTCTTGGCTCCTTTAAATCTTTTCTCAAATGTCACCATCTCATTGAGGCTGGCCTCACCTCTCTATTCAAAAACACAACCCACTACCAAGTATGCCTAATCTCTTTATCTTGCCTTTTCTCCTTTATTTTTCCATAGCTTCTATCCCCTTCTAAAATTTTAATAATTTACTTATTTGCTATGCTTAACGTTTACTATCTGTATATCTACCACTAGAATGTAAGCTTAAAGAGGACAAGAATATATATTTTGTCCACTGATATATACCCTGAGCATAGAACAGTACAGGGCACATAGTAGGTACTCAATAAATATTGTTTCAGTGGATGAATAGATGCAAAGGTTGCTTAGATTTTCCTGGCCTATCACTGGAATGAACTAAATCTAAACATAAGTTAAAGATTTTTAATAATTTACCTCAAAACAACCACTTAGTAGATTTAAACATTTTTAAATGAGAAAGCTCTTACCAATATCTCAATGATACTGTAAATTCATTAGTGTTTATTAAGTTTAAAGAACACTCATAATCATCACCCTGTTGAACTCTCATAATATTTTTGTTAGTTAAATCAAAGCATTACTATTAACTCCATTTTTAAAAGTAAGGAAACTGACTTCATAAAGATTAAATGAGCTTGCTCAGTGTCTCACTGTCAGTGAGGTTCAGAGAAAGGATTCAGATGCTATTCACACTGGACTTTTTTCTTCATCAATATTCATGCAACAAATATTCTTGAGTATCTGCTGTTTGCCCAGAGCTCTTGGTCTTGCAAATGTAGAAGTGAAGAAAACTTGCTCATGGTCCTCATGGAGTTCACAATTGAACAGGGGAGAGAGTGTAGTCTAGTGAGAGACTAGGCATTAGGACACCTGTGTTCTAGTCTTAGGTTTTTTTAATTTTGTTTGTTTTATTATTTTTTTTTTTTTAGTCTTAGGTTTTTTTTAAAGGAATAGCTCTGAATTTTTGGGCAAGTCAAGCGATGAACATGACCTTAATGATTGCTAGTCTACTATTCCAAATTCATGGTTTCTCATTTGTAAAACAAAATAATTATATTGCTCTGATCATTGCTTAGGGTTAGAAGACCTAATAGGTTATATTAACATATTATAAACTATAAATAATTACACAAATATGTAATTGTTACATTTTATCCTTCTAAATTTATCATCCTATGGCAATGGCATGACTCCCAGAACGACAGAGAGAATAGCCAATGCAAAGCCCTTTAGTCAGGAGCATTTCTTTCTTTTCTTTCCTTTTTTTTTTTTTTTTTTGATGTAGTGTTCCATGATTCATTGTTTGTGCATAACACCCAGTGCTCCGTGCAGAACATGCCCTCTTTAATACCCATCACCAGGCTAACCCATCCCCCACCCCTTCCCCTCTAGAACCCTCAGCTTGTTTTTCAGAGTCCATCGTCTCTCATGGTTTGTCTCCCCCTCCGACTTACTCCCCTTCATTCTTCCCCTTAGTCAGGAGAATTTCTGAGAGGCATGGCTGAAAGGTCAGTGAGGGTGATGTCAGTGATTACGGGAGAAAGCAGTAGGGAAAAAGGGGCAGAACTGAGTGGTATGAATAAAGTATAAATAAAATTGTACTAAAATTGTACCAAAATGCACTTGAAAAGTTATACCTGACTCCAGTGTAGCATATTTTGAACAGATGTCCCTGCTGGGTTATGTGACATATACACATCCACACGACTCTGAGGGGTTAAAAAATTATTTTTATACTTGGTTAAATTGGAGAAAGCATAATCTTTGATATTTACTACACTAAATAATTTCAATTAAATTTAAAGTTATTTTTAAGTAAACAATATAAATAAAAAGATAAAATTATATTTTAATTAAGGACACAAATGTACTTACTAAATGTGTAATTTTTGCATTAATGTAGAAGCTATTACTGGATTTCCAAGTTATGTAGTCTGTCATCCCATACCGAAAACAATCAAAACTCTTAGGACTCTCTCTCTCTCTCTCTCTCACACACACACACACACACACACACACACACACACCCCTTTTGCACACTAAAGAACTGAAAGGACTGAAAGCAATTACCAGGAAAAATGGAAAAGAGAAGACAAAAAAACCCTCCAAAAAGCTAAGTACTAAAGACAGTTTTCCTTCAAGTTATTTGCCAATCCCAGAGAGTCTGAAGTTTCACTGTGAGAACTCAGCTATTTCAGGAAAAAAAAAAATCAGCCCAGAAACTGCCAAGAGCAGTTACGAGATTTTAAAAGGAAACCTTTTCCATGATTAACTGGGCTCCTGAAATTCTACACAACTCCCAGTGAAGCAATCAGGAACAGAGCAGCCTTCGTGTCAATCTGTCATCTAAGTTTGTATTGCCTACAAGGTCCTTGGGAACCTCAATCAGTGAACAAGACATATAATGTCAATGTTATCCTATCAAAATCTCAGCAAGTTATCTTAAGGATATCAACAAACTGCTTCTCAGATGGAGAGGCAGAAGACCCAGGACAGCCAACACAATATTGTAAGGGAAGAACAAAGTTGGAGGACTGGCACACACAACTTCAAGATGTACTGTAAACCTACAGTAATCAAGACAGTGTGGTATTGGTGAACGAATAGACAAACAGACCCAGAGAATGGAACAGAGGGCCCCAAAACAGACCCCTATAAATAGAGTCAACAGATCTTCAACAAAGGAGAAAAGGCAATACAACAGAGAAACAATGGTGGTTTCTTCAACGAATGATGTTGGACATCATTCAACAAATGATGCTGGAACAACTAGACAATCACGTGGAAAATAAAAAAAAAAAAAAAGAATTGAGACAGAGACCTCACACCCTTCACAAGAATTAACTGAAAATAGAACACAGACCTAAATGTCAAACTCAAAACTATGAAACTCCTAGAAGATAACATAGCAGAGAAAATCTAGTTGACTTTGGGTCTAGTGATGACTTTTTAGATAAAACATCAAAGGCACAATCTATGAAAGAAATAACTGACAAGCTGGACTTCAACAAAGTTAAAAACGTCCACTTTGCAAAAGACAGTATCAAGAGAATTAGAAGACAAGTTACAGCCTGGAAGAGAATATTTGCAAAAGACATATCTATGAAGGACTAGTACCCAAAATGTACAAAGAACCCTTCAAAATCAACAATGAGAAAATAAATAACCTGATTTAAAAATGGGCCAAAGACCTTAACAGACACCTCACCAAACAGATATAGAGATAGCAAATGACCATGAAAAGATGCTCTGCATCATATGTCACCAGGAAAATGCAACTTAAAAGAACAATGAGATAGCACTATACAACTATGAAAATGACAAAAGCCCCAAATGTTGACAGCACCAAGTGCTGGTTAGGATGTGGAGGCACAGGAATTCTCATTCACTGCTGGTGGGAATGCAAAATAGTACAACCACTTTGGAAAGCAGTTTGGTGGTCTCTTATAAAACAAAATGTATCCAACTGTTGAATCACAGATCTGTACTTCTGAAACAATGCAACATATTTTAAGAAAAAAGAAAAAGAGGAAGATAGCAGGAGAGGAAGAATGAAGGGGAGTAAGTCAGAGGGGGAGACGAACCATGAGAGACGATGGACTCTGAGAAACAAACTGAGGGTTCTAGAGGGGAGGGGGGTGGGGGGATGGGTCAGCCTGGTGATGGGTATTAAAGAGGGCACGTTCTGCGTGGAGCACTGGGTGTTATGAACAAACAATGAATCGTGGAACACTACATCAAAAACTAATGATGTAATATATGGTGATTAACATAACAATAAAAAATAATAAAAAAATGTATCCTTATCATACAATCCAGCAATCACATTCCTTGGTATTTACCCAAAGGGGTTGAAAACTCATGTTCATGCAAACTCTGAACATTGATGTTTATAGCATTTTTATTCATAATTGTCAAAACTTGAACCAAAATGTCCTTTAGTAGGTGGATGGATAAACAGTGGTACATCCAGACAATAGAATATTTTCAGCACTAAACATCAATGAGCTACCAAGCCAGGAAAAGATATGGAGGAACCTTAAATGTATGCTAGTAAATGGAAGAAGGCAATCTGAAAGGGTTGCAAACTGTGTGATTCCAACTACATGACATTCTGGAAAAGGCAAAACTGTGGGAGACAGAAAAAAGATCAGTGGTATCAGTGGTTGCCAGGACTTAAGTGGGGAGGAACGAACAGACAAAGCACAGAGGATTTTTAGGCCGTGAAAATATCCTCTATGATACTATGATGGTAGATCCATGTCATTATACATTTGTTAAAACCCACAGAATGTAGAACACCAGAGTGAACCATACCATAAACTATGGATTTAGGGTACTTATGATGTGTCAATGTAGGTTCATCAGTTGTAACAAAAGTACCACTCTGGTGATCCTTGCCACACCCAAGGTCATCTAGGTTTTTCACTATGTTATCTTCTAGGATTTCTATAGTTTCACATTTCACATTTAGGTCTTTGATCCAAATTTTAGTTAATTTTGTGAAGGGTATAAAGTTTGTGTCTGGATTCACTTTTTTGCATGTGGATGTCCAGTTGTCCCAACACCATTTGTTGAAGAGACTATTGTTTTTCTATTGCACTGCCTTTTCTCCTTTGTCAAAGATCTGTTGTTGATATTTATAGGGCTCTATTTCTGGGCTCTCTATTCTGTTGCACTGATCTTCTTGTTTCTTCTTTCACTAATCCCACACTGTCTAGATTACTGTAGTTTAATACTAAGTCTTGAAGTTCAATAGTACCAGTCCCCCAACTTTGCTCTTTCCCTTCAATACCATGTTGGTTACTCTGGGTTTTGCTTCTCTCTATAAATGTTAGAAGTCATTTGTCAATATCCTTAAAATAGCTTGCTGGGATTTTGATTAGGATTGCATTGAATCTATGGACTAATTTCGTAAGAATGGACATCTTGACAACTTCTCTTTCTTTGAATGAGTAAATTGATTCTTGCTGAGAAATTATTAAATGGTACAGGTGCAGGAAACAACCGGTAGTCTAAATGCCACACCTGCTTTTGCCCTATCTGGATTTTTAATTTAATGTGCTTACAAAGTCTTAGAATGAATGCCTACATCTGTAACAACATCAATCCATATGGCCTTGGTAATAGTAGCTTGAGCCCTTAAACAGTTTCCCACTCCAGGAATTTTGATGAATGCCAGAAGCATGTAAGATATTTCACAGGCACTAATGCTAATTACAAAATGGTCAACAAGAAAGGGAAGGAGTGTTAGGAACCAAGATATAAGAGCAGGAGTTGTGAAAAACAAGTGATAACAGACAACTTAAATACAAGAAACTTCGGGAAACTAACATCCAATAGTAAGGGCCAATAAAAAGACCCAGCACAGCACCTGCTCTCTGTTCTTTACAGAGAGCAAGACAAATTTGACTGCAAAATGATCCCCGCATGTTCATGCTGATTAGTTTCAGAATGTTGGTATAGTCCCAAAACCAGAAAGGCTAAGAATCTAACTATTAGTATATGTGGATAAATCATAAAATGACACACAAGGCATAAAGTAAGTACTATTAAGAGCTGCTTTCTAAAAATTGACAAGATATATTTCAAATTCAACTTGTTCTCACCATATTTATGTTCTCCAGGTCACATCCATATATCATAAACAAGATATCACGGCAAATCTTACCAATAGTCTTCAGTGGACACAGCCTTGAACCAACAAATCTTTTAAATGAGGTATTAGGTAGGAAGTCTTTGTTGCCCAAAAAGGCCTGTAAAACAAATTTACTTTATTCATATTTGAAAGACCAAAAGAAATGGTGCAATGAGTTCATTATATTTATAATCAAATGCACTGTCTCACATTAGTTTAAAACATTTAAATTAGAAGGGTGCCTCGGTGGCTTAGTCGGTTAGGTGGCTGACTCTTGATTTTGGCTCAAGTCATGATCTCAGGGTCGTGAGATGGAGTCCCGTGTTGGGCTCCACACTCAGACCAGTCTGCTTGTCCCTCTCCCTGCCCCTCCCCCGACTCGTTCCTGCATTCTCTCTCTTTAAAACAAATAATTAAATAAAATCTTTAAAAAAATTTAAACTAAGGACAAAACTTGGAAGCAGGAGATAGAGATAAGTTGACTACTGGATTTTCCTTCACAATGAGATATCCAAAGGTATTATAAGTAAAATCTTATTTCTTTGTAAAAACAAAAGAAAGAATCCAGTGTCGTTGAAACCAGAAAATTAAATTCATACAAATATAGTCAAGACTTTTTATTTTGAAAGGACAGAATCATTGTCATTTGGATTATCAACTATGTAAAGGAAAGGAATAACATACCTTTATCACTGACTTCCATTTGTATGCCCTTTTAATTAAAGGGCTCTTTGAGTATTTAATAGAAAAAACTGGAGCTAAGGCAAAAAATATTTTGATTCTTTTGGCTATCTTTGGTATTGTGGAAAACGTTATGAAAGCTGGAAGAAAATAAGACAGAAATGAACTATTCTTACACAATTAGTAGCATGTAAGAAATGACATCATGACAAGTAAGAGTAAATTCAATATGCTATGACCACTTAATTGACTCATTCATTTCTTAATTCCCTTATCAAACATTTATCAATCACCCAGTATGAGACATGCATATTGATCACAATAGCATACTGATGATTAATATTAAAAACAATGTCTAGGGTGCCTGGGTGGCTCAGTTGATTAAGCAACTGCCTTCGGCTCAGGTCATGATCCTGGAGTCCCTGGATGGAGTCCCACATCGGGGTCCCTGCTCAGCAGGGAGTCTGCTTCTCTCTCTGACCCTCCCCCCTCTCATGTGCTCTTTCTCTCTCTCTCTCTCTCTCTCTCTCAGATAAATAAATAAATAAATAAAATCTTTAAAAAAAACCAAACAAACAATGTCTAGGCCATAAATAATGATAAATTAACACTAAAAGAGTCTTATAACCCCACAGTTGAGAAATCAGAAACAATACTGAACATTTCTATAACTGGCAGTGCTGAAAATAAGTTAGTGAGCTTTTCTGATATTTGAGTCTTACACTTTAGGTGAGAGATTCAATACATGTCAAATTGTTTCAATATTTAATTTTGAAACATCCTTGCCTTCTTGTACAGGAGATAACCAAACACTAGTTTGTATTTTATTGTTAGTTTAGAGTTATTAATATGACAAATAGTTTTCCCCTTTATGACATCTTATCAAGCTACATTCTTGCACATGTCTATTTTTATAGCTTTTCTGTTTTCTGGGTTCTAAGAAGGCAAACAACCAAAGAATCATATAACATATTATGAGTCGGTAAACTCTAGCACATAACCCACTTTTTTTTTATTTAATAATTTTCCAAGATTCCTGGTTCCAGATAACTGAACAGCTGGAGAATCCAGACTCCAAGTCATGCACATGGTTAATAAATGTCAGAGAAAAGATCTATGGAAAACTGGATTAGACTGTTGTTCAACACACTTTTTTTAAAGCAGGAAGTGGATTATTCCTATAAGAAAATGATCATTTTCAGCCTAGAAAAGACTCAGTGAATACTGGCTGCTATTATAAAATAGTCTTTGTAACTTCCACAGTAGAAAGAGTAGGAGTAAGAAGGTTTACCACACCATGTAAGAGAATTATGTTGGGTTTTAGAGAATTTTTTTCTTTTCTGAAAGTGAAGTTGTCACACATTAGATAGAAGCATTGTTGTGAGCTGACAGAAGTTCTTTTCCAGTCTCTTTAAACATATGAAGACTTTGCTTATCTAAAGTTTAATCTGTCCTAAATGCATAAACATAAATGGCCTTCTCATGTCTCTTCCTCATGAGGTCCTATGCTACACTTAAATGACCATAATACTAAGTATGAAATTCCTATTTGTGGAACAAGTTGTAGTTATGATTTCACTTTGATCCCAAGATGGATATCCAACTTCTGAACACTTGGAAACAAAGACAACTGCCAACAACCTGTTATTACAATGAGTTCTTTGTGACTGGAGAAGATAAGGTAGAAGTAAGGAGGGGGTGAGCTTCCAGGGCCCGGCTGTGGGACGCTCCTCTCTCAGAGCTCTGCTTTGTGTCACTTGTAGCTCGGGGAGCTTGCCCACGTCCTTAGGAGGTGTGTCTGCAAACTCTACAACAGTCATTGTGGACTATAGCGACAATCTTTCTGGCCATACCAATAGTGGTGCCCTGGGAATGACCTATATAGAATATTTCCTCTTGTCCCGTGTGCTTTACGATGAAGTCAATGGAGGCTGGGAGGTCGTATTTTGCCATCTCATCAAAACTACAAAAGAAAAAGGGAAGTTGAAATCCCTTACTTCTAATGTGATGCTAACCCTTGAAGATGATGAATAGGTAAGTGCATGAAACAATTTTCAACTCTCTTTAGATATTATCAAGAAGTTATGAGGCGCCTGGGTGGCTCAGTTGGTTAAGCATCTTGACTCTTGATTTCGGCTCAGGTTGTGGTCTCACGGTTATGAGATCAAGCCCTCATCAAGCTCTGCACTCAGTGTGGAGTCTGCTTGAGCTTCTCTCTCCCTCTCCCTCTGCCCCTCCCCCCAGTCATACTCTCTCTCTCTCTCAAATAAATAAATAAATCTTAAAAAAATGGAAGTTACATGGCATAATGTATCTACCGAATAAAGACTTATGTGAGAACACAAAGTCAAGAAACTAGAAGAGTCCCATGATAGTCTTATAAAGATGCTGTTTGTTTATTCTACATACAGGGAGATAAACTAATACAGGTTATGGAACAAAACAATGGTTAAAGGAAGGGTGGGTTTAGCCAATAAAGGTTACTACTGAAAAACAAGAAACATGCTTAAGATCAAACAATCACTCTTTATTTTCAAGCAAAAATTGACGTAAATTGTTATGGTCTGTTAAAAGACCTGATTGAGAAAAGATACTTCTATTCTACTTTATTTCATTCAAACACACAAAAAAATTTGACACACTTATAAAATACAATGAAACATTACTTGACGTTGTTTGTACCTGAAGGCCCAGAATTCTTTGGAATTTGTTTTGAGGTACGTGTGTTTCCTGGACCATGTAGTCCCTCTGCTGTTCCCCATCCATACGTCATAACCAGCATCTGCTAGAATGAAGCCCAGGCTGTTGTTGGGAAGATTAGAAATCCAGCTGCTGGCAGATGTAAATAAACCATGTTGCAAGTATACAACAAGCCTCTGAGCTAGAAAAAAAAAATGCAGAGAATTTCTTTTAAATGTTGTATTATCTGCATAAATAGCTCATCTGCAATTCAATCTTTCAAAACATGACAGTTTGAAGTTTTAAAAATATTTTTTAATTTTATATTGTATAAGTAGGGTAAATTATTAATGTTTAACCTCATTGTATGTCAGTTGTTTAGCACAGTTTACAAAGAGTTTTTTTCAAATGACCAAGTGTACAATTAGGTTATATCTCACTTAAATATATAAACTTTTAAGATCAGAACATTCAAATATCTAATAGTAATGTGAGCACTCATATACATTTTAATTTAATTTAATTTAATTTAATTTAATTTAATTTAATTTAATTTCAGAGAGGGAGAGAGCAGTGGGTGCAGAGAGAGAGGGAGAGAGAGAATCTCAAGCAGACTCCGCGCTGAGTGTGGAGCCCAATGTGGGGCTTGATCTCACAACCCTGACTGAAATCATGACCTGAGCCAAAACCAAGAGTCAGATACTCAACTGAGCCACCCATGCTCTCCTCATATGCATTTTAAATAACACATAACGTAAAATATTATATTTTGCATGATTTTTCCACTCTTCCATTTCATAAAATGATTTTATAATCACATTTTCCCAGATACATTCAATATAGGTGTCATCATTAGAACCACTGTTAGTTACCTAACCGAATTCCCAGAACCTTAATTACACTTCCAAGGTTTTTGAGAAACAACACCTTTTGAATAATGTAAGTGTGCTCTTTAGGAACTTTGTTTAAGCCCCAAGTTGTCATTTACACACATAATAGTACACATCATTGTCATCTACTGCGGTGATGCTGTGGGTGTCCCGCACAGATCCACTAGCTACACTCCAGCTATCATGTTACCAACTGTACACAGTGGTTCCTTCTCCGGAGAGGTACTTTTGGCATTATTGGCTAAATAGGAGCTCCCACACTGGAGGAGGAAGGAGACAAACTCCTCTCTGACCAGCTGACGCAAAAGTACAAAAAACTGACTCCCTTGCTACAGGGTTGGACCAGCTCCGATGTACTTCATGCTCTGTATTTCCCCAAGAGACCAGGGCGAGGCTAGAATCCAGTTGAGACCACATATTTGCTTAACTTCTTCCTCTGCTCTCTTCTGTTTCCCCCATTTCCTTTCCCCTGAGATCCCCTCAATAAATCATGCGCACTCAAATCCCTGTCACAGGCTCTGTTTCTAGGGAACCTGACCTAAGAGTTACTACTAAAAGTGACCAAGGAAGCAGACATTTGTGGATGGAATTGTGGAGTTGGATTACTTGCTGGCTGGCTGGTTGACATTGAGGACTGCACCATTGACATCTTTAATTGTAGGGAGAGTACTGACAGAACTTTGCATGTTGTAGCACTCCAGGGGCTAAAATACGCATGTTTCCTGTGATGGCACAGGATAGGAATGACTGGCTTGTGCAGTATCTCTCACAGTTAAGAGGTACAGGGGAAATAAGATTATGAGGTCTGGGTAGTGTTGGGCCTGCTGAGGGAGAAGAGAGATTGTACACTAACAGAGCTACAAAATCTGGAAAAGTATGCCTAAGTGTTGGATAGAAAAGAAAAGAAAGGTATATATATATTTTATGTATATATATATATCTCTCTCTATCTTATGTAGGATATATATATATCCTATGATGCAAGGTTCTACACACCGGCAATGGTTGAGAGGTCCATCTCAACACTCTGCCAAGATTTCTCAGAAGCTTAGAAAATTCCGGAATAGCAAAGCAAATTGGGAAGGAAAAAGATACAGAGGCTCAAGACATAGATATGCTAATCTAATAAATAAAACCAGAACACCCACCAATTGATTAATGTGCCTTGGCTGAGCCCAGAGGACATTTCATCTAGTAGGTTGAAAAAAATACACTGATGAGGGTATCAGCAAAATTTAAAAACTCAGAAGTAGAGAACTTCGACTTCCATCTTGGGCTGTATAATAAACTGGAAAAGTATTGCTCCCACTCTTATAAAAAAAAACACAAACAAACAACTATGTTCAAATTCATGAATTTTAAAAAACTCACAGAGCAAAAGTCGGGCCTCAAATCTGAGGAGAGACAGGTGCTTACAAGGAGAGAGGAGACATAAGTCCTCCCTTATGCGGGAGACACAATCTCAATAGATTAGGTAGAATAATTGAAGAATTAGTGAAGGCCAGGGATAAGCTCCAAGGACAGTGTGAAAGATGGGATTTGGTAGAAAAGGAGGAAGTCTACATCCTCCTGCAAGCTCTGTCCCATGAACCCTACATGAACCTCACAGAAAAGATTGGGAAGAGTCTTGCCAAAGTGTCCATTGTGACAGATCTGTGAGGGGGAACACCAGTTATTACAGGAGGGGCAAGACGCTCTCCTCTGATCCTTTCCCCAATTGCCTTCCAGAGCAATACTCAATCGCGGGGGGGCGGAGGGCACAGGGAGGGCAAGGAGCACTACATAGGATACACTAACCAACCAAAAGTGCATAGGATGTCTCAACCAGTAGACGTCAGCCAGACACTGGTCTTAACCGCCCCAGTGCTGTGCTGTGGGCTCACAAAAAGAGTAGCCATGATGAGAGAGATGTAGGCTAAGCTGGCCCCCCAGTGTGGGTAGCTCACCAAGGCTACTAAGAAAGTACGTCTGACCTGCCTGCAAAGGAAATCTCACAGGGTACCATCCCCTCAAGGAGACCAAGCCAGCCACTTGGAGACCGGTTGGGGGCACCAGACCCTTTCTTTCCTGGAAAGGGCAACAATTCACTATGACAGGGATTGAGATATATTTTGGCTATGATTTGCCTTTCTTTTCACACAGGACCACAGCCTGCCAGCACTACTATTCAAGAATTCATGGAGTGTCTGGTCTATAAATACGGAGCCCCTCATGACATACCTCAAATAAAGGGATTCACTGCAGGTCAAAGATGGTGCGTTCATCAGCATTATGGCCTTGGAAGGCCACTGGTCTTATCACATAACTACCATCAAAAGGCCGCCAGCCCAACCAAGCAATGAAACCACCACCCAGTGGAGATGCCATCTGGGAGATGACATCCCATAAGCATGGGTCCTATCCTAAGGACTCATTATATACCTTACACAAATGGCCAGAATATATTGCTACTTCCTCTCATTGGTAGAACACATGAGCCTGAGAAAAAGAGGGGAAGGATTAAGACTCACTATCATCCAGTAATTCACTCCAGGGCTTATACTTTCTGTCCTCACAATTTAAGGCTCTATAGACCAGAGGTCCTTGTTCCCAGACAGAAAACACTTCCACTAGTTCACGCAGTAACTAATAATAAAGCTATGACTGCTGGCTGGCTAGACTTTGGGCTCCTCATGATAGAAGACCGTGGGGCGGGACGGGGTGGCAAAGAAAGGAATTGCTCTATTGGCAGGAATAATTGGCCCTGATCGCCATGACAAGGTAGGGCCTCTGATACAGAATGAAGATGGAAAAACATATTTGGCATTCACGTGATTCACTGGGACATCTTTTGTTACTCCCATGCCTTGCTTTACCTGTGAAATGTACAAGTACTGCAACCATGACCTGTTTTGGGCACAGTAGCCCTTCAGGATAAGGGCCTGGCTTGCCACATCAGGGGACATGGCAGAGAGGGAGAGGAGTCTATAGTGGGAGGTAGAGGTCAGAATTTATGAGTACCAACCATGGCGTTAGGGTCAGTTGCAATGGCAGATGTCATACTCTGTTCCACTCACCTTCCTCTTGCAAGTTTCCCCAGGAATTCTGACCTATCCAAGTTCTGGAAAACCTGTACCTGGATGAAATAAGCTTCATGTGAAAAACAAATGGATCTGAGTAATGCAAGAAGTGCACTCTGTTATTTTAGTGCCCCACCTAGACTTCCTTTCCTAAGCAGGTGGAGCATGCTCCTAGCTGTTGTGGGTGTTGCTTTCTAAGTGTTCATTATTGCCCCTCTCTCTGTAGGATTGCCCCTGGGAAAATGGCAATTGCCTCACCTGTGAGAATACACCTCTTTCTACGAGAAGCCTTAAGCAATGACTAACTGCTGAGGCAATGCAAAAGGCTAGCTGCCTAACTTCAAGGCAGGACCACTTCGGTATTGCAGTTCCTGGATCCATGCGCTCCCCTGAGATCAGACTCCAGCTGGACTTAGCTGAGCCACATCCTTCCTTAGCTCCTTCCCCTGCCCTCCCCTGATTTCCACACAACTCTGAAGCACTTACTTTATTTTTAAATTACCTTTCAATATTTTATCACAGTATTCATGATACTAGGTCATACCGTGAAAAATGATTACTATAATTATGTTAAGTATATGTTAACATTTTCTGTCTAGTAGCGCTGACCTTTATAAGGATCCAAAATTACATTGATTGAGGTTGTTTCAAATTAGTATCTTCCATGAAATATACTTTAATGTTTAAAATGAGAACTTGAGAAGGTATTTTATAATATGAGAAACATTCTTTTCAAGGAGAAAATCTAAAGAGAAAACTAAAAAAAAAAAAAAAAGGCTGGCTTTTATTTGAGCAATTAGATGAATAAGGAAAAGTAATCCATTACAGATTCTGCTAGTAAGTGGCCGATACAGGATTATAACCCTAGGGACAAATTCGAGTGCTTTATTTTTTTCACTTCATTTGCGGATAATGATGTACCTATTGTTGGTTAAAGAACCAGAGTTTGCTACCAACCTGATCTCTTTGTTATTACTAGAAGAGACAGCCGTAAAGACAAGAAGGACTTTTTACCAGCCGTTTTTCAAACCTATGTTACCATGTTACCATTTCTAACCCCTCCTGAAACAATGAGATTGGAGAGAATCAACAGAAATGAGTAAAGTGACCCACAAAGAACACTTGGAACAGCTTAATTTCCATCACACTCTAAAACCACCTTGTGAACAGGAAGCCAGGGGAGAACCTGGGTCTCTTCTAGTGACATGTAGAGACATGTAGGAGAAGTTAACTATACGCTTAATCTTTAAATTCTTTTCTCGTCCGAAACTCACTAAGAAGAAATGGAAGAGTTAAGGCCTTCAGGGCCCAGTCACCTAATTTTTCTGAATTGAATATTACCTGAACTGTCATTGTTTGTCTTCCCATAAGGAATTCTGTAAAGGCCAAGGATGTAACCATCTTCAGTTACAATATCATATACTTCATCTGGGTAGCCCCAATAGGAAATAATTTGGCTCTACATAAAGAAAAAGGAAGCCTTTTAGGATACGATTTCTGGTCAGTTAATGGAACCTGATAATAATCTAACCTATTAATGTAATAATGGACCTTTGTATTGTCTCTCAGCCTCAGGACTATTTCTTCTACTAGTTCACTGATTCATTCAGTAATTGATATTTTAGAACATCTAAGCATCAGTCTTATACATTACTTTTTTCCTAACTACTAATCACTCAAACTTTTACCTACTCAGCCATATACAATTTAAAAATACATACTTATCCACAAATGTTTGCATGTCTTTGCTTATAGCTAAGCTTATATCTGGAATATATATGTGTGTACATATATCTGGAATTTGTATGTGTGTACATGTATACAAAAGAGAATTTATAAGTCCTCCATAAAGGTATTTAAATGTATGTATATATGTTTTCATCCAGGGACAAAATAAGGGTGAAGGGGAAACTGTGAGCTACAGAATAGTAAATGAATATATAGACTGCAGATCTATTAAAATAAAAGCTCCCCCCTCCCCAATTAAAGAGTAGCATCCCCTGTTATTTTCGCAGCTTAGCATTTACTTCCTAGCAACTTACAATGTTCATGGTCGCTTCAGGGTTCCTAGCTCTTCGATGTTGAAAGGCACCTTGAGTAGTCCCAAGAATTAAAACGAAAGACATCACTTTGAGAAGGTAGGACATTTGGGATCTAAATATAAAAGGAGATGTTAATACTATTAAAATTGCGGGAGGTGATAGCATTTGACTGTTTAAATAATTCTGTGAGTTAGGGAATATTACCATTTTCAGGTAAGAAAACCGAAGCTTTGAAAAATTAAGTAACTTCTCTAAGGACACACAATGTATAATTGGCAGTCAAGATTCTGATTCATTCCTGCTTCATTCCCAGATCCATACTTTTCCAACTACCCTCTTTTATAGCACAAACCCCTCTTTGATGTCTCCATTATAGAATTGTTAAGCCCAGTTCCAAAAGCTTTATCATATACTGCAAGTTAATTGATACCTGAATTAATGATGTAATGATATTCTTACCAGACTAACACTTGTTTTTTTTTTTAAGGATTTTATTTATTTATTTGAGAGAGAATGTGTGTGAGAGAGAGACGGGGAGAGAGCATGAGAAGGGGGAGGCTCAGAGGGAGAGGTAGATGCCCCACTGAATGGGGAGCCAGATGCCAGACTCTGGGATCATGACCTGAGCCAAAGGCAGATGCTTAACTGACTGAGCCACCCAGGTGTCCCTGGACTAACACTTGTTTAAAGTATGATTAAAGGTTGTTGGGTTTTGGGGAAGGAAGGGGGATGGGTGAGGAGATTAGGAAGCTTGGATAATTTAACTTTTATCCAGCCTCTCAGTGTCTAGATTTTATTGCATATAGAAATGGGAGTTTTGGGAGTATCCTAGATTCTGGGAAGCCAGGACTCTTAAGTTCTTTCTAGAAAAGTAAGAAACCAGGGAGCCACTGAGGTCACTACTTACATTCTCTCTCTCAAAACATGACTTATGGATCTCATGAACCTTGTACCTTATGCCTGGAAGGACATTATGCAGAGTTTATAAAATGTCCATCTCTTCCACTCACGAGCTTTGTGACTTAAAGGAAGTTACTTCCCCTCTCTGAGCATCAGTTTCTCTACCTATACCATGTGAATAATATAGTTACTTCTCAGGGTTGTTATAAAACTTAAAGTTGGTAAATGTGATATGATGCTTTGTTAGTAGAATACCAGTCATATAGCTAATCTTTAATGTATATTAGATTTCCTCATTTAAGAGAACTAACTAATACCAGCAACTAAGAGAAGTAATTTACATGCAAATAATCGACATGTCTCTCTTCTATATTTTGTTAGGCTAGTCTCCAGTGCAATAATTTAACAACTTGTTACAAAGTATCTAGATTTGTAAGTTTTAAACTATATTTATTTTTTAAAATGTACTTTCTAATCCAAAGCTTTAATTTATGGAAACTGGACTTCTCCCCTTTTGGTCTAGGTTTGTATTATACTTGGTATAATATGTGTGCTCTTTAGTGAAGGCAAAAAGCAAATTTTAAAACATTATTACCAAGTTTTTCAACCAAAAGAGAGAGAGAAATTTGCTAATGTGCTTAGGTAAAACATTGATAACATGTGTAGTCACAATCTAGATATTCCTCTTTGGATGTGTTCTTGGAAAAGTGCTATCAGGTAGCAAGGCTACTTGGTTCTCTATCCTCATTGGGCTGTCTCAAATAGTTTCGTGGAAACTATCTGTTTTAACTGGATTTTGAAGCTTACTGAATATACAGTGCTTGTTGCCTAGCAGAGATTTTAAAGTACTTTGCCTTATGTCTGGAACATGTGCAGTATTTATCATCCAAAATGAGAAATTTTTGAAAATGAAATGACATTAATAATTAACTTGGGAAACAGACATAACTGGACTGCCCTAGGCAAGTAGGACTTACGGTCACCCAATTTTTATCCTTACTTCCCCAAATTTTGGTAATTTTACCCTGATAAAGTACAGGAGAGGGATGAACCTTGGGCATATGGTTGCTGATGCTCTAACAACCACTAAAGGGAAAACTTTCAACTGAATGAAACTTTTTTTTTAAAGATTTTATTATTTATTTAACAGAGAGCGACACAGCGAGAGAGGGAACACAAGCAGGGGGAGTGGGAGAGGGAGAAGCAGACTCCCCGCTGAGCAGGGAGCCCGATGTGGGGCTTGATCCCAGGACCCTGGGACCATGACCTGAGCCAAAGGCTGACGCCCAACGACTGAGCCACTCAGGCGCCCTACAACTCAATGAAATTATTAACTTTATTTGTGTTTACGGTGATTTACCAATTGTATAAAGCAACTAGTGAAAAAGTTCACTGAAATCTAGATCAGTGCTGTTCAATATAAGGCATCTGAGCCCTTGAAGTGTAGCTACCGAGGAACTGAAATTTGAATTTCATTTAAATTTTTTTTGATTTATAAACTAAGACAGTGTAAAAAAAAAATACTTTTCCCCTAAACACAACTTCATTGTTTTGGTAAGATTGTATGTCACTTGAATTGTCGCATTATGTAAGATATTGCTGTGCTGTTATATTTCACATATGGGGTATATGTGATTTTTTCCAATATTGCGTGAAAATACATCACCTGTCTAGTCAGTGTCAGCAGATTTTATTCAGGTTGAGTAATTATTTCTTTTATTCACTGATGTAACATAGTAACATGTTTGAGCATTTTATGCAGATAGATCGCATGAATTACCGTAGTACCCATATAAGTCATAGTTGGTATTCGAATTAAAATACTTATTTCAGTTAATTATTTGTTAGCTTATAAATTAAGTATAGACAATTTTTTAAGTTAAATGACAGCATAGTAGTGATGCAAAATTGAGTGGAGGTGTAGAAGCTAGTATTACACCAGACCAGTAAAGGGAAAAATAAGACAAAAGAGTATGTCTCCGCTTTCAAAATGAAGGGCAATTATCATTTGCCACCACAGAGCAAAATCTAAAGTTATTTTTTCTTCTAATAAAGAAATATTAAAGATTGTAAACAAACGTTAAGAGACATTTTCAGCAAATATATAGTGAGTTTGAGAGGTTCTTTTTTTTGATAAAGAGTTTCTACACAAAAGTCAAAAAAGAATCAGTAAAATTGTCTGACATCAGAACTTAATGATGAAAAAACATTTCTAAAGCATTTTTAACAGAATCTGGGCTTGTAAATTTAGACTTCTGTAAAATGCCTTGGATTCTTGCACAAGAAAAGAAAACTGTGTTTAGATGGTGAAACGCTACACAAAAATTATTACAGTTGGGGAAATTTTGTTACTAAATTGTGAGGGAAAGCCTAAAAATGAGATTTTACAAGTTGAAGAAAGATCTTCAATTAAGCCACCAAACCATTGCCTGTACAATGCCCAAACTTCCTAAGAATATAAAAATCGATCGATTCAAAATTTGAAGATTTCTTGTACCTTTCTTTACTTTTAGATGAGTTTGCAATGTTATAGGCAGTACAGTTAATATTTTGGATAATTTTGTGTTGGATTTCCAGCTTTCCAAAGAAATATCATTTTGAGAGTTGTAAATAAGGAAGCTCATAGTGCAAATATTTTAAAAATCTTTTACATCTCTTAAATAATTTCAGCTAGATACGAAAAATATTAGTTTCTATCACAATGGATAGTGCTCCAGCTATCTTATTTCAGAAATCCAGATTTATTAGACTTTTCTCATATTTTTAGTTTTCCAAAATTTATTGGCAGTTCTATCACATGTATTTTTTAACGAATTTTTAATTGTGGTAAGTAAATACACATAATGAAATTTACCATGATAATCGTTTTAAGGTGTAGAGTTCAATAGTGTCAAGTGTATTGACATTGTTTGGCAACCAATCTCCAGAAATTTTTCATACCCGCTGAACAACTCCCCATTCCTCCCTGATCCCAGCCCCTGGCAACTCCCATTGTATTTGTCCTATGAGTTTCATTATTCCATTTACCTCATGTAAGTGGCATTATACAGTATATGTCTTCTTGTGACTGGCTTATTTCACTTAGCATAAATGTCTTTAAGTTTCCTCCATATTGTAGCCTGTGCCAGAACTTCCTTTGTTTTTAAGGCAGAATAATATTCCATTACGTGTGCATACCATATTTTATCTGCTTATCTGTCAACGGACATATAGGTTACTTCCATGTATTGGCTGTTGAGGCATAGGCTATGAACACAGGTGTACAAATATCCGTTTGAGTCCCTGATTTCAATTCTTTTTTTTTTTAAGATTTAATTTGAGAGAGAGACAGAGTGAGAGAGAGCATGAGCAGGGGGAGGGGGGAAGAGGGAGAGGGAGGGGAGAAGCTGGGCAGGGAGCCCGACGTGGGACTCGATCCCAGTACCTTGGGATCAAGGCCTTGAGCCGAAGGCAGCCACTTAACCGACTGAGCCACCCAGGCGCCCCCCTGTTCTCATAGTTCATAAACCTAATGCTTGCAAGACAGTCTTTAAAGAAGTTGCATTGTGTTGATGATTCATGAGAACAAAACAGTCTTATTTGTTAAAGTATATTTTTTTAAAAAGATATATTGTGATTCTTTTTCAAACAAAATGAACTCATGAAAATTATCATATCCAACTCATTAATTGATATGGGAATCGCCTGCTTTCAATTCTTTTATATATATATACCCAGAAGTGGAATTGCTGTTAATAGGGTAGTTCTGTTTTTAACTTTTTGAGGCACTGCCTTACTCTTTTCCACAGTGGCTGTACCACATTGCATTCCCATCAACAGGGCACAGGCGTTCCAATTTCTCCACATCGTCAGCAACACTTGTTATTTTGTGTCGTTTTGTTGTGGTTTTATTGGGATAAGGTATACGTAACATCGAATTTACCATTTTAACCATTTTAAAGGGTACAGTTCTGTGGTATTAAGTACACTCATGTTGGTGTATATCCTTCGCTGCCATCAGTCTCTAGACCTTTTTCATTGTCCCTGAATGAAACTGTATCCGTTCAATGCTAACTCCACATTCTTCTCTCCCTCAGGCCCCTGGTAACCATCATTCCACTTTCTGTCTCTCTATAAATGTGACTACTCTAGGAACCTCACATGAATGAAATTATATATATTTGCCCTTCTGTGATGGGCTTATTTCAATTAGTATAATGTTTTCAAGATTCATCCACATTGTACCATGTGTAAAAACTTTCATCCTTTTTGAGGCTGAATAATATTGCACTGCATGTATATACCACATTTTGTTTATTCTTGTGTTGATGAACACTTGGATTATTTCCATCTTTTGACTATTGTGAATAATGCTGCTAGGATCATGGGTGTACACATATCTGTTTGAATCCCTGCTTTCGCTTCTTTTGAGTATACACCCAGAAGCGGGATTGGATCATATGATCTATTAGTCAGCTTGGGCTGCCATAACAAAATACCAGAGTGTGTGTGGCTTAAACATCATTTCCTTCCTTCCTTCCTTCCTTCCTTCCTTCCTTCCTTCCTTCCTTCCTTCCTTCCTTCCTTCCTTCCTTCCTTCCTTCCTTCTTTCCTTCCTTCCTTCCTTCCCCCTTCCTTCCTTTCTTTCTCTCTTTCTTTCAATTTCACATAGAAATTTAGTAAAATTTTAAAGATCAGTTAATCCTAGTAGTATTTAAACTATTCCAGAGCATGGTTTAAAATATAAATCTTCCAAATTCTTTCTATGGAGGAAATGAATTCCAAAACCTGACAGAATTTGCACAAAAACAACAGCAAAAAAACCCCACAAAAAACACTACCAGTCAGTCTCCTTATGACGATCGAATTAAAGTATTCTAAATAAAATAATGGGAATTTATTAGTCCACTAATAAAAACATTATGACCAAGTGACGTTGTCTTCCTGCAATGTAAAAGCTCAGCATTCGAAAATCAGCTAATATGATCTATCTTTTTAACAGAACTAGGAGAAAAATCATAAGATCATATGACAGGTGCAGAAAAATAATTTAAAAAATTATTTGACTCTCGTTGACTCACAATGCTACGTTACTTTCAGATGTACAATACAGTGATTCAACATCTCTATGTGTTCTGTTCTGTTCACCACAAGTGTACCCACCATAGCCTATTACAATACCATTGACTCTATTCCTTGTCCTGCGCCCTTCACTCCCGTGACTTATTCATTCCATAACTGGAAGCTTGTGGCCCCCAGTCCCCTTCGCCCATTTTGTCCATTCTCTCACCCCCTTCTCTCTGGCAACCTATCAGTTTGTTCTCCGTATTTATAGGTCAGATTCTGCTTTGTTTAGTTTATTCATTTGTTTTGTTTTTTAGATTCCACATATGAACGAAATAATATTGGATTTTTATTTCTCAGTCTGACTTATTTCACTTAGCATAATACCCTCTAGGTCCAACCATGTTGTTGCAAATGGCAAGATCTCATCCTTCTTTATGGCTGCATAATAATATACATATACCACATCTTCTTTATCCATTTATCTATCAGTGAACTCAGGGTGCTTCCCTATCTTGTTGTAAATAATGCTGCCACAAACAAATGGGTGCATATGTCTTTTCAAATTAGTGTTTTCATTTTCTTTGAGTAAATACCCAGTAGTGGAATTACTGGGTCATGCCGTATTTCTATTTTTAATTTTTTGAGGAACCTCCATACTGTTTTCCACAGTGGCTGCACCAGTTCACATTCCCACTAACAGTACATAAGGATTCCTTTTTCTCCACATCCTTACCAACACTTGTTACTTCTTGTCTTTTTTATTTTAGCCATCCTGATTGGTATGAGATGACATCTCATTATGGTTTTGATTTGCCTTTCCCTGATGATGAGTGATGTTGAACATCTTGTCATGTGTGTGTTGGCCATCCTGATTGGTATGAGATGACATCTCATCATGGTTTTGATTTGCCTTTCCCTGATGATGAGTGATGTTGAACATCTTGTCATGTGTGTGTTGGCCATCCTGATTGGTATGAGATGACATCTCATCATGGTTTTGATTTGCCTTTCCCTGATGATGAGTGATGTTGAACATCTTGTCGTGTGTGTGTTGGCTATCTGGATGTCTTCTTTGGAAAAATATCTATTCAGATCCTCTGGCCATCTTTAAATCATTTTGTTTGTTTTTTTGTGTGTTGAGTTGTATAAATTCTTTATATATTTTGGATATTAACCTCTTGTCAGGTATATCATTTGCAAATATCTTCTCCCACTCAGTAGGTCGCCTTTTTGTCCAACATTGATTTTCTCACAGCCCTGGGGGCTGGAAGTCAAAGACCAGGCTAGCAGTGTGGTCAGTTTCTGGTTAGAGCTTTCTTCTTGACTTGCAGACAACCACATTCTCACTATGTCCTCAGGGAGCACAGAGAAATGGCTCTATCCTTCTTCAAAGGCCACTAATCCTGTACAGAAGGCCTCACCTTCATGACCCAACCTAATGACTCTAATTACCCTCCAAAGGCCCCATCTCCAAATACTATCACATTAGAGGTTATGGCTTTAATGTATGAATTTGGGGGGGGTCACAAACATTCAATCCGTTACATATGGTAATTCTATGTTTTTTGAGGAATTGCCATAGCCCTTTCCACAGTGGCTATACCATTTTACACACGCACCAGCAATGCAAAGCGTTCACATTTCTCCACAGCCACAATGACACTTGTTATTGTGTAAGTGTGTGTGTGTGTGTGTGTGTGTGTGTGTGTGTGTGTGTGTGTGGGTGTGGGTTTAATGGCCATTTCAATAGGTGAAAAGTGGTATCTTGTGGTTCTGATTTGCATTTCTCTAATGACTGGTGATGTTGAATATCTTTTCATGTGCTTATTGGCCATTTGTACGTCTTCTTTGGAGAGATACCTATTCAAGTCCTTTGCCCATTTTTTATCCAGGGTGCTTGTTTTTATTTTTTGCTGTGAATTTTGAGAGTTCTTTACATATTTTAGATGCCAATCTGCTTTCTGATAGATGATTTGCAAGTGTGTTCTCCCATCCCGTTGGTTGCCTTTTCACTGTGTTGATGGTGTTATTTGATGCACAAAAACTTTAAAAATTTGATGAAATCCAACTGACGTATTTTTTCTTTTGTTGTCCGTGCTTTTTGGGATCATATATAGGAAAGCACTGCTAAATCCAATGTCATGAAGTTTTTCCCTATGGTTTCGTTTCAGAATTTTATAATTTGAGTTCTTATGCTTCAGTCTTTGATACAATCTGATTTAACTTTTGTACGTGGTTTGAGGTAAGGGTCCAACTTCATTATTTTGCACATAGATATCCAGTTACCTCAGCACTTTTTGTTGAAAAGACTGTCCGCTTCCCAGTGAAGGGTCTTGGCATTCTTGTTGAGAATCGTCCCACCATATATGCAGGGTTTATTTCTGGCTCTCTATTCTATTCCACTGGTATGTGTCGGTATTTATGCCAGTAACACACTGTTTAGATTTTTTTTTTAAAGATTTTATTTATTTATTGGACAGAGAGAGAGGGAACAGAAGCAGCAGGAGAAGGAGAGGGAGAAGCAGGCTTCCCGCGGAGCAGGGAGCCCGATGTGGGGCTCGATCCCAGGACCCTGGGACCACGACCTGAGCCGAAGGCAGACGCTTAACGACTGAGCCACCCAGGCGCCCCAACACACTGTTTAGATTATTGAAGCTTTGTAGTAAGTTTTGAAATCAGTAAGTGTGAAACCTTCAACTTGGTTCTTTTCATTGGAATTTTTAACCCAAGGGAGTAGTATTTCTCTTATTGTTTCATTCCACTGTGTAATACATATTGAAAAGTATGTGTGCTTAGTTTTCTGAAGCAGACTTTATAAAAAGTGTCATGGATACAGTTGTCAAAATCACTCAATATGTATATGCAAACGCTAAGAATGATGATCAGTTTATGGAACTCTTGAAAGAAATAGAAAAAAAATGAGTCTTGTGTTCTTTGCCAGAGGTCATTCATTGAGTCATGGATGATTTTTAAAAGATTTAGTGTACCGCCAACTCTAATTCAACACTGCTCTAAAACAAAAGCTATATTACCAAAGACCCAGTAATCAAAGAAAAAAAATGATGGCAATGTGACTTAACCTCTTCTCATCGATATGCTGGGGAAAAAAAGCTCATTTATTACCTTATTAATGTACTACAAATTACGTGTAAGTGGAAACTTTCCATAATGCAATCAATAATAATGATTTCAGATTTTTATAACATGAATCAATATGTGGATTTATTTCTAACTAATATCATTATATAAATTATCTACAAAAACTAACAAAAAAATTGAAGGAACACTTTGTGTGATACTGATAAATTTAGAGTTTCTTTTAAACTTTAATTTGAATTTGATATGAATAAGACTAATTAACATGAGCTTTCAAATTAGCTTCACTTTGGACAGATGTAGTTTTCAAATTGGTATACCACTTCAAAGCCAAATTAACTCTCCTGAAAAATTCTTTTAAACTGTCTAGATGCAAATATGCAAGGAAAATAATTTATTTGTAGTCAATTTAGTTATTGAACAATTTTGAAATATGTTTGGAACACCTTGGATATGTGAAACTACTCTTTTAAGCATAAAATTTATTTTATTTTATTTTTTATTTTTTAAAGATTTTCTCCATTTACTTGACAGAGAGATAGAGAGAGCCAGAGAGCATAAGCTGGGGGGTGGGGGGAGAGGCAGAATGGTAGAGGCAGAGGGATAAGCAGGCTCCCTGCTTAGCAGGGAGCCTGATGTGGGGCTCTACCCTGAGACCCTGGGATCATGACCCAAGCCGAAGACAGACGCCTAACTGACTGAGCCACCGAGGTGCCCCTAAGCATAAATATTATGAAATCTAAACACAGATCAAGTATGTCTGATAAAAAATTTAGCTCTCAAATTGACATGTTTTTATAGGAGTAAATTACACACTGGATTTTAAAGACTTAATACAAAAAAATGTAAACTATCTCAATAATTTTATAATAGTTGCATGTTGAAATGATAATCTGAATATAATGGGTCACTATTAAAGTCACACAAATATTATAGAATTAGCCATTCCTACTAAAATAAAATGTTACTTTTACTTGCAAACCTTGTACCTAACACAGCAGATTATCATTATTACATCAGTTTAAGTCACTCACCATAATTTTCCATCCATGCTGGCTGCCTGGTGAAATATTATTCCATGGACCAATCCCTGGTGCTTTGCTCTGTTTAGGGCAAACTTTTATAAGATATTAAAGATGAAAGTAGGATGGAAAATTGAGTTTTGTACAAGAACACTAAAATTCAAGGCAACCAAAATTTTAAATAATCGTTTTTAAAGATTATCACCCAGTTAGCAAAAGTACTTAAAAAAAAATGAAGGTACCAAAAATCTGCATTACTAATAACACCCATCTATAACCAAATATAATTTCCTAAAAGCTGATTTGAGGGTTATTTTTCTTCAGCTTCTGACATTAAAGTGATTAATTTGACTCTAGACATACCCCACAACAATGAAAAACATTATAGCCATACCTCTCTGTTCTTGTTGATTTTAGGTGCCTAATGTGTGTGTCTTCAAAGTAGTCAATCACAGATTGTGTTCCTGTTAGCAATAGAGTCATAAGGGAGCCAAAAAAAGAACATTGTTCTAGAAGAAAAAATAAAATGAGAACATTCAACTTCAGTGCAATATCAAACCCAGCCTCCTATCATTTTTTAAGCTACTTTCCCATATGCTGTTCTAAATAACAGTCACAAAAATGAGAGCACATCTACAATGGTTGTTCGTGGTAGTTTCCCACTGACTTCAGTTTAAAAAAATTAAAATTATTAAGACATGATTCCAGTTCTCTTAAAAACCTGAAATAGATTTCTCTTCTTCTGCCTGGCAGTTACTGCAGTAACAGCAGTGAGTTGTAAATATATAGTCTATGACTGGTGTAAAGCAGTTCAAATATAGTCTTAAAAGTATTACTAGGTTTTGAAGATTTATCCCTATGGAAAACATGAACAAGTTTTCAATTTTTTACTCAAGCCGTATGATAGAAAGTGTAACATTATTTGAAGATGGGCTAAGATTATCTTAAAATGTATATTGTAGACCCTAGGGAGACTGCCAAAAATGTTTTAAGAAGCATAAATAATAAGCCAATAAAAGAGATAACATTTATGAAATCTTGGGTTACATATCAGTAGTGACTTGGGCAATCTTTAAAGATGACAACAGAGGACGCTCCTGAATGCCCTTTCTCCCATGGACACACTGAATGAACAGCTACACATGGAGTAATTCTTTCTGAAAGAAATCCAGAAACTAGCTGAGCAATAACTATACATTGGGCAAGTGAGAAAGTACCCACATCAAAACTGGTGGGAAAGGCTGAGACACACTTTGCACAACACCATACCATAGGGAGGGATCCCCAAACTCCCAGCTTCTCCCTGAGGATTATAGGATTTGAACACCACATCTAGGGCCCCAACTTTTATGTCACACACCCAAGGGATGGGCCCCCAAAACACCTAAGTCTGAAAGCCAGTGGCCTTGCATCCTCAAGACCCACAAGACTATGACAAACAAAGGAGCAGCTTTTAGTAGATATGAACACTTGCCACGTCTATCACCCCAGGGCTCAGTACAGAGGGAGTAGGCAAAAATACCCATCTCTCACTTTTACCCTAAAACATGTCTATTTGCATACTTTAAAAGATGCTGCCTGAGGGTCAGGCTTCTAATTAAGCACACATCTAGGGGCAGACTGCCGTGCTCCCCAGAGATCATGGAAGCCTCTGGACATCTCCCTTTCTCTCTAGCCCACTCCAAGTTGCTGGTCTAGTACACATATCTAGCACCCCAGCTTTTGTGGTTGTCTCTTGAGGGACAAGCCCCTGGATTGCTTGGCTCTGATAACAAATGGGGCTCACACTGAAAAATCCCACAGAGCTGTAACAAACAAAGAAGAAGTTCTTAGTGGGCTCACGAGCAACGCTCTCCTCTCCTACACAGCCAGGCCCAGTGCAGAGGAAGCAAGCAAAAATGCCCATCCACCAGTTTCTCCCTGGAAGGGGCCTAAATACATATTTTCCCTGTTGCTGTCTGATGACCTAGCTTGCATCTGGGCACTGACTGTGATCCTTCTCTTTAGGACACTGATGGTTTTGGCATGGCCTCAATTACTGGGAGCCACTAAGAATAAATAAGGTCGCTTGGGTGATCGCAAAGGACATTCAGGAGTATAGGCTGGGATTATTGATGAGGTTCATCTCCTATAATGAGACCACTCTACCAAGACTAGGAGAGGTATCTATTTCATCGAATGCACAGAAACCCATAAGGAGAGTCAAGGAAAATGAAAAACACAGGAATATGATCCAAACAAAAGAACAAGATAAAACTCCAGAAACAGATCTTAATGAAATGGGGATAAATAAGTAACTAACCTGATAGAGAGTTCAAAATAACAGTCATAAAGATGCTCCCCAAGATCAGGAGAACAATACATGAACAAAGTGAGAATCTCAACAAAGAGACAGAAAATATTAAAAGTACCAAAAAGAAATCACAGAACTGAAGAATACAATAATTTAGCTGAAAAACTCAAGAGAGAGTTTCAATAGCAGGCTAGATCAAGTGGAAGGAAAGAGTAGCGAAGACAGGGCAGTAGAATTCATTTAATCAGAGGAGAAAAAGAAAAAAGAATGAAAAAGATTGAAGATAGTTTAAGGGTTTATGGGACACCAACAAGTGGACCAATATACACATTATATAGGCCCCAGAAGAAGAAAGAGCGAAATGGGCAGAAAGCTTATTAAAATAATAAGAACAACAATAATAATAACAGCTGTAAACTTACCTAATCTAGGGAAAGAAACAGGCATTCAGATCCAGGAAGCCAAGTAAGTTCCAAAAGAGATGAATCCCAAAAGACCATACCAAGCACATTATAATTGAATTGTCAGAAGTTGAAGACAGGGAGAGAATCTTAAAAGAGTAAGAAAAAGAACTTGCTATCCACAATGGAACCCCTATAAGACCATTAGCAAATTTTTCATCAGAGACTTTGCAAGTCAGAAGAGAGTGGCAGCTGAAAGGAAGGAAGGAAGGAAGGGAGGGAGGGAGGGAGGGAGGGAGGGAGGGAGGGAGGGAGGGAGGAAGGAAGGAAGGAAGGGAGGAAGGAAAAAAACCCCTGCCAACCAAGAATATTCAACCCAGCAAAGTTGCCCTTCACAATTGAAGGGAAGATAGTTTTTCAGACAAGTAAAAGCTGAAGGAGTTTATCACCAGTACTAGATGAGCCTTATAATGAACATTAACGGGACTTCTTTAAGCTGAAATGAAAGGATGATAGTAAGTAACAGGAAATTATGTGAAACTATAAAACTGGTAAGGTAAATACACAGTTAAATTCAGAATACTCTAATGTTTCACGGTGGTGGTAAATCTTGAGATTTCTTTTGTAAAGCTAGTAAAGAGCAATTGTGAAAGGAAAGGTAGGAAAGGAGAATCTGCTTGACCACAAAGCCTTTTGCATTTTAGTAATAAGTACTTCCAGCAGTTGAGAATGTGGAAATTGACTTCCTTGAAACTATAACTGTCTACCATTTAGAACATCTTCATTTACTTATACGTACCCCATTTGAGGACTACTCTCCTATCCAATACTTCAATTCCTTTTGCAATATCCCCCATTGTGCTCATCCAGGTTTTGTTTGAAGGCGTCCCAGTTGGAGAGCTACTTCATGAGGAAATGTGTTCCATTTTTAGATGTATCTACTTAAAATTATTCTTTAAATATCTTCTTTGAGTTAAGCCAGAATCTACTTTATAATTCCCATCAACTGATTTTAGTATACTGATGTATCCCATTATTTTTCTCTCTTAAGGTCTTTTACATATTTGAAGATGGCTTTCATGTTTTCCTGAAGTTTTCTTCAGGTTGGAAATCTCTATCCCTCTTACGTATTCAAGTAAGATAATTTCAAGTTCACTTATCATCCTGGACATTTTTCTTTGGAATGGTACCCTTTTCTGAATGGTCCTCTTAAAATATGGGGTCCAGCATTGAACCTAGTATTCTAAATGTGATCTGACCAGTCTAAATAGTGTGGGACTATCACCTCTCTTGTTCTGCACACTGTAATTCATTTATCATAGCTTAGGTTTATATTTACTTTTTGTCTTGACAGCTCTATTATACTGTTAACTCTTAATGAACTTAAGGCCAAGTATAATTTTTTTTTCTTAAGTAGGCTCCACACGGGGCTTGAACTCACAACCCTGAATTCAAGACCTGAGCTGAGATCAAGAGTCAAACGTTTAACCAACTGAGCCACCCAGGCACCCAGGCCAAGTAAAATTCTAAGCTCTCTTTCTTTCCCTGATTCTGTAAAACTATTTTCTAGATACAAGAGTAAGACTTCAAATAACCTTGTCCACCTTTTTTGTTGTTGTTGTTAAATGTTTCAGTGACTTCTATTGAAATCTCTTCAACTCCTGATCTTAAAATAACCCAATGAAGCTATTCATCTTGATTTTATGCCATCTAAAAACTGTTAGATTTGCCATCAATGATTATTGAAGTTATCAATAACACAGTGAGGACAGAGCCATGCATCACACAAATAGACATCCTTTGTTGACTCACATGATAGTTTTGTATTATTACAGTCATATTATACCATAAAAAAGCACTCTCTGAGAAAGTATTTTCAATACTGAAACTGCCCCACTGAATTACCATTCGGCCTATCTTAGTTTAAGCATTATCCTTGAAAGGTTTGTATACCTTCTAGGTAAACGGTGAGCTCTGTTCCTGAGAATTCTAACTTTGCTTCTAGTTGCCATGGACACTGTATTGACTATGACAATGTTTCTGCCCTCTTGGTGCTTAAATTCTATTAGGTAAACAATAAACAAGTAGGCAAAAAGCAAGATAACTTCTAAAAGTGAGTAAGTGACATGAAGAAAATTAAATAGGTTAGTGGAATAGAGTCACAGGGTGGTTGTTTTAAGTCAAATGGTTACAGAAGGCTTCCTTTAGATGACTTTTAAGAGGGACTTAAATGAGCAGAAATAGTCAGCCTTGCAAAGATCAGGAATAAGAACGAAGAGAAAAGGTCAAGGTGACTAGGAAGAGTAAATATAAACACACCTGTTCTAGCTATTGTGCAATCCTACTTTCTTTAGTTGTCTAACCATTCTCAAATTTCTCAGAAAGATACACTAGTACCAGTAGCCAACGATTGACTTACAACCCTACAGTTATAGCTCTGGACTAATATAACCTACTCTGGAGGTTGGGGTTGGGGGCTAAGGTGGGTGGCTATACTAGTCCTTAAAGACTAATGAGAAATCACAAGCCACCATGGCTACCTCTATTCAGTGGTCATAACAATCCCAAATTCTATATAACTTTTTAAAGAACATATTGTTGATCACAGCAGAACAGGAAAAGAGTGAAGAATTAATGCAAATGAACAATTACTGGAAACACAAGTCAAAAAAAGTATGCTCTGCACTCAAGAACCACATAAGCAAAGGCTTACTGCTTTCAGAGATATGTGGAAAATCTGAGGATATGTTTGGGGAACATAAGATAATTCTCTTTAGCTATAGCACAGGACATATGAAGATTACCAAGACAAGATATGAATATAGGTTGGGGAAATATCACTGAACACTTTTTATGCCAAGCAGTTGAACTTGATTCGGTATGAAACTGAGAACCACTGCAAGTTTTCTGAGAGTAGGAGTGACCGATCCAGAAGCTCAGTGGAAAACACAGATGAGGAATGGAGAGCCTGTAGAAAGTCATTCTAATAATCCAGTTAAGAAGTAATGACTGCTTGGGGCACCTCGGCGGCTCAGTTGGTTAAGCATCCCCCTCTCGATTTCAGCCCAGGTCACAATCTCAGGGTCATGAAACTGAGCCCTGAGTCGGACTCCGAGCTCAGCACAGAGTCAGCTTGAGATTCTCTCTCCCTGCTTCTCTGCCCCTCCCCACCCATGCTCTCTTCCTCAAAAAAAAAGTAAAGCTGGATTTTACTGGTGTAGAATTGCATGGGATTGAATACAAGAGACAGAGGAGAAGAGGTCAAAAAGACCAGAGGACTAATAGTTAACAAGAGTGGGAAAAGAGAAGCTACTGAAGATGACCATGAGGCTTTAGGCCTGATTATACAAGAAATGAGGAAGCAGGAGATGGTGGACATGAGCAGAACAGACTCAAAACAATGCAGGAGGACGTGCCCTGGTCTCATCCTTGAGATACTGTGTGAACTTGGGCAAACTCACTTTAACTTAGTGTCTGTATTTACATGATGTAAAATGCTGGTGGCAGAGGGCAGTCGAAATAGATTACCTCAAATCTCCTTTCCAGACAATTCTGAGATTTTTAGAATGTGGTTGTGAAATCTCTTAGACTGTAAACAGCTTTAAGGCAGGGATTGATTAACTTCTTTTGTCTAGCATATCAGCTTTATTTTGCTTATAAAAATAAATAAATTAGTAGATATATATGGACTTTCTAAAACATTTGAAATTAATAGAAAAATGTAAATACATCTGTTTCCTCTCGACTTTCTAATACTGCGTATGTACTTGTCTCTGCGTATGTTTACAGAACTCTGGGATTTCACTAGTTTTGTAGCCAGTTTTTCAACATTATAGAATGAGTAATTTTCTATAGATCCTTAAACATTTAAAGCCATATTTTCTTAGTAGCTTCATTAAGAAGTTTGGATAGCCATAATCAAATCAGCTAAATCCCCTGTTGGTTGTAGACGTCAACGTTTCTAATAACATTGAGGTAAGTACGTTTTTATGTAAATGTTAATGTATATCTATCTATTATTTTCCCAAGATAAATGTCTAGACTTGGTGTGTCTCATTTAAAGGACACAGTTTTAGGGCTTTACATATATTATCAAACTGTACTCCAGTTTGCTCACTATTTATATTTTGTCCTGCGCATTTTGTAGCATACAAGCTGTAAATAACTATGTATTTAATGTTTTTCTGTTCAGCTCCATCTTTTATTTTTATGTCTTTTTACAAGCTGTAATTCATCTATATTTTCTTGTCTTTTATCAGATATATGTAATATTGATCCATCACCAATTTGATGTATGGTAATTTTTTATGACGGGGACATAAAGTAAAACTAATCTTTAAATGTTTACATTGTCTACCATTGTCAACTTTCTTAGCACTTCTCATAGCTACTCAGTTTCTCTAATCTTCCAGGTGATAATTTATCTACAATCTAGGGTAATTGAATTCTTTATTTTTTAATAGTCCATAGCTCTCAAGGCTTTTTGTTGTTTCACTGAGAATTTCCAGGACAATGTTGGGGGGAAATCAACCAGTGAGAACGGCCTGCAACCTTGTCTTGCTCATCTTTATATCCCTGAGAGCATTTGGAATGTGTTCTGACCTAGAAATAATTTACTGAACAGCTGAGTGATCTCAAGTTTTCTCATGAACCAAACCACCGCAATCGTCACAGATCTGACACGCTGATGTTACTGTTCCCATTTCGCAGATGGAGAAACTGAGGCTCAGGGTTACAGGACAGCCACAGAGCTCGGGGCCAGTCTGAGGACCGCCCCGGTATTCGCACGTGCTTCTGGAGGAGGGGAGCAGCGGCCTCCCGCGCCTCGCGGGTGCGAGCCCTCCCCGCGCACTGCCGGACTGGGGTGTCACGGCCGCAGCGACTCCGGCCCGGGGTGGGGGGCGGTGCTCCCACGCTCCATCCTGCATCCCTGCCCCGCTCGGCGAGGCCAGGGGCGGCCCGGGTCCCCGGGGCACCCGGGCGTGGCCCGCCCCCCCCAACCGCGGCGCGCTCGCCTCCCGTCTGCCCCCTGCAGGCCGGCCGCCGGGGCTGCGCGCGGGCGGGGCGGGCCTGGAGCGCGGAGCCCGAGAGCGGGGCGCGGCCTCGCCGCGAGACCCCGGGCCATGGCGCGGGTGCTCATCGTGGGCGCCGGGCTGACGGGAAGCCTGTGCGCAGCGCTCATCAGGAAGGAGTTGCCCCGTCCTGTGCACCTCGCGGTGTGGGACGAGGCTGGGGACTCAGGTGGGTCGTCGGGCGGTCGAAACCTGGGAAAGGAAGCCGGCGCCTGCGGGCGGCCCACCCCGGGAGGTCTGTGGGAGAATCCAGCCACCGCGGCCGGCACCTCCCGGCGGCGACCTGCCGGGTGCGCGCCCGGTCACGTGCCCGGAGCCTCCAGATCCCCGGAAAGGCCCGAGGCGGGCGGGAGTGGGCGGTGACCCCGGCGCCGCGCGGGGAGCGGGCCGGTGGGAGGAGCCCCGCGGGGCAGGGAGGGAGGGGCAGAAGGAGCCCCGGGCAGGAGAAGGGGGGGAGCGGGGAGTGTGGGAAGATCCCCGCGCGGGGTCCGGAGCGGGAGGAGGGAGGAGGCCCGGGCAAGAGGAGTAAGGGTGGGTGGGCGGGGAGCGGGAGGAGCCCCGCGCGGGGTCAGGGAGGAGGGAGGAGCCCCGGGTAGGAGGGGGGGGCAGTGGGAGAGGGACCCCGGGTCAGGGTCCAGGAGGAGCTGGAGGAGCCCCGGTCAGGAAGATGGGTGGTGGGCGGAGAGCGGGAGGAGCCCCGCGCGGGGTCGGGGAGGAGGGAGGAGCTCCGGGTAGGAGAAGGGGGGGAGCAGGGGCTGTGGGAAGATCCCCGCGCGGGGTCAGGAGCGGGAGGAGGGAGGAGGCCCGGGCAAGAGGAGTGGGGGGTGGATGGGCGGGGAGCGGGAGGAGCCCCGCGCGGGGTCGGAGAGGAGGGAGGAGCCCCGGGTAGGAGAAGGGGGGGCGCAGGGGATGTGGGAAGATCCCCACGCGGGGTCAGGAGCGGGAGGAGGGAGGAGGCCCGGGCAAGAGGAGTGGGGGTGGGGTGGGGTGGGCGGGGAGGGGAGGAGCCCCGCGCGGGTCAGGGAGGAGGGAGGAGCCTGGGGTAGGAGGAGTGGGGGCAGGGGGAGAGGGAGCCCTGGTCAGGGTCCGGGAGGAGCGGGAGGAGCCCCGGGCAGGAGGAGTGGCGGGGGAGCGGGAGGAGCCCCGCGCGGGGTCAGGGAGGAGGGAGGAGCCCCGGGCAGGAGGAGGGGGTCAGGGGAAGTGGGAAGATCCCCGCGCGGGGTCAGGAGCGGGAGGAAGGAGGAGGCCCTGGCAAGAGGAGTGGGGGTGGGTGGGCGGGTAGCGGGAGGAGCTCTTCTTGGGGTTAGGGAGGAGGGGGGAGCCCTGGGTAGGAGGAGGAGGGCAGGAGGAGAGGGAGCCCGGATCAAGTTCCGGGGGAGCAGGAGGAGCCCTGAGCAGGAGGAGTGGGGGTGGGGGCGCGGGGAGCGGGAGGAGCCCCCCCCCTGCCCGCGTCAGGGTCGCTCAGCGCCTGCAAGGAGCTCTGGCAGTTTGCCCAGCTTGGGCCTTCCGCCACCACCGCTGGTCAGCGGGCTTTTTTCTTGGTCTGGCCATGCCCTCCCTGCCTTCCCATCGGGAGGATCCCAAAGTACCCTTGGACCGGGACGAAGATCTAGTTTACAGACTCCTCTTTTTCTCAGTAAACCCGATTGCAAGAGTGATTCATTCTGACATTTCTTGGCGTTATTTCGTTTTATGTTATCCATGCACCCATTCCTTTTGTTTAAATGTGTGAATCCAGGGGCTAGGCACAGCGCTGAACACCGCTGCACTCTTCCTGTGACCTCTTTAAAAATACCTCACGGTGACCACATTGTCTCTGTGAACTACTTCCTGGCAAAGCCCAAAACTGAACCAGAAAAGCACAACAAAGTCCTTTTTTAAAAAATACAGCCAGAATCCATTTGGCCTAACCTGAGGTGAATAATTGAGGCGTGAATTGCAGAAGGTTTCCTTCTGACGCACTAAGATGTTTCCTGTGAATGAATCCAAGGGGGAAGAATGACTACTGCCAGGAGTCCCTGCAATCCAGAGAGCACAGTTGACTTGGGTGCCCAGTACATCACCTGCACACCTCATTACGCCCAGCAACACCAAAGGTGAGTTAGTTGAAAGGGGAGGAGTCATTCTTGGTGACCGTAGGATGTAAAAAGGTAGAAATCATCCAGTTTTAACAGGGTGACACGTTGCTTCTTGTCATACAGTGAAGATATAAATAATATTATCATTGTTGATGGCGTTAGCAGCAAGAGGCAGGGAGTCTTACCTCCTGGTGTGGTCCTGAAGGTCACCTGAGATGCTACATCCTGAGGGCTCAATTTAAATATGAATTACTGTGTTGTGTTGAGGAAGAGACAACTAGTCAGTCTTCACCAAATTCAAAATGGGTGGACTGCATACCTTTCTATCTTCACTGACCTTTAATTTTGAGAGATACAAGAAAATAGGCCTTCAGCTAATGTCAGCAAAAGATTTATGGATTCTCAAAACGTTTCTGTTCTTCACCAGAATTATGGTTTATTAATTTTTTTGAAGTACGCTCTAGGCCCCACGTGGGGCTTGAACTCACGACTCCCAAGATCAAGAGTCGCGTGCTCTACTGAATTATGTTTTATTAACACGAAACATACATTGAGTTGACCATATGAAGATTTTTAGTTATTTAGAATGATTACTCTAAGAATTCTTGGAAGAAAATACAGTGTTTTTAAGCTAACTGACCGTGGTATATAATTATATCATATATATTGATTTCTTTCAGTTTTTATGTTGACCTGTTAGCTCTTGGCATTTTGAAGCCTCTGACCTCTCCTATTGAAGGGATGGTGATGAAAGAGGGAGACTGTAACTTTGTGGCACCTCAAGGAGTTTCTTCAATTATTAAGCATTACTTGGACGAATCAGGTGGGGATGGAATTTGCTCTGCTTTCTTTTAAAATTGGCACTTAAAGATAAAAGTTGTATACATAATTAAATATTAATACTATAAAGAAAGTTATAAAATAGGTGTTCTCCTCTTCACCACTCAATAGCTAATTTTCTTTTCCTAAAGTAATCCCTAATAATAGTTTTCAATGTATGCTTCTAGAAAAAAGTTTGTGCATCTCTTGATTTACATAATTGCCTCTATTTATTTATTCATGTATGTGTATATTTATTCTTTTTAAGTATACAAATGGGATTATTTTTCATAAACCGACGCCTTGTCTGGTCTGTTCATAATAAATCAGTCCTCGCCTCCCCGTTTTCTATCTGTCTACCTCCTATTGGTTCTGTTTCTCTGGAGAAGCCTAATACAGCCTAGACTGAATCAAATCTTAGGTCTGTTTTCATAACAACAAATTCAGTATGCTTCGTTCTTTTCAATGCCTGTTCAGTGTTACATTATTTATAAATAAACATACATTGTATATGTAAGCATTAGCTTTCTGGAAAATATTTAGGTTGTTGGTGGGGGTGAGGGGTTGTTTTGGTTTTAGCTAATACAATATGACTGCACTGTCTAACCCTGACACGCTGCTGTAAGTATATCTGTAGGACCAATTTCTAACAGGACAGTAGCTCTGTCAGATGGTATTGTGAATTTTTAATTAAGCTAGGTGGTGCCGTCTATTGCTCTTAAAGAATATCTCATCAACAGTGAATGAGGAGGCGCCTGGGTGGCTCAGTCGGTCAAGCATCAGACTCTTGGTTTTGGCTCAGGTCATGATCTCAGGGTGGTGAGATGGAGCCCCAAGTCGGGCTCTGAGCTCACTGGGGAGCCTGCTTCTCCCTCTCCCTCCACCCCTCCCACGTTTCTTTCTCTCTCTCTCTCTCTCTCAAAGAAATAAATAAATCTTTAAAAAAATTTTTAAAAATTTTTAAAAAAGCAGTGAATGAGAATATCTCTTTCTATACATGTTGATATTATGGAGATTTTTAATTTTTGCCAGTGTGATCGGTTCAAGCTGGTGTCTTTTTGTGTTTTGATTTGTATTTACATAATTATGAGTGAGTTTATGCATCTTTATGTTTTTAGCGAGCTCTTTCCATCTTTTTTCTGTGACTTTCTTATTTATAACCTTTGCCCATTTTCTGTTAGGATTTTCATTTCTTCTTTATATGTTTCTGAATGTTTTGAAAATGACCTTTTTTAAAAAGATGATAAATGATCTTGGGTGAGAAATTGATTTATTTTTTTATTTTTTAAATTTTTTGAAATTATTTTTTAAAGATTTTGTTTATTTTTGTGAGAGAGAGAGAGAAAGAACACACACAAGGCGGGTTGGGGAGTAGAGGGAGAAACAGACTCTCCGCTGAGCAGGGAGCCTGATGCAGGACTCGATCCCAGGACCCTGGGATTACGATCTGAGCCGAAGGCAGACGCTTAACCAGCTGAGCCACCCAAGCACCCAACAATTTCTTTTTTTTAAACAGAAGTAAATTTCTTGATGAATCATAATTAAGTAAATTGCCCAATTCAAGATCACTGACGAAAGGTGCTAAGAAGTTTTGTTTCAAAAGCTATTTGTAGAATAATTACCGTTTTGATTTTCTTCATCAACTTTTACTTATTGAGAACTCCCAGAATCCCTGATAGCAGGCAAGGGAGATATCAGTGAGATTGAATATACATACAGCATGGGAACATAGTAGAGGTCACTCTGGTTAGACCATTTCTCCATCTAGAATTCAGTCTACAATGGTGTATTACTCAGGATATTCCAGAGAAACAGAGCCAAAAGGAGGTAGATATAATAGGATATATGTGTGTGTGTCTGTGTGTGTGTGTGTGTGTGTATATACATATATATATATATATATATATATAATAGGATATATTCATATATATATGACTTATTATAAAGAATTGGCTCATGTGATTATGGAAGTTGGCAAGTGTCAATATCTTCAGGATGAACTGGCAAGTTGGAGACAAAGGAAGAGATGATTTTTCAATTAAAATCTGAATACAAGGGGAAAAAAACCCCAAAAAACCCTTGTCCCAGTTTGAAGGCTGTCAGTCAGGAAGAATTCTTCACTCTTGGGGAGGGTCAGTCTTTTTGTTTTATTCAAGCCAATGACTGGATAAGAGCCATCTACATTAGGTAGGGAGGGTAAACTGCCTTAGTCTACCAATTTAAATGTTACTGTCATCCAAAATCACCCTCAAAGACAGACCCAGAATAATGTTTGACCAAAATCTGGACACTCCATGACCCAAACTATTGCTTAAAATTAACCATTACAGAATGTGATACCATTGGATATTTTGTAGAATGTCACCAATCAGCTTCATAGATTGCCTCCATATAACGTTTAAAAATTTCATTTCCATCATGATTTGACCCAGTTTGGATGTGCATGTTTACTGAAATCCTCGAGTACTTACTAACCATATTATTTATCTATCCATCCATGCATGCACACATCCATTCAGTAAACACTTGCTGAGTACTTGCTATATGCCAGACACTGTTTTAGATGCTAAGGATACAAGAACCAAAGTCCTTGCCCTCTTATAGCTGATGTTCTGGCAGAGGGACAGTCCTTGAATACAGAGCACCTACATCCTTCTTTTGGGAGGTGTTTGGGAGGAGATATGTTTTATCTTACAATTTTGCTTTGGAAGCTCTTGGGAAAAGAGGTCATATTTAATTATTTGTGGCTCACATAAAATTTAACAGTACCCCTGTATGTACCAGGTAGCTATCATGATATATAGATTTCTGTATCTAATTCTATATATGTATATGTAACATACATATATTGGAGTTGTTAAATATATTTAATATAGTTAAATATATTTAATATAGTTATATATATTAGGTGATTATCAGTTTTAGTTCTTAGTAAAAACCTGTTTATATTTTCAATTTGTACAGCCTCTTGAGACAATGATTTTATAGATTTTTTTTATCACTATGTAAAATATTATTTACTTCAAAAAGTAATTTTTAAAAAAGATTACATACTGGAAGAAAGTTTGGAAGACACAGAAAAATAGCAAGAAAAATGTCACTATAGACATCAACAATAAGTCCATTTTGTGACCTACTTTCTGCTTTTTTAAAAAATGAATTTTTATATAATTGAGTTCAAGGTCTGTATAATTTGAGTTTATATAAATGATTTCTTTGTTTATTTTAATATTATCTTTGTAATACTTCAAGTCTTTTCCCCTCTTTACCCAGATCTGTTGTTATAGAATGTATAGACCTTATCTGTACTATTTTAAATTTTACAATTGTATCCTTTTAAACATCCTTTAAACTTCTGTAAAGCTTTCTCTCCACTAAATGGTCCACCAAAGTGTTTTAGTGTTTCCACGACATAAGTGAGAGAGTTTCTGGAATCAGAATGACCTGGACTGAAATTAACGTTCTGCCACCCCTTCCTAGCTATGTAATAATAGGAAAGTTTAAAAATCTATACCCTGGTTCTTTCACTGGAAAAATGAGAGTAATAACAGTACCCACCACAAAGTGTTATCGTGAGGACTAAGGGATATAATGCATTCATTGTCAACCCAAGCAAATAGTAGGCTAGGTAAAGAGGAACCTCTTGATAAATGTTGGTTTAAAAAATAATCTCCTTGAATGAAGTTGACCTTTGCATAAGAACCCAAATTGTGAAGTCATTCCAAAAATACTCTACAGTTTGGAATCGATAAAGTTTGCAACCCCGCAATCTGTTGGACGAACCAGTAGTCGTTTAGATTGGACCCGCCTTCCAGGGAAATTATCTGTATGGGATATGTCTAATCATGTGTGCTTTAGAATGCGTTCAAATCTCTAAAGCCAATATTTAACTAGAACAACTTCCCAGAACAGCGGCCTGAACCGCAGGGATGCTGATCCAGTAGGTCTGGCTTAGGTCTCAGAATGTGCATTTCTAACGGGTTCCGAGGTGCTGCTGGTACTGCTGGTCTGGGGTCCACACTTAAGAGAACCACTGACATACCCCTCGCAGAATATTTTGGGACCATTAGGATACATGTCCAAGACATTTGGCCAGGTATGGGGAATTTCTAGGTCAGTAGACTTCAGTTCCCTGAAACACACACACCTGCTCACCATGACCAATAACCATGCAGAGCTCTTTCCCAAGGGAATATTATGTGAAAACACAACAGAATAAAGCGTATAAAATAACTTGACTTACTAGAGGTCCAGATCAGAGCCAGGACCAGAGTGAGGCGAGTAAGTTGACCAGGTCGGGGTGAGACATTCTAAATAAATAGAACCAGGTGAGGGGAAACTGTTCAGGGTGGAGTGGAGACATGGGTAGGAGTTGGAAGCTCCAGTTATCTGCACCTTCCCTAAGCAGGGGCCTCAGGGAAAGCCTCAGGCAGGTTGGAGGCTGTTTCCTAGCCCTTGCTCTCATCTATGAACAGAACGATGCTAGTTGGCCTGAAAGAGATGGACCCCTGGGCCTAGTTAGCACCTCGTTCCTTCCAATATATTTGCCTTTGATTTAAAAAATGTGAACGTTTACAATGTTGTCTCAGGATTATTCCAGGGACAGTGAAGGTGTCTGAGCTCTGGAGACATGACGTGGAAGAAGGGGGTTTTTCAGATAGATTAGACATACCTGAAACATGCAGATATTTCGAATCAATGTCCGAATGATGGTGGAGGGACCTCATAGGTGAGGAGCATCACACTGAGCTGGAGGACCCGCAGGAAGGAAGCTTCAGGGCCCAGGGTGGACCTAAGCCAGATTTTGAGTGGCTAGGATCATGAGGTGTCCCCAGTAATGATGAACAGGATCTTCCAACGGGCTATTTTATTATTTATTATCTTCTTCTTTATTATAATTTCTTGCTTTTCTGTTCCTGAGGCTGCATAAAAGTAGATTTGTTTTTAAATTAAGTTTTCTGAAAGTTGAAATGTGTGGGAAGTGCTTGGTCCCAAGGAGACTTAGTGATCCAGTTATATTTTCTTATCTTTTGGTTTACAGTCCCTGATTCATTCTCTTCAACAGGTACTTATTAAATCCCTGGTATGTGCTGAGTACTCTACTGCATATGCGATACGGTATTCACAGAAACAAAACAGGCATAGTTCCTTCCCTGTGGGCTCACAGATTAATAGGGAAGAAAATATTAATCAAATAACTACTCAAGTAATTACCAAAATATTTTGGTGATAAAGAAGAAAAGTGCAATGAGAGGACATTCTCGATTGTATTTCTCCTAATTCCAGTTCTTAATGAAGGTAACTGATCCACCAACGAGGGCTAGGATTTCTTTCACAGACCCCTTTTTCAGGTTTAAGAGGGAATCTTAATTTCTTTAATAGGGGAATATGGCTCTTCTCGCTATTTCTAGAATTGTTAACGCCTTCACTAAAGTGTATTCCTGCTCCAGGAAGGTCGTGAGCTTTAGATTCGGGTGGATATAGTTTTATATCATGGAGTGACATCTCTGAATTTGTTTCCTTGTTTGTGAAATTAATTGATACTATGTATATCAAGTACTTATTATAGTCTTGGCATATAGTAGCTGCTTAATGAAAGACAGCTGGGATTCCTGGTATTGATTGTAGCAGTAGGGTTTTGTACCCAGGGGCGGGCATCGATCCCAAGGTCCAAGGTGCCAGAAGGAGAGGAATTTCTACAGAATGAGAAAGGGAACCCCTAGAAGAGAGACTTCACTGTTTAATTCGCCTGAATGGATTCAGCGTGTGACTCTTCTGTTTCTCCTCGTTCATACTGGAAATCCTGATTATGTGAACATGACTTCGCTTTTGGAACAGGTGCTGATGTCTACTTCAGACACTGTGTGACCCAGATCAACCTGCGAAATGACAAGTGGGAAGTCTCCAAGGACGAAGGTCCCCCCGAGCTGTTTGACATTGTTGTCCTCACGATGCCAGTTCCTCAGATTCTGCAGCTTCAAGGTGACGTCGCAAACTGTGAGTCCCGGCCTGCGCCGTCCACCTGAGAGCGGGGCTCCTCTCATGGGGGGTTCACTGTGAGTCCCGGCCTGCGCCGTCCACCTGAGAGCGGGGCTCCTCTCATGGGGGGTTCACTGTGGGCCCCAGCCTGCGCCGTCCACCTGAGAGCGGGGCTCCTCTCATGGGGGGTTCACTGTGGGCCCTGGACTGCGCCGGGGGTTCAGTTATACTGAATTCAGTATAAGTCTCTTAGCAAACGGTGTATTAAGGATTCTATTGATTTGCGTCTTTTAAAAACTGATACTATGGCCTTGTTCGTGATATTAGTCTAGGTCAAACTGCAACCCATGAAATTTTTTTTAACCAGTAAAAACTTGAACATTTTTCTTACTGCCCTTGCCTTTAAGAAATAAATGTTTTTGAGGGACATGCAGTTGCTTGGCCTAAGAGAAGCGCAGTCTCTTGGTGGCCATTCTGGAGATAAGAAGATTTTTATGATACAAGAATTAATTACATCGGGCGCCTGGGTGGCTCAGTCGGTTAAGCATCTGCCTTCGGCTCAGGTCATGATCTCAGGGTCCTGGGATCGAGTCCCACATCGGGCTCCCTGCTCAGCGGAAATCCTCCCTCTGCCCCTCCCCCTGCTTGTGCTCTCTCTCATTCACTCACTCTCTCAAATAATTAAATAAAATCTTAAAAAGAAAAGTAAAGAATTGATTACATCAACCCCTGGCAGACCTCATCTTGGATTGCTCTCGAGTGTGAATCTCATGTTCTTGCCTGGGCTTGGGACTTGTTGGAGCACCTTTTACCTGGCTTCTCCCCCTCCTTTTTTAATTTTAATTTAATTTTAATTTTTTTTAGATTTTATTTACTTGGAGAGAGAGAGAGAAAGAGAGAGTGAGTGGGAGGGAGAGGGAGAGACAATCTGAAGTAGACTACATGCTGAGTGCAGAGCCTGACATGGGGCTTGATCTCATGACCTTGAGATCATGACCTGATTCGAAACCAAGAGTTGGACGCTCAGTTGACTGGACCACCCAGGTGCCCCCTCCCACTCCTTTTTTTTTTTTTTACAAACAGCTTTGAGATATAATTCACAGACCATGCAGTTCATCTATTTAAAGTGTACATTTCCATGGTATTGGGTATACTTACCTATATATGCAGTCGTCACCACAGTCAACTTAGGAACATTTTCATCACCTTGAAAAGAAACCCCATATCCTAAAGCATTCGACTCCATCCCTCTATCTCTATCTCTGTCCTGGCCCTAAGCAAACAATAATCTACTTTGTGTCTCGATAGATTTCCCTATTTCCTGGATTCTTTTTTTTTTTTTTTAAGATTTTATTTATTTATTTGACAGAGAGACACAGCAAGAGAGGGAACACAAGCAGGGGGAGTGGGAGAGGGAGAGGCAGGCTTCCCGCGGAGCAGGGAGCCTGATGCGGGGCTCGATCCCAGGACCCCGGGATCATGACCTGAGCCGAAGGCAGACGCTTAACGACTGAGCCACCCAGGCGCCCCCCTATTTCCTGGATTCTTAAGAAAAGCTGTTCTTTGGCTCTGCTTTGCCTCACTGACTTTTCCCTGTCTCCCATCATGTCTGGCTGAGCCTGACACCGCAAAGTCATTGACTTCTAGAAAATACTTAGCTTGCCTTGAAGGGGTTCCTTTTGCTCCCTTCCTTGAGCTCTTGCTTCAGAGAGATCATATATTCCTTTACTGTTTTCAGGTCATTGCCTCAGTGTTTGTTGGACTAATCTGCTGCCGGCCAAATTTTTCTGAAATGTATTTTTCATCAGCTCATTTGTTAGTTCTGTTACGTTCTGTTGTCCTCCTTATTTTGTCTGCATCTGTCCCTCTCTGATTGTTACCCATCTTTCCACGGCTCTATTTCTGTCGACTTCACGAAGAATAGTGTTGTCAGGAAAGGCCAGACATTTCAGTAAAAGTAGGTTGCTAGTGATCATAACGATTGGATGCTACTGATCATTAATATAATAATATTTTTATTAACATGGAAAGATTCCACAGTATTTTTAAACTAGAAAAGTGTGTAGATGCATCTGTTTCTTTTCCATCTACCAAAAATAGTTTGACAGAAACATATTGTTATTGCTTGAAGATGATTTTCATTTTCTTCCTTAAAATTTTTTGAATAGTCATAACTTTAAAAAAAAATAGGGAGAGTTTACTTTGACTATAAAAAATGGTACTGTTGATACCATTTAAAAAAATATACCGCGCTGAAAAGGAAATAGAACTTTTCTCCTTTTCCTTTTTATTGGAGGTGTATAGTGGGATATGTAGGCTCTTTATGACGAAAACATTTACGAGGGACACCTGGGTGGCTCAGACAGTTAAACGTCTGCCTTTGACTCAGGTCATGGTCCCAGGGTGCTGGGATCGAGCCCCACGTTGGGCCTCTGCTCAGCAGGGAGCCTGCTTCCCCTCTCCCCAACCCCTCCCCTCACTCATGCTCTCTCTCTCAAATAAATAAATAAAATCTTAAAAAAAAATAAAACGTTTACAAACGATTGACTTGGTACGCTTTACTGAGCGTAGGGTCTTTGGGTTTTGTATTGGCTCAAATCAGAATTGGACCCCATGCAAATAAGTCTGTGTTTAGTTCATTGTTATGAAAGAAGCCACCCTGGCCGTAAAGGGTTAAAACAAAATGTCCAACAATAACCCTCTACCACCTATGGGTCTAAAACAAAGGGATGATTTATTTATTTATTTATTTGAGAGGGGGGAGAGAGAGTGCAAGCGGAGGGGCAGAGGGAGAGGGAGAGGATCTCAAGCAGACTCCCCACTCAGCCCTGAGCCCGATGGGCTGAGATCCTGACCTGAGCCGAAATCAAGAGTCAGACACTCAACCAACTGAGCCACCCAGGCGCCCCTAAAACAAAGGGATTAAAAACATCTGCTTTCTCTTTAAACTGTAAATCTCAACACTGAGCTCAGTATGAGGATTGTTAATGTCTTCTTGTCTGTGTTTTCCGGAGAGACTTAGATACGGGCTTGTTTGATTATGACCGGGTTACGTCGTAGGTCCCTCGAGGAAGACCTCCATCTACAAAGCCGCGTGCTGCCACCTCGTGGAGCCTCTGTGTATTGCAGTTCCCCTCAATTTTTAAACTAGAGTGGACTCTGAAGGTGAGGCAATAGAATATACATAAAACTGTGACTCTAAGTCACAAAACCCCAGTGTCACAGGGAAATAAACTTAGGCCCACGATAACTGACTAACCTACCCAGGAGTGCCTAGCTAGTCAGTGACAGGCCTTGCCTTCCTACAAACTGTGAGCAGCCCCAAGCCTTTGCTTTCTTTGCATTTCCTTCTCATTCCGCCCCGCTTCTAAATCAGGTCTGCCCTCTTGGATCAGGACAAATACCATCTCTTATGTGAAAGACTTCCCTGTTGATTACACGTGGTCTGGATTTTTCCCTACCCAGTGCTCTCTCCTTATTTTGCTTTTTACAGAAGACACGGAACTACTTTTTTTTTTTTTGATAATTACTTATTTATTACATTATTCCAGGTGGGACCCATGTAGACCACCTCTTATAATTCGTGATTCACCTCCCGGCTCTATAACTGTGCTGCTCTGTATGCATTAATATCACAGGATTATCTCCCTTAATCCTCACAACGATCCTAAGACATTATTATTATGATGATTATTTCCATTCTTGGTATTTCCATGCTCGGATGTGAACCTGTTGGTGAGACTCCAGAGCCCATACTCTTAACTGCTTACACCCGGTTATCCTGGACGTACTTCACCTTAGACCGCCTGTTGCTAATGATTTCCTGTAGGGATGAGTTCCCGTAGTGTCCTGCGCACTCCCGATCACCGTGTTTTCTGAACGTGCCTGATGAAGATTGCTGATGAAAAAAATTTAAGGGGCACCTGGGTGGCTCAGCCCGTTAAGCGGCTGCCTTCGGCTCAGGTCATGATCTTGAGGTCCTGGGATCGAGCCCCACATCCGGCTCCCTGCTCAGCGGAGAGCCTGTTTCTCCCTCTCCATCTGCCTGCCACTCTGCCTACTTGTGCTCTCTCTCTCTGTCAAATAAATAAATAAAGTAAAAAAAAAATTTAAGGGGTGCTTCTGAGAAGATTTTGATTCCTAGGGTTTGGGTAGGGCCCAGGAATCTGCATCTGTAATCAGCACCCCTCCTGGTTACATCTGGGATTCTGTCTTATTTAACACTCATCGGAGTTCATTGTGACTCCTGTTTTTCAGTGTCTTCACGGAGCCATAAAAATTCACGAGGAAAGGGGTCCCGTGGCCACTCTGTCCCCACCCAGCATCAAATACCATGTGACACACGGATGCACACACCATTGGCTGAAGGAACAGCATCTGTTTTAATCCCCAACTTGATTATAAGCTCCTTGTGGTCAGATGACCTTGGAATCCACTGGTTTTGGCTTGGTTCCCCGTTTGGCTGCTGGGGTAAAAGGGTGACGCTTGGGTAGACCAGGGAGTTTCAAGACTGGAAGGGACCTCGGGGCTCATTGCTTCTTCCACACTGACTTTATTATTATTTTTTTTTAAAGATTTTTTATTTATTTATTTGACAGAGAGAGACAGCGAGAGAGGGAACACAAGCAGGGGGAGTGGGAGAGGGAGGAGCAGGCTCCCCGCCGAGCAGGGAGCCCAGTGCAGGGCTCGATCCCAGGACCCTGGGATCATGACCTGAGCCGAAGGCAGACGCTCAATGACTGAGCCACCCAGGCGCCCCCACACTGACTTTAGAGATGAGGACTTTCAGATGTGATCTGCCTTCTACATGATCACACAATTTCGTGGGGACCACACAGGAGAAAGTGTGGCTGAGGAAAAGGCACCTTTCAAATATCCTTATTGTCTTGATTTCATGTTTCCTACACATTTATTTATTATTCATTTATTTATTTTAAAATATTTATTTGGGGGGGGAGGGGCAGAGGGAGAAGGAGAGAGAGAATCCAAAGTAGGCCTCATGCTCAGCACAGAACCCCCGAAGGGCTCGGTCCCACGACAGCAAGATCATGACCTGAGCCAAAACCAAGAGTCAGACAGTTAACCGGTTGAGCCCCCCGGGCGCCCCCATGTTTCCTACACATTTAAATAGAACTCTTCATTGGGCTGTAATGGGGCATCTGGGTCTGAATCCACATACGGGGATTCCCTGCCCGAGTTGTCAGCTCCTCCGCTAGGAGCGAAGCAGAGGCAGTGGAGAGACTGCGGGGTGAACAGTGTAGAATAAAGTGGGTGGGACGTGGTGAGTGACTCTCAGGCACGAGAAGCATGGAAGGTTCCGCTGCGCGTGCCGTGCTGCCTCCCACATGCCTAGATGGAAGGAACGTGTACCTTAAAGGTCTCCTGATGGATATGTTTCCTTAATGGTTTGGTATGCTGTCTCCCATCCTTAACACCAGAATGGTCGTTTATTTTTTTGAGATAGAAAGGAACGAACGAACGAACCAGGTCAGGTACTGGCACCTCGGGGAGCACCCCCCTTCCTCCCTTGTATGCTAGGGAGCACTCCCTCCTGCTCCCACCAGATGACTGCCCGGAGGTGAGAACCGTGTTCATCTGAGCAGAAACATGGTAAGATACCCCCAGGGGGGGAAACATGCTAGTCCTTCCCTGCCTTGACCCCACGAAACACTGCTAATTTTAGACCAGAGACCTCAAGCTGCCTGACGTTACAAGAGGTGAATGAATGAGAGCAAAAGGTCTACACGGAACCCATCAGAAGGGTCCCTAAGAGGAAGCCGAGGGAGAGGCAGGGACAGTCGTACAGTTAGTCTCCGTCCTTCAGGAATCCCGGTCTACTCCGGGCCCCTGGAATGAACCATACATTCTTCGTGCATTTGCTCCTAAAGCTCCCCTTGCCTGGAATACTGGGACACGTGCTCTGGTCTCCATCCTTCGGGACCCAGCCCCGGGCCCGTGAGTTCCCGGGCTTCTCTGACAGCTCTGTTCTTCAGGGGAAGTGTCTCAGGACTTCTCCAGCACTGCTTCTTTATACTCATTTAGCTCTTGGCATCGGCTCTCCTGCCGAGGACAGTTAAGAGCACTGACGGAGGGAGCCAGAGTTTGTAACCGAGCCGTGCCACTCACAGTCTGAGTGATTTGGGGCAAGCTACTTAACCTCCCTGAGCTCTTGTGTACAAAATGAGGATAACAAACATGATCTACACGTGGGATCATAGTGAAGACTCAGTGAGACACTCTGAGTACAGACCTTGTCAGGGCACTGAACCCATAGTAAGCACATTGCTGTTATTAATACTCTTGGTGACTTCTTAATGTCTGTGACGTCTTTACCACTAGGGAAAAGGCCTGGGTGTCTGTTTAAGGGGTGGAATGCTTGGTGTTGGGGATTAGGGCAGCCAGACAAATCCCGTGTATCAGTAAGGGTATTGGAAACACAGTGGGGATCATTGCTTTGCCCTTACGCAAAACAACGGCATCTTTGTATCCAGAACACTGTGTGGTCAACTTGCGTTAGAATCTACAACACTGCGGTGCAAGGGATGTTTGTTTCTTTGTTCCTCTAAGTTTACAAATTACCCTCTCCACCTACCTGATAGAAAACCCTCCCTCGTCATCATTAGGGCTTCTTCTCTTCCCTTTGGGGTCACGTGGGAATTCCAGGCTTCTGTAGTGCCAGGAAACGGGGGAGGCATGGCGCTGAGTGCGTAAGATTGCCAGCATTATTGGTGTTCCTCTCCTGTGTAGGCTTGGGCCCAGCCTGGTCCTCTGACATCAGTCAGCCTGGAAGGACTCAGGGATGCCTCATGGGACAGCCCTGCACTGACCCGGAGGCTCTGCAGACCCAGAGGCATGCTCCTCGCACATTCTGCGGCAAGTTGCCTCCTGGGCAGGGACGCTAGTGGGAGCCAGGTCTCTACCTGGACAGGAACCCCCCCCACCCCCCGCCAAAGCCCTGCCCCTTAGACATTTGATGTCCAGCCCCTACCTTTCTATTTTCAGGGATCCACCACCTTGGTCCACCTTACAATCCTGCAAGAGAAAGACACTTTACTTCCTTCTGACTGCATGTGGGGTGAGGTTGGGGGTCATCCCAACCTTAAGAAACACACCACTGAGCATCTCTTCCCTAGATTGGAGGGTGGGGAAGGGAGAGTTGGTTTTCCCTAAATAACTCATCTTGGTAAATTCTTTAATTTCTGGTTGCTATATGATAGCAAAGATGTAATAAAACTACAGAAGATCTCAAGAAGGCAAATTGTAATAACTGAAGGATCACATGTATATATGAATATAGCCTAAAAGAAGTGAAAACTTCTTTATGGAGAAATGTAAGGCTCCACAGCTCTACAATGGCAATAGTTTTAGGTATGTGTAGACATATAGGTGTATATTCAATTATAAATTAGGAGAACATAGAATTGCTGTTAAAATTCTAGAATACAACTACCAAACGTGGAACAGCAACTTTGAAGCCTTAAAGTAGATAATTTCAGATTAAGGATATGCACTTTAATTCACTGTAGAGAAGTTTGCCCTCTGACAAAATATTATTTGTTTGACTGAGTCTAAAGGAAATGCTTACTTTGCTTATATTTTAAAAATTATGACTTGTGGGGCGCCTGGGTGGCTCAGTTGGTTGAGCAACTGCCTTCAGCTCAGGTCATGATCCTGGAGTCCCAGGATCGAGTCCCGCATTGGGCTCCCCGCTGTCAGCGGGGAGGCTGCTTCTCCCTCTGACCCTCCCCCCTCTCGTGCTCCCTCTCTCTATCTCATTCTCTCTCTCAAATAAATAAATAAAATCTTTAATAAAAAAAAAATTATGACTTGTTCACCCGAAATGTAATCGTTAAAAAATTTCAGTAAATTCACAGATGCAGGGTTTTTTGATGAACTATTAAAGATCTTGGGGGTCCATTTCTAACTTTGTAAAGATGCCCTAGTGAATATCCACTTCCTCAGTGGGTGTCTATGTACCATTCCTCCCCTTTCCCCACACTGGTGTCCTAGCAAGCAAGCAAGCAAAACTCTTCATGCTGTCCTGCGTTTTCTTCTCCTGTCCAGCCTCTGCCTAGACAGTCTGGCTTCAGATACCCTTACCGGTGCCCTTCGGGTATATGGAATTGCTCAGGATATATTTTTAATATATCTCTTAATACACCTAATATTTCTGTTCTTTGGATTTACCTTGATGTGTTAAACCGGTTTGATGGACATGTAGGAGGTTTCCAGTTTTACAAAGTGTTGCTCGCAGAATGCTCATGAAGTGTTGATAAGTGCAAATCTGAAACAAAGATTTTCTCCACTAAATTCCTTTCCTCATGGAAACAGTTAATTTTAACATAGAGTAAGGCCCTCTTGATGGTTTTTGTTCTAAGTTTTCTTCGCTCATCTATGTTTTATTTCTGTGTGCTTTAGAATCTGGTTTCATTAAAAAACTCCTGTTGGAATACTGATTTGAATTACATTGAACTTAAGCATTAATTTAGGCAGGAAGGACACTGTTACAATAGTGCATCTTCCTATCCAAAAGAACACAAAAAAACAGCAAAAACAAAACAGTTCTCTAGGAATTTTCATGTCCTTCAGTAAAATTTTGTAGCTTTTCAGATCTTATATATTTATTATTAGGATGATTATCTGTGGAGAATGTGAATAATATCACTTTTGTTTTATGTTTACTTAGGTTTTTTCAGAGAAAACCACCTAGTTGTTTTTAAATCCACAATGAGAGGGCTGTGTCTTTTGATAGTGGAGTTAAACCCTTTTATGTTTATTGGGGTAAATAGTGTGTTGCTTTTATCTTTTCCACTGATGTCTGTTATTTATTTTACTTGGTTTTTTTGCCCACTTTTTTTCCATTTTCTTCTTTTCACCAACTTTATCAAGTGTCCTTTTTCGCTTTCTTACACTGTTTATTTATAGGATCTACAGTGCTTCGTCATTCCATGAACGCCTATCTTTTTATCCTTTACAAACATGTTTAAACCTGTATCATCTCCCCCCTGTTCCTTACTGCCTTATTCCACAAATAATTTTGGAATGCCTGCTGTATTAGATGTTGTCGGGTAAAGTAAAAAATTAAGGAGCGGAGCAAGATGGCGGAGGAGTAGGAGGCCTGGATTTCGTCTGGTCTCAGGAATTCAGCTGAATGGGGATCAAACCATTCTGAACACCTACGAACTCAACAGGAGATCGAACAGGAGAGTAGCAACAACTCTCTGAACAGAGAAGCGACCACTTTCTGGAAGGTAGGGCGTGCAGAGAAGTGAATCCGAGGCGATATTCGGGAGGATAGACGGCGGGGGAGGGGCCTCCGTCGGCCGCTTCTGGCAAGTGCTAGAGCCGCGGAGCACAAAATCGGACCTTCTAGAAGTCGGCTCCGCAGAGGGACGTCGCTCCAGTGGCTAAGCGGGGGGTGGAACCCTTACGGGACAGTGTGGTCCCAGGACCCTCGGGGACACAGAAACACCGGGGGTGCCTGAGTGCGGCAGAGCTCCCAGGGATCGGAGCAGGGAAGCCGGCTGCAGAGACAGAGCCGAGGCGCGGGCTCTCAGCTCGGGGTGGCCATAAACTGTGATCCGCGGCCCAGTCGGGCCACTGCTCCTCCAGCAGGGACCCAACAGGCGGCAGAGCCGGGGAGACTCCCCTCCCTCCCCGGGGAGGAGCGGCGCGGGAGCGCACCGCAGGGATCTGCTGGGTTTGGAGACTCCACACGGGGTCGGGTGCCAGAGATAGAAACACTCGGTCACAGGCCGGGTGAGCACGGAGTGCGGCCGGAGACCGGGGACACGGGAGTGACTGCTTTTCTCTGGGGGCGCACTGAGGAGCGGGGCCCCGAGTTCTCAGCTCCTCCGGGCGGAGATTGGGAGGCCACCATTTTCGCCCTCATCCTCCAAAGCTGTACCGAGAGCTTGCAGGGAACAAAAGCTCCTGAGAGCAAACCCGAGCAGGTTGCTTAGCCCGGACCGACAAGGGCGGGGCAATTCCGCCTCCGGCAAACACATTTGGGAACCACGGCAACAGGCCCCTCCCCCAGAAGATCAGCAGGAACAGCCAGCGAGCCAAGACCAAGTTTACCGATCGAGGAGAACGGGAGAACTCCAGCGCTAGGGGAATACTGCACATAGAATTCATGGCTTTTTTTACCATGATTCATGAGTTTTTCAAAGTTAATTTTTTTAACTGTTTTTTTTAATTTCTCTTTTTCCCTTTTTCAACCCACATCTTACCAATCCCTTTTTTTAAAAAAACATTTTTTATTTTTCATTTTTAGAGTCATATTTTATCCCTTCATAGTAGTTACCCTTATTTTTGGCATATATATATAAATTGTTCTCTCTTTAAAATTTTGAGATACAATTTCTTCTAACAGATCAAAATATACCCTAAATCACTAGTGTATGGCTTTGTTCTAGTCTCCTGCCTGATTACATTCTCTCCCTTTTTTTTTTAATCTTCTTTCTTTTTTCAAACAACTTTCGTATCAATTCGTTTCATAAAATCTTTTATAATTTTCGTCTTTACAGTCATCTTCCATCCCTTCATTGTATCAACCCTTATTTTGTACATATATAAGTCTTTCTTCCTTTAAAATTTTAGGAAGCACTTTTTTCTAACAGACCAAAATACACCCAAAATCTAGTGTGCGGAACTGATCTATGCACTAGCCTGATCATATTTGATCATATTCGGTTTTTTTTTTGTATTCTGTTTTTGTTTTTAATATTTTTCTCTTTCTTTTTTCTTTCTTTCCCTTTCTTTTCCCTTGGTTTCAGGTCTTTTCTGATTTGTATAGAGTATATTTGTTGGGGACGTTGTTAACCTGTTAGCATTTTGTTCTCTCAATCATCCATTCTCCTCTGGACAAAATGACAAGACGAAAAAAATCACCTCAGCAAAAAGAACAAGAGATAGTACCGTCAGCCAGGGACCTACTCAATACGGAAATTAGTACGATGTCGGACCTAGAGTTCAGAATCATGACTTTAAAGATACTAGCTGGGCTTGAAAAAAAGGTGGAAGTTATTAGAGAAACCCTTTCTGGAGAAATAAAAGAACTAAAATCTTAACCAAGTCAAAATCAAAAAGGCTATTCATGAGGTGCAATCAAAAATGGGGGCACTAACTGCTAGGATAAATGAGGCAGAAGAGAGAATCAGCGATATAGAAGACCAAATGATGGAAAATAAAGAGGCTGAGAAAAAGAGAGAGAAACAACTACAGGATCACGAGGGCAGAATTCGAGAAATAAGGGATACGATAAGACGAAACAACATTAGAATAATTGCGATCCCAGAAGAAGAAGAAAGAGAGAGAGGGGCAGAAGGCATACTGGAGCAAATAATAGTAGAGAACTTCCCTAATGTGAGGAAGGAAACAGGCATCAAAATCGTGGAGGCACAGAGAACCCCTCTCAAAATCAATACAAATTGGTCAACACCCCGACATCTAATAGTAAAACTTACGAGTCTCAGAGACAAAGAGAAAATCCTGAAAGCAGCTCGGGAGAAGAGATATGTAACCTACAATGGTAGAAACATTAGATTGGCAACAGACCTATCCACAGAGACCTGGCAGGCCAGAAAGGACTGGCATGATATCTTCAGAGCACTAAACGAGAAAAATAAGCAGCCAAGAATACTATATCCAGCTAGGCTCTCATTGAAAATTGAAGGAGAGATAAAAAGCTTCCAGGACAAACAAAAACTAAAGGAATTTGCAAACACGAAACCAGCCCTCCGAGAAATATTGAAAGGGTCCTCTAAGCAAAGAGAGAGCCTAAAAGCAGCACAGATCAGAAAGGAACAGAGACAATATACAGTCACAGTCACCCTACAGGCAATACAATGGCACTAAATTCATACCTTTCAATAGTTACCCTGAATGTAAATGGGCTCAATGCCCCAATCAAAAGACACAGGCTATCAGATTGGATTAAAAAACAAGACCCATCGATATGCTGTCTGCAAGAGACTCATTTTAGACCAAAAGACACCCCCAGATGGAAAGTGAGGGGGTGGAAAACCATTTACCATGCTAATGGACACCTAAAGAAAGCTGCGGTGGCAATCCTTATATCAGACAAATGAGATTTTAAACCAAAGACTGTAATAAGAGATGAGGACGGACACTATATCCTACTTAAAGGGTTTATCCAACAAGAAGATCTAACAATTGTAAATGTCTATGCTCCAAACATGGGAGCAGCCGATTATATAAGGCAATTAATAACAAAAGCGAAGAAATACATTGACAGCAATACAATAATAGTGGGGGACTTTAACACCCCCCTGACTGAAATGGACAGATCATCTAAGCAAAAGATCAACAAGGAAATAAAGACTTTAAATGACACACTGGACCAAATGGACTTCACAGACATACTCAGAACATTCCATCCCAAAGCAATGGAATACAGATTCTTCTCTAGTGCCCATGGAACATTCTCCAGAATTGATCACATCCTAGGTCACAAATCAGGTCTCAACCGGTACCAAAAGATTGGGATTATTCCCTGCTTATTTTCAGACCACAATGCTTTGAAACTAGAACTCAATCACAAGAGGAAAGTTGGAAAGAACTCAGATACATGGAGGCTAAAGAGCATCCTACTAAGGAATGAATGGGTCAACCAGGAAATTAAAGAAGAATGAAAAAAATTCATGGAAACCAATGAAAATGAAAACACAACTATTGAAAATCTGTGGGATACAGCAAAGGCAGTCCTGAGAGGAAAGTATACAGCAATACAAGCCTTTCTCAAGAAACAAGAAAGGTCGCAAATACACAACCTAACCCTACACCTAAAGGAGCTGGAGAAAGAACAGCAAAGAAAGCCTAAACCCCGCAGGAGAAGAGAAATAATAAAGATCAGAGCAGAAATCAATGAACTAGAAACCAAAAGAACCGTAGAACAGATCAACGAAACTACGAGCTGGTTCTTTGAAAGAATTAACAAGATTGATAAAGCCCTGGCCAGACTGATCAAAAAGAAAAGAGAAAGGATCCAAATCAACAAAATCATGAATGAAAGAGGAGAGATCACAACTAACACCAAAGACATACAAACAATTATAAGAACATAGTATGAGCAATTCTATGCCAGCAAATTAGATAACCTGGAAGAAATGGGTGCATTCCTAGAGATGGATCAACTACCAAAACTGAACCAGGAAGAAATAGAAAACCTGAACAGACCTATAACCACTAAGGAAATTGAAGCAGTCATCAAAAATCTCCCAAGAAACAAAAGCCCAGGGCCAGATGGCTTCCCAGGGGAATTCTGTCAGACATTTAAAGAAGAATTAATACCTATTCTCCTGAAGCTGTTCCAAAAAATAGAAATGGAAGGAAAACTTCCAAACTCATTTTATGAGGCCACCATTACCTTGATTCCAAAACCAGACAGAGACCCCATCAAAAAGGAGAACTACAGACCAATATCCTTGATGAACATGGATGCAAAATTTCTCACCAAAATACTAGCCAATAGGGTCCAACAGTACATTAAAAGGATTATTCACCATGACCAAGTGGGATTTATCCCTGGGCTGCAAGGCTGGTTCAACGTCTGCAAATCACTCAACGTGATACAATACATTAACAAAAGAAAGAACAAGAATCCTATGATCCTCTCAATAGATGCAGAAAAAGCATTTGACAAAGTACAGAATCCTTTCTTGATGAAAACTCTTCAGAGTATAGGGATAGAGGGTACCTACCTCAATATCATAAAAGCCATCTATGAAAAACCTACAGCCAATATCATTCTCAATGGGGAAAAGCTGAGAGCTTTTTCCCTAAGGTCAGGAACGCGGCAGCGGTGTCCACTCTCACCACTGCTATTCAACATAGTATTAGAAGTCCTAGCCACAGCAATCAGACAACAAAAAGAAATCAAAGGCATCCAAATCGGCAAAGAGGAAGTCAAACTCTCACTCTTTGCAGATGATATGATACTGTATGTGTAAAACCCAAAAGACTCCACCCCAAAACTGCTAGAACTCATACAGGAATTCAGTAAAAGTAGCAGAATATAAAATCAATGCACAGAAATCAGTGGCATTCCTATACACCAACAACAAGACAGAAGAGACACAAATCAAGGAGTCGATCCCATTTACAATTGCACCCAAAACCATAAGATACCTAGGAATAAATTTAACCAAAGAGGCAAAGGATCTGTACTCAAAAAACTATAAAATACTCATGAAAGAAATTGAAGAAGACACAAAGAAATGGAAAAACGTTCCATGCTCATGGGTTGGAAGAACAAACATTGTGAAGATGTCAAGGCTGCCTAGAGCAATCTACACGTTCAATGCAATCCCCATCAAAATACCATCCACTTTTTTCAAGGAAATGGAACAAATAATCCTAAAATTTGTATGGAACCAGAAGAGACCCCGAATACCCAGAGGAATCTTGAAAAAGAAAAGCAAAGCTGGCGGCATCACGATTCTGGACTTCCAGCTCTATTACAAAGCTGTCATCATCAAGACAGTATGGTCCTGGCACAAAAACAGGCACATCGATCAATGGAACAGAATTGAGGGCCCAGAAATCGACCCTCAACTCTATGGTCAACTCATCTTTGACAAAGCAGGAAAGAACGTCCAATGGAAAAAAGACAGTCTCTTCAACAAATGGTGTTGGGAAAATTGGACAGCCACATGCAGAAGAATGAAACGGGACCATTTCCTTACACCACACACAACAATAGACTCCAAGTGGTTCAAAGACCTAAACGTGAGACAGGAGTCCATCAAAATCCTAAAGGAGAACACAGGCAGCAACCTCTTCTACCTCAGCCACAGCAACTTCTTCCTAGAAACATCACCAAAGGCAAGGGAAGCCAGGGCAAAAATGAACTATTGGGATTTCATCAAGATAAAAAGCTTTTGCACAGCAAAAGAAACAGTCCACAAAACCAAAAGACAGCCGACAGAATGGGAGAAAATATTTGCAAATGACATATCAGATAAAGGGCTAGTATCCAAAATCTATAAAGAACTTATCCAACTCAACACCCAAAGAACAAATAATCCAATCAAGAAATGGGCAGAAGACATGAACAGACATTTTTCCAAAGAAGACATCCAAATGGCCAACAGACACATGAAAAAGTGCTCAACATTGCTCGGCATCAGGGAAATCCAAATCAAAACCTCCCTGAGATACCACCTCACACCAGTCAGAAGGGCTAAAATGAACAAGTCAGGAAACGACAGGTTTTGGCGGGGATGTGGAGAAAGGGGAACCCTCCTACACTGTTGGTGGGAATGCAAGCTGGTGCAGCCACTCTGGAAAACAGTATGGAGGTTCCTCAAACAGTTGAAAATAGAGCTACCATACGATCCAGCAATTGCACTACTGGGTATTTACCACAAAGATACAAATGTAGGGATCCGAAGGGGTACGTGCACCCCAATGTTTATAGCAGCAATGTCCACAATAGCTAAACTGTGGAAAGAGCCAAGATGTCCATCGACAGATGAATGGATAAAGAAGAGGTGGTATATATACACAATGGAATATTATGCAGCCATCAAAAGGAATGAGATCTTGCCATTTGCAACGACGTGGATGGAACTGGAGGGTGTTATGCTGAGTGAAATAAGTCAATCAGAGAAAGACATGTATCATATGACCTCACTGATATGAGGAATTCTTAATCTCAGGAAACAAACTGAGGTTTGCTGGAGTGGTGGGGGGTGGGAGGGAAGGGGTGGCTGGGTAAGAGACTTTGGGGAGGGTATGTGCTATGGTGAGCGCTGTGAATTGTGCAAGACTGATGAATCACGGATCTGTACTTCTGAAACAAGTAATGCAACATAAGAAAAAAGAAAAAGAAGAAGATAGCAGGAGGGGAAGAATGAAGGGGAGTAAGTCAGAGGGGGAGACGAACCATGAGAGACGATGGACTCTGAGAAATAAACTGAGGGTTCTAGAGGGGAGAGGGGTGGGGGGATGGGTTAGCCTGGTGATGGGTATTAAGGAGGGCACGTTCCGCGTGGAGCACTGGGTGTTATGCACAAACAGTGAATCATGGAACACTACATCAAGAACTAATGATGTAATGTATGGTGATTAACATAACAATAAAAATTTTTTTTAAAAAAGTAAAAAAATTAAGTAGTCTTTCCCTTCTCCCAAAATATTTTTTTATCACTTTAAATGACAAAGCTGATCAGTAATCTTGCCACAAATGAAACAATCAGAGTTTGAACAAATAATTCATTCCCTGCACTGTCCGCCCTTCCTGCTCCCCAGAGGTAATTGATATTAGTGGTGTGGTGAGTGTCCCGGGGTGCCTTCTAAATGTATTGTTTTGAAATTGGCTCTTTAAATTGACATTTCTTCAGGGGCATCTGACTCTTGATTTCAGCTCAGGTCATGATCCGGGGTCCTGAGATTGAGCCCCATGTTGGGCTCCGTGCTCAGCAGGGAGTCTGCTTGAGATTCTCTCTCTTCCTCTGCCCCTCCGGACCCACCCATGTGCGTGTGCACACGTGCGCGCTCTCTCAAAATAAATCAATAAAATCTTTTTAAAAATTTGGTATTTCCACAGATAAACACATCTTATTTATTTCTATTTAATGGCTGCATAATCTTATACAGTTTGGAAGTCCTAGAATTTAATTTTTCATTCCGTGTTGTATATTGATGGACATTCATGTGGTTTCCAGGTTTTTTCTGTTTATTCCTGTTTATTGCTCTATTGAGTGATAAAGTGCCAAAATTGGAATTTTGGGCTCAAAAGATCTGTACATTTTAACAGATATTGCCATATTACTTTCTAAAAATTTTATAATGATGGGCATTCTTAAATGTTTGAGAATGCCTGCTTTTCTATATACTCGTTAGCAGTGGTTGTTTTTAATGTTTTATTCATCTTTTAAGATTTCTGCCATAGTGTTAAGTGAAAACAGGTACATTATTCTTGTTTTAATTTGCATTTCCCTTGAAATTGCATTTCCCTTGAAAATGAGATTGAGCCTCTTTTTATGTTTATTGGTCGTTTAGATTCCCCTCTTGTGAATATCCTGGTCATCTCTTATGTTTTTCTAGTGGGCTATTTGTCTCTTAGGAGCATTTCATATATAAAAGATATTAATGTTTTTCATGTGGTATCACAGATATTTCCCAGACTATCATTTATTTGTCTTTTGCTTTTTTAAAATGTCATTTGCCATAATAATTTCTTAAGATTTTTTTATTTAGTTAAGCATGTTTATCTTGCATGGATGCTGGATTTCCTGACTTGCTTATTATTTCCCTCACTCTGAAGTCCTGTAAATATTCTAAATTGTATTTTAATACTTTTAATTCTCATGCTTTACATTTAAATCTTTATCTGTCATATGTGTTTTATAAAGTATGAGATAGGGCGCCTGGGTGGCTCAGTTGGTTGAGCGACTGCCTTCGGCTCAGGTCATGATCCTGGAGTCCCGGGATCGAGTCCCGCATCGGGCTCCCTGCTCGGCGGGGAGTCTGCTTCTCCCCTGACCCTCCCCTCTCTCATGCTCTCTCTCTATCTCATTCTCTCTCTCAAATAAATAAAGAAAATCTTAAAAAATAAAAAAATAAAGTATGAGATAGAGGTTGGGCTTTGTGGGGCTTCCCCCCCGCATGGAAATACCGATTTTATCAACATCATAAGATTTATTTTTCCCACTACATTGAAATGCCTTATTTGCCATATGTTAAGTTCCATATATACTTACATTTGTTTCTGGATATCTGTGTTGTTCCGTTTATTTATTCCTGTGCCAATGCCAACACTATTTGATTTATAGTCACTTTGTGGTTGGTATGTGTGGGGTGTAAGCATGAGAAAGCTTGATTGTCCCCTGGAATGGCCCTCAAACTCTCCTGTGTGAACTTCATGTCTTTCCACAGAGGAAGGGCCTGAATGGCGTCTTGGTCATTTGGGACAACTTTCTAGTCACCCTTGGCTGTTGGAATAGTCCCATGCTGGTTTTTAAGGCTCAGTCATGGTTATTTTAGTCTCGATTCAGAGCTCATTGGCTCCATCCCTAATGCCAAGTAGGCCTGTCTGGTACCAAGGGCTGGTGGCAGAGTGGATTTGGGTTCTGATTTTGAATATCCACCCACTCCTTCCTTTAGACTCTCCCGTGACTGGCTGCTTGGTGCTGGTAGGCAGGCGGCCTTGGCTTCCCTGGAGTTCGTTCCTGTTGTCTGACTCTTGGTGATGGGTCTACACGTAGACAAGGTGGGGTGTGTTTTCTTGGCCCAGAGGGCAGGTTTCAGCTTCATACCAAACCTTCCCAGGGCTGTTTTCCCGGGGCTAGAGCAGCGATGTCTCTCCCAGGCAGCTCCACCGGCTGAGCTTCGCCTGAGCCCCTGTGGGGTCTGCCCTTCAGCAAGTACCTGGTTAGAAAACAGGGCCCCTCCTTCTTGGAGCTCCCTCTCCAGGGAGTGTTTCTGGATCATTCTCTGGGGAGGCTCCCAGGATTTGGAGGAAGAGCTTCTCTCCGGGAATATTGGCATTCCCATAAAGCTGAGCTTTGGCATTTCACATCCCGTTGAATTTTCTCTTTGTATTGACTGGGCAGTGGGGCTCAGAGCAGCAAGGCCAAGTCTTACTTGGTGATTTCTCAGAACTCGCTCAGGGCAGTTGGCTAAGTCCTTTTCCTGGTGGCCTCTGGAACTTCAGCTGTCGCATCATGAGTGCTTTTTGTCCCCAGCTTCACAGAGAGCCAGGGCAATGGGGAGACCTGGCGTTGCAGTTTTAACACCTGGAAGGCAAGAATTTCCTTCCCACGCCTTTGTGAATATATCCCAATTTAATCATCACCGTGCACCCATCAGGAAAGTTGACTTGTTAGCCTCCTGTTCATCCTCCCAGCTTGAAGCAAAACTACTTCCTCAGGGGTGTCTTCCTGACCTCCGAGACCAGGCCATTTCTCCTACCAGATGTAATCCCAGTTTTCTGTGCCTCAGAGGCTTAGCACTCACTACAACTGTAATTAATTAATGACTTAATCCACTGCGTGATGTGTGTCTTTCCTGGAGGAACAGAAAGTACACGAAGACAGGAACTTTTTCCGACTTATCTATTCCTGCTTTCCTAGGATCCCCTGACCTGTGGTTGGCTCTCGGTCTCTGTTTCCTGAATGAGTGAGTGCATGAATGGCACGATCTGAGGTATGTCTTGAAGAACAGGCAGAGGGACAGGAAGGGAATGCTTTGGAGAAGAAAAAAGGTCTTAGCAAAAACCTGGAAGTAGAGGTGCTTATCTTATATTTTGGGGACTGAAAATAGACTGGCTTGGTGAGAGTGAAGGCTTTGCGGTGGGGAATTTAGGGAGATAAAGCTGGAAATGGGGACTTGGGGCAGAGTGTGGTGAGCTTCGGATGTGAACATCCATTGAACAGAAGTCCTAGTTCATCAGAAACATAGAATCTACCTTTTAAAACCTGACTGGCTACATTGAAAATAAATAAAGTTACCTAATTGGATTGGGAGGAAGAAAACATTTGCGGGACTTGGGGGAATGTCGTTCGAAAGGCTTTTCATCTTAACAGACTCACTCTCCTTAAATAGACACTTAGCACTTCAGTAAACCGAACTGTAAAAATACATAATCTCAGAACCTATCGTGTACTATAGAATAAAATGATAAATACTGCTCACCATGAACACCTTCAATCTCCTTCCTACAACTGCTAGACTCTCCCATTATCTTTGTTGGAAAAATGAGAGCCAATTCCTTTTTGCTAAAAGAGGTTGAAATTCCTCATTTTTCTCTGACATTTTGGTGAAAAGATTTTGATTAAAAGCACAGGAAACAAAGGTCCTTTATTCATCAAGTAACATGCTTCATTGCTTTTTCCAGCAGACCGTCTCCATAGGAGGGGAGATAATTCAGTTTCGAAGCGTCCTCAGATATGAACTGCTCTGTTGGGCTACCCTGCAAGCTTATGAACTGAGATCTCAATTTTGAGAAAAACCAGTTATTACTATTAAATTCCTTTTGTTTGTTACGTCTCGATCTTTGCCTTTTATATCTACCTCATCTACTTGTTTTTCTTTATTATTACCTGCAAAGTACTGGAGAGTGGGACTTGGTTCTGGTTGATGTTTCCTTCTCTTTCTTAGTGCCCAAGAGGCAACCTGAGCTAATCTTTGCTGTTCTCCAGAAACCCAGCAGGCAGCAGAAATGACAACAGTCTTGCACCCATCGTGGAGTCTAGAACCATCTGGCACCACTCCTTCTTGTGCTGATTGCCCACTCCAGGAGACAGCGAGCTTCCCTCCTTCCATACGTGTCCCTCTGGGGAATGACTTACTGAAGAGTAAGAGGGGATCTGGAAGATGATGAGAACCGGTATCGAAAGCCATTTGTCCTTATTATGTCAACCACTTCACCTTCACCGTACCATTTACTCTTCACAATTGTCTCGTGAGTATTTTACCCCCATTTTATAGTAGAGGAAAGTGAGACTCTAAGAGGTTACGTTGACCTGTCTTAGGTCACAACTGTTGTGGCGCTGTTGGGTGGCAGTCTGGAATCCAGTCTTCTCCAGGCTCTGGTGTCGGAGGCCTTGTACCTTTTGGCCCCTGTACCCAACACCGGTGTATGTGATCTCCCCACACTTACTATAAATGCATCAGTGATGTTAATATTCGGGCCCCTTTGTTCTTGGACACATGCTGTCGTTAGCTCTGTGATGTCTGAAACGAGCCCACCAGGTTGCTACTTGAACACAAGAAAAGATCCCTTCCTAAATTGGCCTTCTGATGACTGGGCGCTTCCTTCAGGACTTGGAACTCTCCTTTCCATTCAGAGTTCTTCGAGAACAGAAAGGCTTTAAAAGGAAAAGTCACAACGAGATACGGGGTGAGATGAAAGAGCAAAGAGCTGTAATTTATTGAATTGCGTCATTATCACCGACTCGGTCACCAAGTGACTTGAATGGAACCTTTTCCCTTCTGGGCTGGCAAAGGCATTTGGAAGAGAGAAGAAATTTGAGAACCGAGATTTTTAGCTTTCCAGCAGCAATCTCTGAAGATTCGGGTAAAATGTGCTACCCACAAAGAAGAAAGTATTACCGCCATCAACTACTAATTTGGAAGTAAGGAACTGTAAACATTAAGATTGAAAGAGAGGAAGGGGAAGATGGAAATGAAGGAACACCAGCATTCTGCATGTACACACTTTCTCCCAAACAAGAGCTTTTTTTTTTTTTCACAAACGGATCTCATGTAAGAAGTTTCTTGTTTGTTGGACCAGATCTACAAGACATGGCTCGAGGCCGACTGGACATTTGGATCCTCTATTATTCTTCCAAAGTGCTATTTCCAGAGTCTGACATTTTCTCATTTTGACTTGAATGTTTGTTTCTAGAAAACAATGAGGGAGATCATCTAAAAAAGCATCTCATGTTTACCGGTATAGAAGTCTCTGTTGGTTTGAGGAAACTATTTAAATGTTGGCCTCTCCTAAAACTTCTTCCATGACATAATAGCCAAGGAAAACCACTCTGGCCAAAGCAGAGTTTGCTTTCCATTTCTGTGAGTTGTTAGATTTTTTTTTTTTTTTTTTTGCATCTTATAGTTTTATTTGCCACAGGCCAATGAGATGATACTTTATTTCAGGAAGGGAAAATAAAATCCAGTTTTATTTGTTAAAAAATGGTAGTTGTAGTCTTTTATTTAGATGTTGAAATCAGGTTTATCATTGTACAGATATTTACTGAACTCTCACTATGTGGTAGAAACTGTCTGGATGCTTGGAACAGCAGTGAACTGAACAATAAAAGCCTCTGGGATCTCTTATTCCAGTGGAAAGAGACAGAATATCCTATAATATGCTGTTCCGGGGGGAGGAGGAGAAATAAAGAAATACCTAGGAGAGATGATAGTAAGTGCTGGGAAAGAAAATGAAGCAGGATAGAGAGATTAAAAGTGACAAGGGGTACTTTTGTACGCAGTGTGAGCAGCTCTGTGACAATGGGAGTTGTGAGCAGCAGAGGCCTGAAGGTGGTGAAAGTGGGAACCATGGCAGTATCTGGAGGAATATCCAAGCAGAAATGGCTGCATGTAGAAAAGCCCAAAGAATGAGCAGTCCCTCAAGGAGGCCAGTGGTAGGAGATGAGGGCCGACAGAAGCAAGGCCTGGCCGTGGAGGGCTCTGTGCTCTGATAAAGACATTGGCTTTTACTCTACAAGAGACGGAAGGCCTTCGAAGGCATGATGTGATCTGACTTAGATTAAGGAGGTGTTCTCCTGCCGTTATGTGGAAGTTAGACTGTAAGAGGACTGACCTGACCAGACGGACTGATACTATAAAAATACAGGCCAGAAATGCAGGCGGCTTGGACTAGAGCAGCATTGATGGTGTGTCCAAGGATGGTTGCAATCCAAATGTACAAGAAACCCTAGTTTTTGCATCAGTTCTGCTCCTGATATCAGATCTCAAGGGTTCAGATAGGGAGAAAAATCACACACTCACGAACGGTGCCAAGAAAGTGTTTGAAGAAAGAGGAAGTAGTCATCTATGCCAAATGCTGCCCACGGTTTCGTTTAAGAATTGGCCATTGGATTTAGGAATATGGCAGGGCAGGGGTGATGCGGACAATAGTTTCTCTGGGGTACTGGGAATGAAAAACAGATGGAAGAAAGCTTGAGAAAAAACAGGAAGAGAAGGCATTGAGATTGTAGGTTTAGACCAGTGTTTGTCATTCTTATTTTTATTATTACCTCTCTAAGGAGCTTTTTTAGACACTTTTTTCTAATTGTTGAGGAAATTCTGATATCACTGATATGTTCTGTATTTGTTCCATGTTGTATGTACACGTATTTGCTTTATGCATAAAAAGTAAGGATTTTTCACCCGACAAGAATTGGTTTTTGCCCACTGAGGGCAGTATCACCCCGATTGGGAATGGGGTGATTGTTCAGACGGTCTTTAGAGGGGCCTTTCCTTTGGTGGGGGAGGCAAGGAATTGGACTGGAGGCTAGAGAAGGAGGTTGGATTGTGCCTTCATTGTTTTATATTCTTAAGATGGGCTATGTTATAACATGTTTGTGTGCTGATGGAAAGAATTTAGTAGGAAGGGGAAACCTGATGAAGAATGAGGTCAGACAGCTCTGTAACCCCGGGTCTTCAGGAAAAGCTAGAGGACAGGGCCTTCGATGAGGGCCTGACGGGTCTCCCGATAGAGCAGGGGGCACACAGCGGCTGAGCACAGGTGAGGCTGGGATGTGGTCTTTGAAGGTGAGCCTGTGGACGTCTCCTCTGGTTGATGTGTTTGTTTTCGCGGTGGAACAAGAAGCCAGATCATCAGCTGAGATGGAGGAGGGGCAAGAGATTTCGAAGGTTTAAAGGGGGAGCAGAGGAGTAATGTCGTCATTTGGGGAGTGACCTGAGTAGAACATGGTAGGCTAGCTTAAGCAGTGCTAAAGTCAGTGGTTACCAGTTGAAGATGAGACCAGTCAATATGCTTTTCATGTTCTCCCCTAACTGCCTTAGAGATTTCAAGTATTTGAGCCAATGAATAAATGAATAAAGTGATTTAATATTGAGTTTATGCTGCATGCTACCTAAGATTTTTTTTCAGTTTAGCACTTGCATGTTTTTTTTTTTTTAAGATTTTACTTATTTTTTTATTTAGAGAGTGAATGTGAGTTGGGGGGGCGGTTGTTGAGGGAGGGGCAGAGGGAGAGAGAATCTCAAGCCGACTCCACACTGAGTGCGGAGCCCGATGCAGGGCTTGAGCTCACGACCCTGAGATCATGACCTGAGCTGAAGTCAAAGAGTCAGAAGTTTAACCGACTGAGCCATCCAGGCACACAGTACAGTACCACTTAGATGTTTTTAACTGGGATGTTTTGTGCTTGATTTGGTTAGAATTGAGGACTTCAGATAAGAACATAGAATTGCACACCTTAGTTCAGCTCTTCTGATCAAAGTAACGAAAATGAACATGGATTTTTAGTGCCTTTGTTTTGGTTGACGCTGCTGCTGAATTAGGGAAGAGGAGGTGAAAATGACCAATAGTTTTGAATCTTTATCTACATACGTTATTTTCGTTACAAAGGAAACCAGATGTCATGGTAGTTTCTTTGAGGATGTGGTAGTCATTCTGTAGAAATATCTGAAATTCTGAACTGTGCCTGTTCATTCATCCATTTATTCATTCCCCAGGGATTTTTCTCAGCTTCTCCTGTCTTATCAGGCACAAAAGGACAAAACTGAATCTAACATGATTCCTACCCTGGAGTACCTTATAGGCATCTTGACGTTGCACTGCCCTTAGAAGTGAAGTGTTTATCCTTCGCTCTAGAGGATCTAAAATTAGGCACACACCGATACACGTAAGGAGCGTGGTTCCTATGCGGCACCACACCAAATGTGCACTGATAAGGAGAGAATGTTGTGAAATTTGTAAAATAAAAAATTCACACACCTTAGTAAATTCAATCCATTATATCCAAAATCTTCCTGGTAGATTCTCTGCTCTTCCAACAGGAAACAGTATGCTCATAGAGACTGCTTTGTCATGAATACAATGGTGTGTTTCACAGAATCTTAACTAGAGAATTAGTAATTCTTAAGGTTTGTACATGTCCCTCGTTCAAGACCAGTTGGTGCTGCGAAGAGTTAACAGCCTTATAAATCCAGCCTGTGATTCATCCTTCCGTGGAGGCCAGGCCTGGCGCTCGCGGGCTGCAGGACACAGATGAACAGCAGGGGGCAGTGTTTAAATGCTGTTTGGGAAGTCGGTGCCGCAGGCCCCAGACAATTCAGAACACTTCCCAGTGATGATTGCAAATGCACCCCGGGATTATATTTTTCTTTTATATTGCTATGTGTCATGCTTTGTTTGCCAAACAGAATATAGAAAATGAATAGGCAGTTTTCTGGCACAGTTCTTAGTAGATAAATTGTCAGAATGAACTCCATTGCTTAAGAGAAGCATAAACACAGTTCAGTCACTAGATGTGGCTGTGGGGAATTTGGGTTTGGCCAAAGAGATATTTTCTTTGAAAATTTTGTGAGACCGCGGTTCTCTTTGTTTTCATAATAATTCCACTCCACCCCCCCAAAAGAGCAAGCTATCAGATTACTGAGGTTCCACTTGTATGCATGTGGCTGCACATATCTGACAAGATTGTGAATTTATTTTGCCATGACTTGTAAGTTATAGATATTATTTGAATAAAAGGAAAATAAGCTGGGGCGCCTGGCTGGTTCGGTCTGTGGAGTGAGCGACTCTGGATCTCGGGGTTGTGGGTTCGAGCCCCATGTTGGGCATAGAGATTACTTAAAAAAAAAAAAGAAAGAAAGAAAGAAAACTAAGCTTTTGATTCACTTTTACAACTTTCATGGAGAATTATTTCCATATAGCACATACAACAGAGTGTATTTAAGCCATCCCCCAAATGCAGATGTGTGTGTATGTTCGTGTGTGTGTGTGTGTGTGTGTGTGTGTGTGTGTGTGTGTGTGTGCAGGCACAAGTGTGGATGCTCTTCATTGTCCTTTACATTTTAGGGTAACGCCACTCTTGGTGATTGAAATCTTTACGTGATAATATACCGGTGGAAAAGCTCTGTGAACATAGTAGTCATTATCAGGCAGTAGGTAGATGAAGGTATTCTTAGTCTGTAACTGCTGTCCTTCGTGGATGTGTTCAGCAGTCCTCCACCTTTTCTATTTACTCTTCGTTGCAAAGACTTTGCGTTGAGAGGATGCGATTCCTTATTGCCCACATCGCCGGTCGCATTCTAGTTCATTACAGTCCCACGTACATCTACTGAGCACTCACTGTAATCCAGGAATTGTCCCGGACTCTGAGTTCACATGGGCTGCGGAGCCCTCACCCCGGTTCTTCAGGAGCTCGGAGTGGGAATATTGGTCTCTGTTGGACTTCCCTTCCAGTCCTTCTGAAATGTGTTGTTTTGTGTGTAGCTGAGCTGTGGGCAACGTCTGGTCGTTTTCTCTGCCTTTCTTCCCCGCCTTGGTTCTGCTGCTTTGTAGCTGGGTGACCTTGGGCACACGACTGAACCTCCCCGAATCCCCGATTTCTCTTCTGTACGGTTGAGATGACAGTTCCAATCCCACCGGGGCATTCATCTAGGAAGAGTAAATGAGATCGTGTATTAAAGCACCGTGTACGCCGCTGGTGCCTGATCAGGGGTCAGTGGAAGAAGCTCTGTTGCCTTTTCTCTTGTGTTGGGCATGTGGCTGGCGCTGATGGCCACAAAGGTTTCATCCCCTTTCCTTCCCTCACTGCTGATCCATTCTTCAAGCAAGTGGCTAGTTGGGAACTTAGAAGCAGAGTGCCTCGCAGTGGCTGGCTCCACTTCATGAGCCCCTTTTATGGGCCAGATATTTTACATGACTGTAATCCTTGAAACGACCTGGTGTTGTTATTACCCACACCATTCGGGGGAAGACTCGGAAGATAAGAATCGCTGTCTACAGCTGAGGCACTACCTACTGGAAGAACCAAAGTACTATCTCTAAAGCCTGTCACCTTTTTACTGCCACACACTGTTTCCAAGTTCCCCTCTAACTCTAAGTGCTCTAATTTTTTCTCTTTTTTTTTGAAAAATGAGTGTGTTATAATCACAAGCAGTAGAATCTCATTTGAGCACAGGCTCAAAGGCTCAAAAGCCGGATGCCTGATGACGTCATTAACAAGCTAAGATGTAGAGATCTGCGTTTATATAAATAAGCATGACTATTAGCCCACGGACAGACCAGAGTTACCCAAATAGTTCTCAGTTCTTGCCATCTGCATCAGTTGATTTTTCCGTATCAACTGAAAGTCGAATTATTTTTAAAGGGGGTGGGGGAAGGAGTGCATTTCTTCTTTAGACTTTTGGAAATATTTGAAAATTTCTGATAAAAGTTTATCACTTTGGCTTTTTTTATTTTTAAGATTTTTTATTTATTTGACAGAGAGAGACACAGTGGGAGAGGGAACACAAGCAGGGGGAGTGGGAGAGGGAGAAGCAGGCTTCCTGCCGAGCAGGGAGCCCGATGCGGGGCTCGATCCCAGGACCCTGAGATCATGACCTGAGCCGAAGGCAGACGCTTTAACGACTGAGCCACCCAGGCGCCCCTATCACTTTGGTTTTTTAAAAAGACTTATTTATTTATTTGAGAGAGAGCAAGAGAGGTCACAGAGGGAGAAGGGAGAAGCAGGCTCTCTGCTGAGCAGGGAGCCCGATGCAGGGCTCCATCCCAGGACCCTGAGATCATGACCTGAGCTGAAGGCAGACGCTTAACTGACTCAGCCACCCAGGTGCCTCTATCACTTTGATTTTTAATAAAAGGGTTGTTTTGATATCGTGACTTTCCTTTAATCGTAAGTAGTAAACTTTGGTGAAAATCTGTGTTTGCTTTGGTGGAGTAGTTCTCTTGTCTTTACCTTGTATGTATGTCTCCGTCCCTGGTAGCCTGAGGATATCAGCCATAAAGAGATGAAACAATTAAGGAGATGGACAGCTGACCCAAGTGGCTCAATTGCTCAGCCATTGCCCTTTGAGTTCAGTGTAGCAAGGGTCCTCGACTTGAAAAAGAGGAGCTTGTGGGTGTGTATTTTCTGCAAAGAGACTGAACAAACTATTAAATTAGAATAATTAGAATTCTATGTAGAATTCTCTGTATCAACTTCTAAATGGTTACCTTGGGCAAATGCCAGTCTCTCTGGACTTCATGTTCCTCCTCTGTAAAATGAGGCCATTGACTTCTAGGTCTCCAAAGGTTCTTCCACATCTAAAATTTAGTCTACAATCTAATCTGAAATGATTCTGCAAAAAGGTTGTTGTGTGTGTGTAACTGCTGCTTGAAATGTGAGTTCCTTGAATGTCACTTCATAGGACTTAGATGTTAGAAAGGGTGTTTATAAAATGTTAAAGTGGGTGAGTGAGAGAGAAATATTTCAACCTTGTTTACAAACACCTTGGTTAGCAAGCTTGCACCTTTCTTGAATACATTAGATTTGGGGGGAGGAAAGAACAAGGCTGCTCATATTCAAACCAAGATTCAAATTTTAAAAAAAAAATTGGGGCACCTGGGTGGCTCTGTTGATTAAGTGTCTGACTCTTGATTTTGGCTCACGTCATGATCTCAGGGTCATGAGATCGAGCCCCACACTGGGATGTGTGCTGGGCGTGGAGCCTGCTTGAGATTCTTTCTCTCCCTCTGCCCCTTCCCCCTCTGCCCCCGAGCTCTCTCTCTCAAAAAAAGAAAAGAAAAAAAAGCTTAACTTCTCTCTTTCATCCACTAAGCTTGAGTTCCTTGAGTCTAACTCTACCACCTTCCACTGTAATATTTCTGGAATGAGTTGTATTATAAAGTGAGTGATGAGATCCCCAGTGTACTTGATTACACGTGCGGACGACTACGAGAAAGTCTTCAATGGGTGCTCTTTTTAGCCTCCGCTACCCCGTCACCTGCTAGCTACTTGTGGTGTGTTGAAGGAAGAAAAATCAGTCACCCAAAGAGAAAAGATCTTCCTCTTAGCCTGTTCCCTCACTGAACTCTCATTAGAGAAAAGCAAATGACTATTTCTGATGGCTAGCTGAATGATTTTTTGGAAGTTTTACAAACATAAATAAATAATCTATATTTCTATAAAGCAGTTCTACTTGTACAGTAGGACCACCGGAAGGAATATAGCGGGAATTTGGGTAGATCCTTTTCTCCATTGGCCAGAAGGTATGTCTAAAGCAACAATGAAACCTAGCAACAACCAAAACCAAAGGAAGTTTGGGGATTACGTGGGTGGATGAGTGGATAGGTGGGTAGGTGTGGGTGTGAGGTGTGGATATTGTATTGAAGGAGGAATGGAATTTAAAGTCATAATTTTTGGTCTATATCCTGAAGCAACTTATGGGTTTAATACTGAGTCCTACAGTAGTAAGTTTCAATATTATTTGTTTTAAATCTGATAATGTTTTATACATGGAGAAGTTTAAAAACTGGGTTTCAATTTGTGAATGTAGGAAAAGAAAAAGATGAAAGCACTTCTTTTTCTGGGCCTCAGTCCCCTTAACTATGACATGAGAGGGTTGGGGTAAACGATGGCTAAGGTTCTCGATGCAGCAAACTGTTCGCTGATTTTGTAAATCAGCCTGTCAGTCTGATACCAACACTGGTGTCTGATACCAGTCTCACACCTGACACCAGTGCTTTCTGGGTCGACCCCCGAGTGGTATTTCTCCCACGCTGCTCTTCCCCTGCTCTCTCACTCCCTCCTGTTTATCTCTTTGAAACAAAAATAATTTATTTTTTTTACTTTCCCCTTTTGTAGCTTCTCTTACGAAACAAACGTAGAATCATAAGCAAATTGGATATGTTTCCACCTTATGTTTACAGGCACGGGCAGTGTTCTTTGTTTTGCATACATGGGACCAAGTGTTAGGTGATGAGGCAGTAGACGGCAGCAGGTGTACAAGGAGCCCCACGTCGCTCCGTGGCCCCGCGTGCATGCGTGCATGTGGGCGTTCCCCAGGATTTGTCACACTGGACACAGTCTGTCAGCGTCTGCTGTCAGCAGTACCCGAGTCACTCCCCTAAATGTGAAATGAGACCTAGCCTGGCTGTTGAGCCATATAGTCACATGCAACAGTCTGCTGGCCTTATGAATGGTTCTGAAGAAGCCCATTGTCATGCTTCTTGATGCTGTTGCCACGTGACACAGCAGGGAGGCAACCTTCATCCACACGCACGCTCTTCCTCTGGAGGCTCGACACCACCTGTGTGTTAAATGAACCCTCCTGTCATTTGTTGGTCTTTGTGTGGATTTTTAAAAAATATACCTCTCCTCATCCATAGGTAGGGACATATTGGGAATCATGTGAAAGTGTGACGTAGTTAATTATCTCATGAGGTGCACCTAAGTGAATTTTTTAGATTTGCTCGGTGTGTGTCTTAAATTAGTTGATGTCGGGGTCGTTGTGGCACCTTGTCAGCATTTTGCCCTGGAATGCGTCTGCCACAGCTGTAGTTTCGCCGGCCCTTACCACTGCCTGATGAGGTGGTGGGTCATGGCCCTTTGGTATGTGGAGACGGGCACCCAGAGTCTTGGCCGATGACTAAATCAAGCAGACAACCCAGCGGGGGAAGCTGGTCTGGAAAGTAATAAGAACAAACAAAACATGACTGGAAAGTAATGAGAACGATTTTCTTAGCTCTCTCAACCGCTGAAATGCAGCTGTGCCAAGAAATTCCAGAGACGCTGTGAGGATGCTGGGATCAGAGAATGTATTGATAAATACACTTTGGCTTTTGGAGACATTTCTCGGGACACTGTGGTTTCTGTTTCCACCGCGTGGTCCCTAGTAGCTTACTCAGAGTTTTTAAAACTCCTAATGAAATGCACTGCATGAATTATTTGGAGGGAAGGAAACTGATATTTAACGCCCATCAGGTGTTTCTATCTGGTGCGGCACCTACTCTGTGTCATAGAGTGAAATCTGGTCTCTGCCCTTAAAAGCAGTCCAGTGGAGAGAACTCACAGCACAGCTGAGCCAGGTGCTCCGTGAAACAGATGTCTACACCCGCGTTCATTTATCCAGCCTCAGGAGCTTCCCTCCCTCACCAGCCCCTCTTCCATGTTCAACAGAAGGACGCCGTGAGCCAATGGGATCTGTTTGAAGAGATCTGGGGACACATTGGGATAAAGGTATTTAAGAAAAGGAATCTCATCATCTGATTCAGCTTTTCTGTTAAATTTTCACGATCATATTCAGTATTGCAATGCTTAGTCCTCAGGCCACTGCCATAGAGGATGACGATTACTTGAAAATTGGACTAAAATCTCAAATCACTGCTGGCAAAACTGGTGTCTTCTGTAGGTAACTCTCAGAAGATTTCATAGTTTCAACATGAGCAAAGGTTCTAAAGCATTGTAACAGTTCTCTGATCCGCAACCCTGAGAAAAAGATCTAAGTATTTTATTTTTAAGACTTTATTTATTTATTTGAGAGAGAGAGAAAAAGCAGGGGGAGTGGCAGGCAGAGGGAGAAGCAGACTCACCGCTGAGGAGGGAGCCCAATGCTGGACTTGATCCCAGGACCCTGAGATCATGACCTGAGTTGAAGGCAGACGCTTCACCGACTGAGCCACCCAGGTGCCCCAGATCTAAGTATGTTTATTATTCCCACTTCAAAGATGAGAACATTGCCCAGGGTGGCACAGTTAATGAGCGAGCTGGCCTCGGGACCCAGTTAGGCTGCATCCAAGGGCTGGGCCTTCCCCATTCCATCACACTTCTCACTATTTATGTGCTTCTCATACCCAACAAATGAGCCACGGGTTTGCAGGTGGAAGAACCACAGTATAAGGGCAAGATGGACAGTTGTTCACCTCCCATACTTTCATATTCAGTGTGGTAGGCAGAAGAATGGCCCCCCAAATGGCCCTCCACGTCTTAATCCCTGGAACCTGGGAATATGTTGCATTACCTGGCGAAAGGGACTTTGCAGATGTGGCTAAGGATCTGGAGATGGGGAGATGATCTGGATTATCCAGGGGGCCCACTGTAATCCCAGAGGTCCTTGTAAGTGAGAGTAGGCGGGAAGAATCAGAGGCAGATGATATATGATGTGAAAGTAAAGTTCAGAAAGATGCTCTTGGCGACTTTGAAGGCGACCCAGAACTATGGGCAGCCTTTGACAAGGAACAGATTCTCTCAGAGAGCCTCCAGAGGTGCAGACACAGCCTTGTGGGCACCATGTTGTTAGTTCTGTAAGACCTATTTTGGACTTCTGTGAGGCAATGTATTTGTGTGATTTGAAGCCACTCTGTCTGTGGTAATTTGTTATAGCAGCATGAGAAAACGAAAATTCCCAGGAATTATTTTCATTAGTACTAATGGTTTTTAATGATACTAGCTCATTCTCATCTGAGAATGATCATAATATTGAACATTATAATCATTACTAACTGAATATGTAGGAACTGTGAGGAATTTATCTCTCGTCTCTCTTATAAATGATTCCAATCGACTACTTTCTCTGACAGTTTGAAAGAATCTTTACATCCTTACAGTTTTGTGAAGTCAAGTACTGATCGCGTAACTAGTTCTAAGGAACTTGAGAGCAATTTACTTGGAAATGACCTAAGAACTTATTTAGGCCTTTTAATGAGACCGTTTCTTTTTTTTTTTTAAAGATTTTATTTATTTATTTGAGACAGAATGAAAGAGAGAGAGAGAGAGAGAGCATATGAGAGGGGGGAGGGTCAGAGGGAGAAGCAGACTCCCCGCCGAGCAGGGAGCCCCATGCGGGACTCAATCCAGAGACTCCAGGATCATGACCTGAGCCGAGACCGTTTCTTAATTTTGTTTTGTTTTGTTTTATGGTGAAAAGGGTTTGCCCCTTCATAGCGGATTACTTATACCCTGTTCATTATTGGGAAAGCCAAAATTGCTTTGAAGTTTCAAAATGCTGATATTTTTGGAACTGTTATTTACTTCACCCGAGATAAAATCTATTTTATCTGCAATTAGTTTTACTTTGCATGTTGCAAGGATGTGTCTGTCAGTACGTTTTGTAAGACCCCACTAATTATTTGATGAGAAACGTGGTTTCCAGATTCTTAAAGTTCCAGGAAGCACACCTAAACTACCACGCAGATGCCAGCACGGGCAGATGGAAGCACTTTCCCATCTCCTTCCACCTGGAGCTGAGTGACCTCGGATTCGGAGTGTGCGCTTTAGGTTAGTGCCATCACAAATCAACACGAAAAGAGAAAACAATTTAAAAGTAAATAGAAGGAAATCTTGAACTAAGGACGTAATATCTCTGAAGGTTATCTCAAGGGGTTGATAACCCCGTTTAGGACCACTGCTTCCGACGCTCACTTGTGCTCAGCGTCTCGTCCCCAGTGCACCAGTGTGCACAGACGCACACCGCCAATCTGTTGCTGGGGCATCGCGGTCCCCAACAAGTCCTTCCTTGTCATTTACATGCCTCAGCCTGCTATCTAATCATCATCTTGGTTTCTTGGGAAGAAGTCAATTTAGGATTTGAAAACTCATGTTGCCTTTGAAGTAACATTGTTGGATTTTTCTATCCACTCGTTATGCAGAAATTTTATTTAGCCTGCACGATAGTAAGTTTATGGCTAGTTAAGAAGGATTTTTAACATTTCTTGCCTCGATAATCTCTTGTTTGATCATCGACATATGACATCAGTTTTCTGAATCATGGATTAGATGATAACATTTCTATTCATCCCCAGCATGAAGCCAATAATCAACTATTTTTAACCACTATCATTATGAGAAGTTTTTTTCCAGTGGTAGGGTTCATTGACATGTTCATTGTTTCTTATATGAAAGTGAGAAAAATAAGAACAGCGTCTCTTTGCAATAAGCGCAAAGGGCACAGCCTCATCCTTTTACTTAATTGTGCTCAACGTCAATCAGTGAACTCTGTATTTTATTTTAGAATTTTAGAATTTTCATTTTTGGTTCAAGTAGGTGAAAAGATCAGCGAGGCATTTTTTTTCTTTTTATCATAATTTAAAATGTCCTGAATAGGCAACAGTGCCAGAATATTATTTACGAATGACTTTACAATAAGATAAATATAGAAAGTGAATATAGAGTTTTATCCATTACTATGAAGAGGCCATCGGCGGGCAAATATACTTATGACAGAGAATTATATGTAGGTTTGGATTTTTGTTTTCAATCTTGACGTGAAAGTAATTTGCAGAAATCTCCTGCCATTAAAGTATGTAAACATTGAATATATTCTACATTCTTTATTATTACTTTTCAGTAGCACTCGACATGCCAGACATGTATTTTTTTCTCAATACCACCCCCAAATTTAGGACACTTCATTTCACATGAACATATATTTAATTTTTAATTTAGTGATTATTTATGGAATGAATGGTGATTCAGATTCTTGGAATACCTCAGAATGATTCTCTTAGTTAACTTTAGGGGCGCCAGGCTGGCTCAGTCGGTTAAGCGACTGCCTTCGGCTCAGGTCATGATCCTGGAGTCCTGGGATCGAGTCCTGCATTGGGCTCCCTGCTCGGCAGGGGGTCTGCTTCTCCCTCTAACCCTCCCCCCTCTCATGTGCTCTCTCTTTCTCTCTCATTCTCTCTCTCAAATAAATAAATAAAATCTTTAAAAAAAAATTTCCAGTTAATCAGAGTGCATACATTTGGATATTTTTCCCTGAAACAGCAAGTCTCACACTGTTCCTAAATAGAGATAGATGTAGAATGATACATCATGGCAGAAACCGACAAAAAAAAAACCCAAAAAACAAAAAACAGTATCTTTTGACAAAATGAACTTCTGGGAACTTTCCTGCCATCTCGTTAACGTTAAGAGCCGCGTAATGCCGAATCATGCTGTTCAGTTTGTATTTATATTGACTCTATATTATTACTTTTTTCCCCTTTTCACTGAAGTCTTTCTCCATTTAAGTTTTGGGTCAGTACTCTAGAAAACTGAAGATAAAAAATTCGGGATAAGACACAAGGAACTTCTCAGCGGTTTGCTATCCTGAAAATACAGATTATGTTGTGGAATCCCCGAGAAGCAGTGAGTTCAGAAGTGAGGCTTCTCCAGGAAGGCAGTGCTGCGGCCTGGGACCTTCTCAGACAAGCTGCTGCTGGAGACCTACAGAGCAGAGGTACCCAGGGGAGGACTTGCCGGAGTGTTACTGTCGTTATCAAACAGCGACCAAACGGGATTATCCCAGGGCCCCCTGGGTCACCGGACTGGAATGTTGATTCTGCATTCTGTACTGTATAGCACAAACAGCATACCATCTTTCCAACTTTTATTTAAAAATAATCGGACTCCAAACAAAACAGAACTCCATCTTCTATATAAGAGCATCCTTTCCAGAGTGGTATTTCCTACCTCCATCATGAAAGAAGACCAGAAGTCACCAGTCATCCACATACACGTAAGGAGTGTCCTCAAATGGCCATAGGGTCACTCAGGCACCCGTGCTGTTTGGTTTTTCAGAATCCAGCAGTTCAGGGCATCCTTGCTTCTCAGAGTGCTCATCTCTGCGCCATACTCGGCATTTTTAAATTGAAGTCATGTGTGGATTGGCAGAATGCAGAGGGACCCTGGAAATGATTCTTGAAAGTCAAAACCTTTGGTTTGATAGCCAGATAGCCTCATGTATTTCCCTACTCAAAGCTCACGAAATTTTTATCCAATGTACTATGAGAATAACAGGAGTACAGGAGGAAAGGGCTGAAGCGTCATGTCAAGCAAAGAAGACTGACAAATTGCAGCCCTTCCAACTGGTAGAAATTGGAGGGAGTGTGCCAGAGTGCATTCATCTCTGCCACAGACCAGTCAAAAAGGACAGAAATATGCAGCTGTTGGCCTTTCTTTATCCCATTAGGTATTTTTAAATGAGGCAAACAGAAGGATGTAGAGAAATCCTGTTTCTCTGAATGAAAAAGAGAAAAAACGAGGGATATCTAAAGCTTACATAGTGCTTGCCAGGTCCTCTCCAAATGTTTTAAGTATATTAACTACCTTAATTCTAGCATCAATCCTCATATTATTGTCCCCGTTTTCATGAGGAAACTAAAAGACAGAGACGTGAAGTAGACACAGAGCTTGTAAATGACTGAGCCTGCTCAAGGACTCCCGCCTGGGCTATCTGGCTACACCCCTCGCTGTAGGGCTGTACCTTGAATTTGTCGGACGTCACTGAAAACAAGTATTTTGAGGACAGTGTTGTCTGAAGAATCATAAATACTAATATCCATGACTTTATCCATTGAGAAGCAAAACTCTTCTGGTGTCTCAGACACATGCTTCTTTGGTCATTCAGATTTCAAGTAATCAGCTGGCCACTAAGACCTATTTTAGGAACCGGTTCTCATGTAGACTTAGCTTGTCGGAACCCAGGGGTCAAAGATACCTTCTGTTCTCATTTGAACCCATTCACAATCTTTGCATTTCGTTCTGATTAACTTATGAATATCGTATAAGGTGTGTGAAGTATGTTTTTATCTATTTAATGCCTTTTAACCAATTGTTTCTGTTTAATAAACATCTTTGTGCATTTTAGGTTTACTTTTCCAGAGGCATTTCATCTTCTTATGTGTCTCTCTTAACCAGACGTGATTTCTCTTTTTGTTTTTTCAAGATTTATTTATTTTAGAGAGAGAGAATTGGGGCGAGGGGCAGAGGGAGAAAGAGAGAGAATCCCAAGCAGACTTCATGCTGAGAGCAGAGCCTGACGCAGGGCTCAGTCTCATGACCCTGAGATCATGACATGGGCCGAAACCAAGAGTCAGAGGCTTAACAGACTGAGCCACCCAGGAGCCCCCAGACATAATTTCTTAAAACATCATTTGGATTGTACTGGACAACCACCAGACAACCCATCGGTCCATCTAAATTTAAAATATATAACAAGAAAGTGTGAAGTGGCATTGGAAGAAGTTTCAGAAGAAGATGGAGAATTTCCAGATAACCAATTTCAGTTTGGATTTTTTTCCCCTGAATTTCTTTACAGGTAGATTTTATTATTCTTTTTTAAGATTTTATTATTTTTGAGTAATCTCTACACCCAGCATGGGGCTTGAACTCACCACCCCAGATCAGAAGTCACATGCTCTTCTCACTGAGCCAGCCAGGCATCCCTTTCACATGTAGGTTTTAATTTTTCCTGTCTGAAGTGTCCACTTGGCAAGTGAGAAGAGAGAGACCTTAGGCAGGACCCAGGGCAGGAACGGCCTAGGGGCTGGGAAGGGCAGGAGACAGAGGGGTCAGGGTGGGCGACTGCTAGCAGCCACATGGGGTCACCAGATAACATGAGGAGTTAGGCTGGAAATATTGAGCAAAGGATTGTATCTGAGGCCTGAGGACAAAGGGGAAAAAGGTAGAGATGTGGGAATGCACAGGTTGGGGTCAACTAAAAGAAGGCCACCTCTTTTAAAAGCACAGTTCAAGAATATTCTACGTGGAGTCATCTCCGTCACCAGCTGGACCTTGCCTCACTTTGGGGGTAGCTGTCTTCATCACCGTGTTCTAGGAAAGGAACGGTTTTCTTTCACTCGAGGGAGAGTTAACTTGCAAGTCCTGTGAGGGCCCAGAGCATTTGTATTCTATTTTGTAATTACAGTTGGAGATGCCGCTTATCTTATTTCTTGTAAAACTCAGAGGGAAGCCTTCCAAGGGCTTTCCTGCTCTTGGGTCTCTTCGTAATCAAATATGCTTCTTCAGCAGGAATTGTAGCATCTATTATGGCGCCTGCGCCACTGGCCGCCGGGCAGCTCACTGCTTCAGCATTACTGTGGTTTGCAGACCGTCCTGCCGTGCTGTGTAGTGGTCCTGATAATAGGTTCTAAGTGCGTAGCTGATTTATACTGCCTGGAATTGTCCCATCTGTTCCTAGCAATTGAATTTGGCAAATTAATCATTGAACCTTTTCCACCCCATGCTCAGGCCTCCCTGTGAGGTCATTGGTGTCACACCGAGTAAGGCTTCACACTGACAGAAAGAAAGTTTGTGCTGGAATTGTGAACGTCCCCCCCCCCCCCCCCGGAAATGTGCATGTTGTCGTTTCAGATGAAGAAGCGAGAGCAAATAAAAGCACATTATTTTTCCCAAGTGCACCGAGCCCACAACAGAACCGAAAATGGAGGTTCATACTCCTCATTCCCAGTCACTTGCTGGGCTCCTTGGGCTTTCTTCCCTTCTCACCAGAGCTCTGGCTCCTGCAGCACAGAATAATCATGCTCAAATTCAGCCTCACACTTAGGTTCCCAGAGCTGATTCCAAGATTCTGGGTTTAAGGGGTGGGGTGGGTGAGGGGGACCTGTCAAGGGGTCTGCATTAATCTGATGTGCTAGCTCTCCACTCACTGTAACCTTGAGTTTTTAGGTCACAGGGATCTATTTTTTAATCAAGCCTTGTAATTAAGCAGAAACTTAGTGGATGGAGACTCTGACAGTCACATGACTGATCCCCAAAGCAAAATGCAAAGCTGTCTCTCTCCTCTTTGCCCCCGCACTCCTACCTCTCAGAAGAGCCTTATCTGGTCCTTGGAGTGGGCGGTGGAGGGTTTCATTTAATGCCCTCAGCCCCCCAGGCCCCCGTCCCCATACCTCCATCCTCACCAGATAGACACTTCAGCTGCTGAGGCTTCCTCCTCCGTAAAGAATCTTCAAATAAGGGCGCCTGGGTGGTCAGTTAAGCACCCAGCTCTGCTTTTGGCTTAGGTCACGATCTCAGGGTTGTGAGACTGAGCCCCGTGTTGGGCTCCACACTTAGTGGGGGTCTGCTTGGGACCCTGTCCCTCCCCCGCCCCCCCCACCCCGACCCTCTCCCCTCTTCCGTTCTGTCCCGGAAATAAATTAAAAAATAAATAATCTTTTAAAAAAATCTTCAAATAAACATCATCAGCAGGAAGTCCCTTGTTAGTTAGTTTGCTCCATTGACTCAGAGTGGAACAAGGATATTTCTTCTTGCCTCAGGGGTCAATCTGACCCAAACCCAGATTTGACCAGAATATAGAGATATAAATTGTAAGGCTAACGAAGGAGCTGTTGTTAGGGTCAGTTGTCTTCTCAAGCTTAAGAAGGTTAGAATTCTTTTCTTTGACAAACATAATTTTCCTGCCTTTATTTCCTGTGCACTGTAGTACAGTGTGTTCTCAAGACTAATTCTTGGAACAGTCTAGAAGGTTCATGTGCTTCTTATTTCGTTGCTACTTGTCAAAGGGCAAAAGGGTTGAATGTGTCAGATGCATCAGGTCATTTGCATAACACACTACATATTGATAAAAAAGGATATGTAGAAATTCAAGGATACGTTTCATCTTGTTTCAGCATTTAATTTTAGATTATGGCCAAGTATCTGTTTTCATTGAGAAAAGCAAGAATCTGCCAAAAGTCAACATGAAGCAAATGAATTACATCATGGTGAAAAAGAGTTAAGACATGTTCACAGACACATTGTTCCATGCACTTGTTATCAGAGTAGCCTTGTTTTTTAAAAAAGTATTACACTTTTCATTGCAGTGTAGAAAACTTTTAGAGAATTCAGTTTATGTATTGATTTTCATTGCATTCTGAAACTGCTCACAAAGTATAAATATTTCCTTTCTATATAATAGAGACACTCATGCAGTTTTCACAGTCAGCAGCCTTATCATGGGAGAGAACTCCCTGATTCTGAACTATATTATAAAGCTCTAGTAATCAAAACAGTATGGTATTGGCCTAAAAACAGGCATACACATCAATGGAACAGAATAGAGACCCAGAAAGAAACTCACACATATATGACCAATTAATTTATGACAAAGGAGCCAAGAATATACAGTGGGGAAAGGACAGTTTTTATTTTATTGTTTTTTTATTTTATTTTATGATGTTAGTCATCATACAGTACATCATTAGTTTTTGATGTAGTGTTCCATGATTCATTGTTTGCATATAACACCCAGTGCTCCATGCAATACGTGCCCTCCTTGATACCCATCACCGGGCTAACCCATCCTCCCAACCCCCTCCCCTCTAAAACCCTCAGTTTGCTTCTTGGAGTCCATAGTCTCTCATGGGCCATCTCCCCCTGCGGATTCCCCCCCTTCATTTTTCCCTTCCTTCTCCTAATGGGAACCCTCTTACACTGTTAGTGGGAATGCAAGTTGGTACAGCCACTTTGGAAAACAGTGTGGACGTTCCTCAAAAAATTAAAAATAGAGCTACCCCATGACCCTGCAATTGTACTACTCAGTATTTACCCCAAAGACACAGATGTAGTGAAAAGAAGGGCCATATGCACCCCAGTGTTCATAGCAGCAATGTCCACAATAGCCAAACTGTGGAAAGAGCTGAGATGCCCTTCAACAGATGAATGGATAAAGATGTGGTTCATATATACAATGGAATATTACTCAGCCATCAGAAAGAATGAATACCCAACTTTCGCATCAACATGGATGGGACTGGACAAGATTATGCTAAGTGAAATAAGTCAAACAGGGAAAGGACAGTTCTTAAAAGGTGTTGGGAAAACTGGATAGCCACGTGGAAAAGAACGAAACTAGACCACTATCTTACCCCATGCACAAAAAATTAATTCAAAATGGATTAAAGACTTGAATGTAAGACCTGAAACCATAAAACTCCTAGGAGAGAGCATAAGTGGTAAGCTCATTGACATAGGCCTTGGTGATGATTTTTTTTAAATCTGCCGCCTAAAGCAAAAGCAACAAAAGCAAAAATCAGCAGCTGGGACTACATCATATTAAAAAGCTTCTGCACTGCAAAGGAAAACATCCATAAAATGAAAAAACAATGTACTAAATGGGAGAAAACATTTGTAAGTCATGTATCTGATAAGGGATTAATATCCAACATATATAAAGAACTCGTACAACTCAATAGCAACCGAGAACAATTCAATTTAAAAATGGGCAGAAGTGGGACCCCTGGGTGGCTCAGTTGGTTAAGCGGCTGCCTTCGGCTCAGGTCGTGATCCCAGGGTCCTGGGATCAAGCCCCACATCGGGCTCCCTGCTCGGCGGGGAGCCTGCTTCTCCCTCTTCCTCTGCCTGCTATTCCACCTGCTTGTGCTCTCTCTCTCTCTGTCAAATACATAAATAAAATCTTTAAAAAATAAAAAATAAAAATGGGCAGAAGATCTAAATAGATATTTTTCCAGAGAACACATACATGAAAAGCTGCTCAACATCATTAATCACCAGGGAAATGCAAATCAAAACCACAATGAGATATCACCATATATCTGTCAGAATGGCTTTTATAAAAAGACAGGAAAGAACAGGTGGTAGAGTGGAGGAAAGGGAACCTTTGTGCACTGTTGGTGGGAATGTAAACTTGTGCTATGGAAAAAGTATGGAGGGTCCTCAAAAAATTAAAAGTAGAACTACCATATGACCCAACAATTCCACTGCTGAGTATTTTTCCAAAGAAAATGAAAACACTAATTAAAAAAAAATATTTGCATACCTATATTTATTGCAGCATTATCTACAGTAGCCAAACTATGGAAAGAGCCCAGGTGTCCATCTACTGATGAATGGATAAAGAAGATATGGTGTGTAGGGAGCCTGGGTGGCTCAGTTGGTTAAGCGACTGCCTTCGGCTCAGGTCATGATCGTGGAGTCCCGGGATCGAGTCCCACATCGGGCTCCCTGCTCAGCAGGGAGTCTGCTTCTCCCTCTGACCCTCCCCCCTCTCATGCTCTATCTCATTCTCTCTCTCAAATAAATAAAATATTTAAAAAAAAATGTGTGTATATATACAATGGAATATTACTCAGCCACTAAAAAGAATGAGATCTTGCCATTTGTGACAACGTGGCTGAAACCTGAGAGTATTATACTAAGTGAGCTAAGTCAGACAGAGAAAGACAAGTACTGTATGATCTCTCTTATATGTGGAATCTTAAAAAAAAAAAAAAAAAAAACAAGCTCATAGGTACAGAGAACAGATTGGTGGCTGCCAGAAGCAGGGAGGGGGTGGGGAGGTGGGAGACATGGGTGAAGGGGGTCAAAAAGTAAAAAGAAAAAAAATGCAGTTGATGTAAAACAAGCATAGCAATTTTGAATCACAATCAAAATATTGAATAGATGTGTAGAGAAAAGACAATGTGTGTCCTTGAGAGAGTTTCTCTGGAAATTTGTACTTACTATATAATTCTCAAATATTTTCTTGAGATTTTTGGGAAGTTTTTTTAAAGAAAACTTATTGTCAACTCTCTTAAATAAAACTAGAACAAAGTATTTTTTTTTTGAAACTACATAAACATGGATTTGGGAATTTGGAGCCACCCTGGAAAAATTCTTCAAATTGTTGTTGTAGTCACACATTCTTTCAGATACACACCTACTTCTCTAGCCATGGCCTGAAAAATTTTTGACTCTTCTCAGACAATTTTCCACTTTCAAAGGAAAAAGATTTGCTATCCTTGCAGATAGTAAAAGAATGAGCTGCGCTCTCTAAAAGCAGTTCCAGAAAGGGGACTTTTCAAAGTGTTTAGAGTAATAGTAACAATTCTGGTATAACAGCATCATTTTTGAAACAGTGCAGTTGTCTGGATGTGTTAGTTCTTACATATTTGTTGAAAAAATATAATAGTTTATAGTTGCATGTGCAATAGTGAAGTAGTGGATGCCTTGTTTTAGAAATTTTCACTTCCTTGAACCCAAATACAGTTGCTGTTCTCATTGCCACAATAACTTATGAAATGCTTGTCTTTGGCTTTTGGCTTGTAAATTTTCAAGAGTCATGATAGCATAACCTACCAGAGTTGCTCCACAGGCATTTTTCAAAACGACATCTTTTAGTAGTGAAAACACGTTAACAAAGCAAGACTTTACAAAATAGGAAAAAATATTATATTTTGAAAACTAGATGATTACTTGAAGTATTTTTTATCACAATATAAATTTTATAGTTGCAGTTATATTAACCTTCTGGTGGAGGTGGTATCCAGTTTAATTCATCTTTATTAGTTTGGGCTTATGTTATTAAAATGATAACAGAGTATTTTGTTCATGAATGGTGGTTAAAAATCCACTGATAGAATAAATGAATGTGCATATTGAAAAATTAGATCATGAACATTTGATGCATTACAGTATAGCTTGATGGAGTATTCAAAAGTAAATACAGATTTACTTTTGTAAATCTTTATTCTGAATGATTTAACTTTTGAACATGTTACACTGACTCTGAAATTACGAATCTGAAATCGGATTCCAGAAGGCGTTGAATATGCTCATATTACAAAGCAAGTTAGATATTTACAGAAATTATCCTATTCAGCACATATGTGCTGAGTAATTTCTGTGGTTCCAGATGATGCACTAGATGCTAGGAAAACAGGCAGCGTACTTACTCCATGGAGCTTACCCTAGTGACTGTGGGCTCCAGACGGGATCAGCTAAACTAGGAGTCTTTGCAACAACTCTGATCCCATGGAAGTGTTCTCATTCCAGATCTCTGGGTTCTGTTTTCTATTTTGAAGTGTGATGAATTTGGACTCATGGTCTCCAAGGTTCTCTCGGAATACATGCTATGATTTTCTGAATTCTCCTTTGTTCTTAAGTGATAGAGTTCTACCCACACCCAAGTTCTTAGTATTTTCAGTATGTACTATTAAATATGAGTACTCTATGTGGAAGCGTTTTGTGAATGAATAAAATCTTTTCACTCCAAGGTAGTGTTGTTATGCAACCAGAAAACATTTGAGCTGTATCTGCACGAAGGACAGTGTAGACTCGCACAGTTACCCAGATAATACAACAGCTAATCTGCAGGTCTTTTTTCCTCCCTCTCAGAAATTGGAGGTACTTTAGCCTGAATTAGCTGGTTAATTTATCAACTGTCCACCTCACTTAGTCTTTGTAGAAACAATTTCTAAATCCCTTGAAACTGTAGTTTACGTTCACTATGGTTTAGGGCTTATGTTTTTCTAGTGGGCACAGAATGTGTCACCCCATTAAAGAGAGACTCTCAATATTGTTTATGGAAACAGGGAACAAAATGAAGTCATAAATCTGGAAGACACCCTATTTGGCCACTGCCTTTTGGGGAGAAGTAATTCCAAATAATTAAAAAAGGGCCGGTTAACTTTTTTCTTAAACATTTTCCATCAAGGAGTTATAATTTCCCTCAGTAACCTAAGTCAGCAGCCACGGATGTTTTCTTAAGTAGGTTCCTTCTTGGGGAAAACTGGAACAAAGGCCATGACAGGATAATGTCTAAAACTAACCCCTAAATCTCCCTCAGTTTTTCCTATCGTTTTGCTTTTATTTTAAGTGCCTCAACCCATAGTTAAGCCCTTTTAACTGTGCAATTGGATTCACTGCAACCGAGCATGCTCAAAACCTCAGAAAAGAAAAAAAATCAGATTTCACACTGGCAATGAAGTATTTTATTATTTCTTTCAAGTTCTGCCCCTTTTAAAAACTTTCCTGGAGGCATCTCTAAAAGGCAGTCATTGCAAGAGATTTTGAGGTGATCAAACACAAGCATGGCAGAAATGTCTTCTCTATGGGTTAATGAGGTCACATTGTTGTATTTTTTGAAGTCTTAGAATACTTGTGGATTTTTATTCTGATGACAAAGTGCGGCTGTTTCTAGTCAACTCTTTTAAATAAAGTTCTTTTGTAGTGCATCCATTTCAAAATCAGCAAACTTCTGGGCCCCGAGTGAATCTCCCCGTGTGCATGCCAGACACTTCCGTTGTTTGTGGGAGTTAATCTCCAGGTTAATCTCCAAAGATGGATTTTTTTTTTCCAGCTGGAATCACATATAAGTAAATAAAGTCCCCATCTGGATCTCTGCATCTGAGGCTTGTTTTGAATTCATAGACAAATTCTGTATTTCCACGCAGTTGTGCTGCGTTAACCATCTCTGAACATAAATTTTATTTTTCCACTGCTGAAATTCTCAAGTGACTCAACAAGTATGTCATTTTTTTCTCCTCCAGGGTCCCCTGGGGACCCTAGATTTGGAAAGAGTTCACTTATAAAACTGTCATCGTTCACACCATGTTTCCCCCTGCCTTCTATTTTCACTTTTACTGAAATACGCATATTGGAAAATGCACATGTATTAAGTGCACATCTTGATGAATTCTGACAAACTGAACATACACCCATATAACCAGTGTCCCTCCCAAGAAACAAGACACACCAGTGCCCTGAGAAGCCCCCCGTTCACACTCCTGGGCAGTCACTGGCTCTCCCATCCTTCAGTAGCTATTTGCTTGACTTCTAAGCATAGATTTTTTTCTTGACTGTTTCTATGCTTCATTTAAATGGAATCAAACAGTACATGCACTTAAGTGTTTAGATTCTTTCTCTTGCCATTTTTTTGTGAGAGTTCTCTTATTGATACATGTAGTTAAAATTGTTTCTTCTTACTGCTGTGTAGTATTGCATAGGAGGGATCTAGCGCGTTTTATCCATTTCCTGTTGATGCTTCTACAGATAGTGCTTGCTCCTGTGAACATTCTTTTTTATTTTATTTTTTTTTAAGATTTTATTTATTTATTTGACAGAGAGAGACACAGCGAGAGAGGGAACACAAGCGGGGGCAGCGGGAGAGGGAGAAGCAGGCTTCCTGCCGAGCAGGGAGCCCGATGTGGGGTTCGATCCCAGGACCCTGGGATCACGAGCTGAGCCGAAGGCAGATGCCTAACGACTGAGCCACCCAGGCACCCGTGAACATTCTTTTTTAAAAGATTTTATTTATTTGTTTGAAAGAGAGAGAACACAAATAGGGAGAACAGCAGAGGGAGAAGCAGGCTCCCTGCTGAGCAAGGAGCCCGATGTAGGGCTCGATCCCAGGACCCTGGGATCACGACCTGAGCCGAAGGCAGACGCTTCACCGACTGAGCCACCCAGGTGCCCTTCCTGTGAACATTCTTGTGGGTTTCCCTTGGTGAGCAATTTGTGTATGTCTCTCTTGGATATATGCATAGGAGATCATCAAGATATTTTATTTTTTTCAATTTTATTGATGAAAAACATCACTGAGAATGTCTGATCGGCATGAATCAAGCAGAGTTGACTCTGTTGAGTTGATATAATTTTTTTTTTCTAAATCATAGAAACTTAGCATTTTAGTTAGCCAGGCTTCCCTCTTGGTTTCAGTCAAGCTCGTTTCATTTCCGCCCTGTGCACCATCTCCCTCTTGCCCCGAAGACTTAACACTGTTCACTCACTCATGTTTACTCCTCCCTCTTTGCTAGTACTTCTGTCTCCTAGAGTGGTCTAGTCATAATACTTACAGTGATAAATAACAATAGCAACTGTGTATTCAGCACTAACCATGTGAACAAGCCCCTGTCTGCTCCGGACCTGAGCTCCCCTTGCTTACTTTCTAACTGCGATCATGCTCTCTCTTCTTTGTAAATGACTCTTCCCCCTTCCTCCTCCAATACAGGCAGTACTCAAGGCTTGTCTTGAAGTCTCTTCTTTTTCTGTTCTCTGTCAGCAATTTCATTTACCCCAGGACCTTCTGTGCAGAAGATCCCATGTCTTTTTATTTTTAGCCCAGATTTCTACTAAATGATTTAGACCCCGGGGCTCGGGCTGCTTGTGGAATTCAACTCGCGCAAAGCTAATTTTGGCGTTCGCTTTCCTCACCAAACCTGTTCCGCCCTTTATGTTCAGTGCGGGGTCATCCCATTGGCTTGTCGTCCTCTCTGTCACAACCCCGTGTGTCGTTGACCTCTTGCCTACACTTTTTTTTTTTAAAGATTTTATTTATTTGACAGAGAGAGACACAGCGAGAGAGGGAACACAAGCAGGAGGAGTGGGAGAGGGAGAAGCAGGCTTCCCGCGGAGCAGGGAGCCCGATGCGGGGCCCGATCCCAGGACCCTGGGATCACGACCCGAGCTGAAGGCAGACGCTTAACCGACTGAGCCACCCAGGCGCCCCCAAAATCATCTTCTTAAGGGCACCTCGGGTCATTTTACTCTCCCGTGCAAATAATAAACTTCGAGGGACTACCCAGTGCCCACCAACTAAAATTGGCCCGTCAGTGTCCCCTTTTTATCTGATTTCAACTGATCTTTCAAATCAAATTAATTTATTTTTTTTCTCCTGACTTGTCTACACTTCCCCATTTCTGAATCTTTTCCTAATGCTGTTTCTTTCTTTTAAACCAGGGATGATAGACACTAGGGAAAAGGCCATTCAAAGGGAATCCACTTCAAATAGGGAATGGGACCAACATTTTATACTAGGCAAGAATAAGAGGGTTTATCGGGGACTTCAACTTGAAAGATGTAACTAAAAATTATAAGTTATAAACATAAACTTATTTTCCTTAAAATTAATAAAATTTAGGTTATAAATGAAATTATGTGCTAATTCTTGGAAAGTACAAGGAGTAGTTAAAGTATTGAGTTTTTGGCATGATTTTCTGACAAGTATGAGATAAAATGATTCAATCACATTGCTTTTGACTTTTGCAGCACAAATATAAATGATTCAAAAAAATTTTCAGAAACTCAGTTTTATTTAGAGCACCTTTTAATTTCATTTCATTTCAAAAGCACCATGTCAGTCCTTTATCAGTTCTTTAATTACTTGGGTTCTCTCTACCAGATCCTCATTTATGAGTGTCTTTGCATGGAATTTGAGTGATTCTTCCCTATCTCTACTTTCATTGAACTTTACGCAACTGTGCTTATTTTTCAATATCTACACTTAGCAATAGATTACTATTGATGTTGTAATCATTAAGCAATTTGCGAGACTTCCTGTGATGACCTGAAACTTTTTCCTTAGGTTTTCTGTGGTGTTTACCATGGTCTGAGCGTTTCGAGTACATATCTGTTCTACCAGGTTTTAAGTTTCTTGCAAGGCAAGAATAATGTTTCGTTCTTTTTTGTACCTTTGTCAGAATCCCTGGAAATGTCTTGTACATAGTAAAAATTTAATAAGTATTTGTTGAATTCTGTTTTCTGTTGGCTCCCGAGTAGAACCAGTCCTTGCCTTTTGCTGCATTTCATCATTGGACACAATGCCATAAAACTAGTTTATGGGAAAATGGACCATTTGTTTTTTCTATAAACGCAGTGCACTAATAAGAATTTGCATTCCAAATCAAAGACTCAACTTCAGATACAACCAATAGTGAGTGTATCATAAAAGATATAGTAACTAAAATCTTCTGTGATAACAGGTAAAACATGTATTCCAAGTCTTGTAAAATGTTTAGTGGTATATCATGTATAATGATTATTTATGTTATAATATGTACATAAAATGTAAAGGTATAAGTTAGACTATTTATCACAAGCGTAAAGACCATCATAAAATCAATTAAGATTCTAATTAACAACATTCTCTTCTCTGCCCAAAGCTTAGAAGGGACTTTGGAAAATGATCTTAATAACCTGATTCTTTTAAAAAATCTCACTCGAGGGGCACCTGGGAGGCTCTCTTCAGCTTGGGTCATGATCCCAGGGTCCTGGGATCGAGCCCCATGCTGGGCTCCCAGCTCAGTGGGGAGCCTGCTTCTCCCTCTCCCTCTGCCCCCCCCCACCGCTCATGTGCGTGTGTGCTCTCTCTCTAATAAATAAAATCTTTAAAAATAAATAAATAAATAAATAAATAAATAAATAAATAAAAATGAAAAAAATCTCACTCAAGTATGCCTTAAGCAGATTACTTCCTTTACTCCTAAGTAAGTAGAGATTGAGTTTGGGAGAAGCTGACAATTCTGTTGACCTTAGATTTGCCTCGTCCTATTTCAGGGGTTGCTCAGTCCCCATTTTGGGACGTGATAATAATTTTGTTTCTACTGCTAAGAGCTGAGCTAACATTTTCCCCAGTCACCCTCTTCTTATTCAACTTAAAGCCATTCAGTCTGAGAACAAATAAATTCTACACAAGAGCAAAAAGTAGTCATGTCATTCTCCTTGATATTTAGTCGTGAGAATACTTCACACACCACTGGAAAACCATTAAAACTATTACCAGGTCTTTGGAATGGAATGGGCATTTTAAAGGGAATTTCCGGCAAAAGATAATGCCCTGACTTAGCATGTACCGTTATACAAAAATCAATGAATGAATAAAGGTGGCAAAAATCCCAAGAATGGTAGGAAGTATATGCCTATGATTCAGTGGCTTGGGGTGGTGACCACCTGCATTGCTAACATCCAACTCGGAAAAAAAAAAAAAAGAATTGCCTCCATAACTTGAATGTCATTGCTCTCTCTTAGAAAACTTTTATCTCTAAGTAGAATTGTAGTGTACCTGATCTAATGTGGGTTTTTCTAAATATTCTGATAAATATAATTTGGGGTCAAATTAAAATAGATAACATATCGAAAAATGAGTTTATAAACCATTTTTTAATACTTCCCTTTCTTTGCAGTACCCAAATAATATCCTTCTGCCTTCGAGTTTCTCTTTGTTGCCCTAGCATTCCTGTTAACTTGCAGCCTCCTTTATAGAGAAGGCTGCCTTCTGAGTATTTCTCGATGTCTCCATATAATCATGACAACTGAAATCAGTTGCTGTTCTCTGTTCATCCCCAGTTGTAAGGTGTTATTTCCTAACCTTTAGCTGGGTCAGCTATTAGGACCCGCGACTTTAGGAGCATTTATCGAGAAACATTTGCTCAGTTCAGCTCCTATTAAGTAATACTTCATTCAAACGTCTTTGGTCTTACCATCAAACTTTTTTTTCCAGCAAATTCTCATTTGAAACAATTTGTTAGAGAGTAAAGCAACATGCATTTCTGGAAACCATATGTTATCACATTAGGCCTCTTGGATGACCCTGCCTTGGTGCCCCCTTCTGTTTCCTATGGACTCATCCATTCATTTATTCTGTCATCAGCACATTCTTATTATAAGAAAGCTTTCACTACACATGGCATTACATTCATCCAGGACCAAAGCCATATTTTGTGAGAAAAAGAATACATTTTCAGTTATCCAAAGACTAAAGGATTATTATTATTTACATACAATCACTATGAGATTTATTAAAGGATATACTTAAGCAGGAAGAAAAGCAAGACCAAAGGAAAAAAATATGACACACAAGAGCAATAGTGAGCACAGAGGTTTGTAAATGTATCTGTACATGTAATTAATTGTCAACTGCAAATAAATAGCTATTTTTTCATATTTTTTTAAACATTAAACCAAAATACTAGACAACACCAAGGAGCTTGCATATACATATATTCAATGGGTCATTACGTTTGTGGTGCCAGAAAAAAATAACTAGATAAAATTACAGCTTCTAAACTGGCAGAGGGAAGAACACAGAATTTAGGAAACATTAGTTAAATAAAAGTCAGGAAAAGAGAGCAAATGACCAAAGGAAAGAGAAAACACAGAAGAAGATGATACATGTAAGCTCAGCGTGTTAGTAGTCAACCTCGTGTCAACATATCAGTCCCACTGAGAAGGAAGACTCATTGCAGCGCTCTGGTGCCTGCCAGGTACACCATTCTCTGAGTTCTCTATCCAGAGCAGCTCATGGACTCTTAACGACAGCCCACCGAGAGGGGACAGTTATTACCCCCATTCTGTAAACGAGGATACTGAAGTGCAGGGAGAGTAGGTCTCTTGCCAGAAGTCATACAGGTTATAGGTTTGGAGCCAGGATTTGATTCAGGTCAGGTACTCTTGAGCCTACGACTGTCCACCAGCATCACTGTTCAACTGGTAATGTTGCCTGGGGAACATGAGCTGCAGAATTGCATATCCAATATGATACCACTTATTGAAACGTGAAAACCAATAAAACAATACTATATGGTATATACATACGTGTAGGTTAAGAGTATTGGGAAAACACATTCATCAGAATGACAGAACGATACTTACCAATTTTAGGATAGTGGTTATCTTTGGAGAGAGAGAGAGAGAAGAAACAAGCATGTGATCTCAGAGGGCTTCAGCTATATCCGTTATGTATTTGTTTTTAACATGTGGTCTGTTTTAACATATGGTAGGTACCTGGGTGGCTCAGTCGGTTAAGCGTCCAGCTCTTGAGTCCTGCATCAGGCTCTGTGTTCAGCAGGGAGTCCGCTTCTCTTTCTCCCCGCCTGCCACGCCCCCAAGCATTTACTGTCTCTCTCTCTCAAATAAAAAAATAAATCTTTAAAAAATAATATATGGTATGAAGCAAACATGGCAAAAAAGTTACAATTTATTACGGCTGGATGATGATTCATAAGTGTTTTCACAGTGTTTTCTATTCTTTTTGTATGTTTGGAATATTTCACAATTAACATATTTTCTCTTAAAGCAAAGAAACAGTTAGAGGAAGGAGACTTTTCTGTCTTCTATACTCTAGGAAATTAGTCATTGAATCCTGAATTTTAAATTGTTCTTTTTGCATATTGCTCATTCTGTAAAATATACTGCTACCCATCCTAGTACATATACAAAACTGTAACAGTGTTGGGGCGCCTGGGTGGCTCAGTTGTTAAGCATCCGCCTTCGGCTCAGGTCTGATCTCGGGGTCCTGGGATCGAGCCCCGCAATGGGTTCCCTGCTCCGCGGGGAGTCTGCTTCTCCCTCTCCCGCTCCCCCTGCTTGTGTTCCCTCTCTCACTGTGTCTCTCTCTGTCAAATAAATACAATCTTTAAAAAAAAAAAAACAAAACTGTAACAGTGTTGCTGTTTGGGAGAGCAATAACTAACAGACCTTTCCTCCCCCCCCCCCGGAGTTTGGAACCAAATTGAGAAAGACAAAGGAGTCAGGCCAAATGCAGATCAAACTCTCACCATTTGCTACTTACAAGACATCTTGGAGAATGTGATGGGGTGTGTGGCAAAAGTGGACTTTCGGTGCTGAACAGGTCTATCCAGCCAAGCAGGCAGCCCTGGAGCACCGTGGACCTTTGGAAGGGAGGGCCTGCGCCTCTGAAATTTATGCCAGGGAGCAGCAAGACCAGACTTGAGTTTTCCCGCAGGAGGGAGGAAGCCGCTGAGCTCTGTATACCCAGCTCCTCCCCGTGGCCCCTGTGGCCTAAATCCACGACTGTGGACGACAGAGGCGTGCAAGAGAAGCTGGAAGTTTCTAGAGAACATTATCCTAGTGGAAGTCTGAAGAGTAAGGAAGAAATGTTTCCATAACCCTCGCCAGCCTCCTCAAACAAGAGTAAATCTGCCTTCTGTGGCTTCTGGACGCTTGGAATATGAGGAATTTTGAGGACCCGAGTCAGTATCATTAATTCATAGCCTGCGTGGCCCACCTGGAAACATTCTCTCAATCCATCCAACCACAGCAGATGTTCTTATCAACCAATTAATTTATGTACTTATTTTCACCTGTGTATTCATTTATTATTTCATTTTCTGAGAGACTCTCTCCCTTCATGCTCTCTGTTCTGGAACTCTTCTCTGAACGAGTTGCTCTGTGAGTCGGCCTCAGAGGTGCTGTTCCTCACCATCGTTTGGGATAATTCCACCACCTCTGCTTGGTGTTGTATCGCGTTTCCCGCTTGCTGGCATTACTCCCTCGTTGGGGTGGAGTACATCTCACAGTGATTTCCTAAGAACAGGTACATGGGAGATCCATTTTTCAACCATGCCTCTCTGGAAGCATCTTTCTCCCCCTCTTCCCTACTGTTTTCCATCTTTGGGGCTTTTTTTCTACTTTCTAAGGCTACCTCAATATTATCCTTCTGTCCTCCTGCTGCATTTTTTTTACTGTTTTATTTTTATTGTTTGTGTCCTTTCTTAAGATACAATATCTTCTCTTACCCATCTGAGGATAACAAACTTTTTTTCAAGTTTACTTTATCTTTCCTCTTGGTTCCTGCTTCTTTTTTTGTTTGTTTGCTTTTTGCTTTTGGTGTTCTTCATGGCTGGTGACCCTTGGTTGTCTATTTATATTTTATATATATATATATATATTTTAAAGATTTTATTTATTTGAAGAGAGAGATGCAGAGAGAGAGGGAACACAAGCAGGGGGAGCGGGAGAGGGAGAAGCAGGCTTCCCGCCGAGTTGGGAGCCCGATGCAGGGCTCGATTCCAGGACCCTGGGATCATGACCTGAGCCGAAGGCAGACGTTTAACGACTGAGCCACCCAGGTGCCCCTATCTATTTATATTTTAAAGGCACATTGCTACAATGCCAGTTGAAAGTTTCGTGTGTGTGTGTGTGTGTGTGTGTGTGTGTGTGTGTGTGTAGTGGGAAGTGATGACATGTGGGCTGGCACACTTCACCGAAGGAGGCAAAGTTCTGACCATTTGAGAGGAGACCACTCAACAGGGCTGAAGTTAACCCATTCAGTACCTTTGTATGAACCAGAAAAAGGATCCCCGGGAGTGTGTGAGTTGACTGGTGGATGCCTTCATGCTAATTAGAAAAAGGTAGCGCCCCCTCCAAGTTGGGTAAAGACTGGATTTCATTCTTTACTCACCCCCTCAGGCAATGTCCTTTGTATGGAAAACAGCCTGAGAAACTGTGAGGGCCCAGTTCCTAAATGTTACTGTGTTTCTGCCTTTTTCCTCAGACCCTTAGTGTTCTGCCTGGGGGCGAGGTTGATGGGATGGTGGGGGTGGGGAGAGTCTAAAGGTCTGGTGCTAGAGTTCCAGGAGGCAAGCAGAGGAAGAAAGCCAGGGAGGGGAGAAGGTCTCACCGGGAATATATAGACTTTCCCTATAGGTGGACTTTCCCGTAATCCTGTGTTGCACTAAGGAGGGCGACCAGTACCCAGATTCCCAAGCCTGTCAGACTCAGCATCTTCAGAGAGTGAGCTTCCAGTCCTCCACCATGATGGGGTCACAAAGTCTTCTGGTCGTGAGGGGCAGAAGAGGAAATGGGGGGAATCCCCAGGGTCCAAGTGCTCAACCACACTCTTATTTTCTTGTCCACCCCTCCCTGCTTCCTTCCAAGACACAGTTCCAGAATCTTCCTGGACTTTTGCATCTCTGCTGGCTTCCCACGTCTTACCTGCTTTGCAGACTTAGAAGTCAGGCTCTCTCTAATGAGCCTGGGCGACTTCCCTGCATCCACGTACTAAACGGCTCTCCGACTTCTGTTGCTGTGCCTCACCTACTGTTTTCTCAAATTTTCTTTGTCCTTTTGTGTTTGTTTTGTTTTTATGTGTATAATGTCATTTAGTAGGAAATGGTAAAGAAGTAGAAACAAGCACAGATGCTCAATTCGTTGTTGGAACTTCATCACTTCTTTATCATTTGGGTCAAGGTTTCTGTGTTACTAAATTTTTGCATCTACTCATTCTGGTATGAGTTCTAAATTTGGTAGTTAAGGATTTGATGCATTTTGCTCAGGACTAGTTGTTGTTTTTTTTTTAATGTTTTATTTATTTATTCATGAGAGTCAGAGGCAGACGGAGAAGCAGGCTCCCTGCCTAGCAGGGAGCCCGATGCGGAACTCAATCCCAGGACTCTGGGATCATGACCTGAGCCGAAGGCAGACGCTTAACCATCTGAGCCACCCAGGTGCCCCAGGACTAGTTGTTGCATTGCTCTTACTGTCTGGATCTTTTGAAAAAAGTAATTAAAAGGCTTACTGCACAGAATCTGTTTCTGATTTTCATTGGCAGTAGCTGGGTGTTGGGGTCCATTGCAAGATTGTGACGATGAAGTAGATTTAATCAAGGGTGAAGGAACAGCTTTGCTGGATCCATCTTGGTAAGCACATTCATGCACTCGGACCTCATGTCATCCCACAAATCTCGATTGGCCCCTGTGGGTTTTGGGCTGTGTGCGTGTGTGTGTGTGTGTGTGTGTGTGTGTGTGTGTGTGTGTGTGTGAATATCCTACTGAGATTTCCTAAGGATCTGAGGAGAGCTGGACAGCTAATGCATGACTGCACCATGACCAGGAGGGGTTCTAATCTCTAATGTCTGCTCAAACTGTGAGTTAATGCTGCAAATGAATGCAGAGACGCACTCGACCAAATCGCGTCTTTACTGGCCTGGTTGTACTCTGCAGCAGCACTCTGGCCAGTCAATAGAAAGTAATACCCTTTACCACCCACTTGACCTGAGTGATTCTTCTTTGTGGGTGAATATGTACTTGTAAGATCTTAATTACAAGCCTGAATATCTAATTTAATAAGATTACGGTGATCTAGGGTGCCTGGGTGGCTCAGTCGTTAAGCGTCTGCCTTCGGCTCAGGCCATGATCCCGGGGTCCTGGGATCGAGCCCCGCATCGGACTCCCTGCTCCGCGGGAAGCCTGCTTCTCCCTCTCCCACTCCCCCTGCTTGTGTTCCTTCTCTCACTGTCTCTCTCTCTCTGTCAAATAAATAAATAAAATCTTTAAAAAAAAAAAGAAGATACGGTGATCTAGAAGGCTGAGGATTACTTCTTTCACCACAGGATCTGTTTGAATATCAGTAAGTGTTTGCATGTGCTTGTGTGTGCACATGCGTGTACACATGTGTATTTATGGGTAGAATTGCATATCTAAGCTATGATTGCAGATTCAGGCAGTATTATTTGTAAACACAGTTCTTGTTAACAAAAGTAACTAAAGAAAATTTTAAAAAATGAGGCTTGCTAAAACCCATTTAGAGAAGATCCCCTTCCCTTGGTGCTGAAGGCTGTCTTGCATTGCTGTAGATTCCACCACCTGAACTGTTTCTTTACTTAGGCGCTCTACAGGCAGTTATTAGGATGTCCCCAGAGCCTTTATAAATGTGAAGAACATTGATCGCCCTGTGAAAGGAGGGGGTTTACAGATTTCTTTATGCTCTGTAGAACGTATTTCGTATGAGGATTGAGGATTTTATGTAGAATGAAAGAATGAATGATGATATGAAGTCTTTGGTTCAAATGTCTTTCACACACACACACACACACACACACACAACAACAACAACAACAACAACAACAATGCAGCATCATCTTTTGTTACTCAGATGACAGAAAAGTCAAGTTTCTCCTTGCTGATGTTTCTTACCATTGGGTTGTCGGATTGGGAAAATAAACTGTAGTGTGATCAGCTTTCAGTCTAGGGCGAGTGTTTTTAGTACTTGAGGTGCATTGAGAGGTTAAATAGAGTCAGTATTTGGCACAAGATTATCCAGAGAGCCAATATTGTACTGATAAATTTGAAAACGGTCTAATCCAATACTATCTAGTAGAACTTTCTGTGAGGATGGGAATATTCTATATCTCCACTGTTGGATCTCGTAGGCACTGCCACATATGGCTGTTGAGTACTTCAAATATGTGTAGTGTGACTGAGGAATTGAAATTTTGTTTAATTTTAATGAATTTAAATTTAAATAGCTAGCCTTTTCCTCCCTGGCTGCTTGAAGCTCGCCCGCCGCCATCATGAACGGAACAGTAACTATCCCAACCCGGAAGTTCATGACCAGCCAACTACTTCAGCAGAAACAAATGGTCATTGATGTTCTTCATCCCAGAAAGGCAACAGTACCTAAGACAAAAGTTCGGGAAAAACTAGCCACAATGTACAAGACCACACCAGATGCCATCTTTGCATTTGGATTCTGAACCCATTTTGGTGGTGGCAAGACAACTGGCTTTGGCATGATTTAGGATTCCTTGGATTATGCAAGGAAAAATGAACCCAAACATAGACTTGCAAGACATAGCCTTTATGAGAAGAAAAGGACCTCAAGGAAACAGCCAAAGGAATGCAAGAACAGAATGAAGAGTCAGGAGGACTGCGAAAGCCAGCATTGGTGCTGGTAACAAGTGAGCTAGAGTTTGCACAACAGAAGGAGTAAGCATTCTGCAGTGACTTTATCTGTGGTGATAGTGCAGATTGTTCAGGAGAGGGTTGATCAATAAACTAAGAACCTCAAAAAAAAATAAATTTAAATAGCTAATAGATAATAGAGTATTCTTTTACAATTGCCTGGGAATGTAGATAGCAGAATACAGTTATTTTGGGTAGCAGGTCTAGTTTATAAAACAGAAAATTGCCAGTAGCTTGACTATGACACAGGTCATTTATTCACACACCGATTCAACAAATATTAAGTACTCACTAAGTACTCTACTTACTGTATTATGCTACCTGTTGAGGTCAGCAACTTTTCTGAATTGGTCCTGAAATAAATGAAAACTTTGTAAGGCCACAACATCTTTGTGAAGCTGACCAGTTAGGGTTAGAACAGGATGGAAAGAAGAACATGGCCCAGAAAGCCATCAGGGACACTGCCTACAGCCAAGGACAGAGGACAGAAGCCCTAATCAGTTTGAAAAAAATGATGTATGTCAAAAATTAACCAGGAGACAGAGTTCGAGAAGCTAAAACAGAAACAAGGGCCAAAATCAAGTAGAAATTGTTTCAAGATTAGCAGCGTGAATGGCACATCCCAGGAGACCATTGTTCAACCAGGATACAATGTTGTTCCAAACTACAGCCGAGTGACCATAAGCGCGGATGAAATCCATCTAGCAAGCAGATGTCTGTTGACTGAAGTGTGAGCCCACCGCTCACTGGTTCCCATGCACAGTGTCCTGGCTCCGCGGGAGGGGAGGGCAGGGTGAATATGTGATATGAACAGTGACTCTGCTGTTTTGCCAGCCGTTCTGAAACCCCTCTGGTCCTGAGAGTCCTGGCTAGATTCTGCATTTCCATACAATATCTAGCAAGGACTTTTCTTGGCTTCTTTTTTAACTGAGTCTGTGACCAAAAGACTACATGACTCATGAGTCTGAGATTGTGGAATGTAACAAAAGGATCTTTTGTTTTGTTCTTTGTAATTTTCTGAACTCAAAGGATGGACTGTAGCCAAATGTTCCCAAGTTTGGAACCTGATATACAAAGTGGCCCTTGACTTCTAAGGGAGACAAGAATGGGAAGAGAACAATAAGAAAGATGTTACTCTCTAGTCATTTTGCTTTAGGGGCTGAAACTGACATGCAAATAATTCCTTTCAGAAAAGTTGTCACTTACTTTCCAAAAGTCTGTGAATGTTCAGGTTTGTGGGATAGTAGACGGTAAGAGTGTTCTGCACTTGGTTAAAAATATAGAAAACTGAATACAGTTACTTTCTGATAGCACAGTGGGACATAGGCAGAGCAAACCTATAATTAATCAACAGCAATGTTAAAAAAAGATCTTTAAGATTAAAGGTTCAGAATCCACCCTTTTAAGCTTCCTAAGAAAAAATATTCTTGTGAGAGTTCCTTCTCACATCTCTTGATGCCTGAGTGTATGTGAGGATTTCAGAGCTGTAAAGATAGAACAGGATTTCTGTGTCTCTGGAATTTTTCCTTCTTCCCTGGACAACTGTTTGCATGCATAGCTGTATCCTCATGCTAAGGAGGGTCCAGAGAAAGAAATGCTACTTCCTGTTACAGTGAGACAGCACACCCCAGCTCCTGCACGCAGGCAGTTCCTGGGGGGAAAACCACTTTGGTGTCTCCCATTGGGAAGCCCGTCTTCTCTTGTGCTCCCTCCAAGGAAGCAGGACCAGCTGCTTGCCACATTGACAAAGTACTTAAAGACGATTCTTTGCTTATCAGCCTCCTCTTTCTTAGGTTAAATAAACCACGTTTTTTGTCTTTCTCTTTGGGGCCAATTTTCTTATCATTTTTTTTTATTCCCTTAATCTCTTTGATCAGTCTTCTTAGGATTCCTTCCAAATCCTATAGATGTTTGCAGACGTAAAACAGAAGCTAATCATTACCCTTAACAAAGGCTAGCCCGGTGCTGAGCCTGACGGGGCAAGATTGCCATCAATCATCAGTTACATGCTGAAAAGACTTGCACAGAACTCGGTTTTGAAAATCATAGTGTAGCATCCTTGGATCCTTGGCTTGTTTAACCCTGTTTTTCAGGGGCATGGGGTTTTTTTTGTTTTGTTTTGTTTTGTTTTGTTTTTTCTCATTGTGGACACTCAACACCAGGCTTGCTAATAAGTCTTTATTGGCTGAGGACTGTTTTCTTTAGAGAAATCCTCACTGTTGAATCTTTATTGTTGCATCTCTTTGCCAACTTCTGCAACACCATTGCCATTTAGAATTTTATTCGGTCTTCCGATTTCTCCACCCAGTTTGTGCAGAATGAAAGTTGTCCCCGTTCAGGCACTCATTGGTTCTTTCCACAAATGTTTATTGAATCCCCCCCCCCCTTTTTTTTTCAGGCACTACCTGTCCTGCCCGTGCGCATTTTTAAGGTATCGATCACAATACTTTGGAATCACCACTACCACTTCGTTGCAGCCTAAGGCAAAAGTGCATTGGCCTCATTTTAGGGAAGTGTAGTTAATAAAGCATAAAAAGGTCTTCATTAGAACGAGAGACTGAAAAGACCACATTAGGGTGATGTTCTGATATTGGAGCAGTCAGTGACCCGAGCTTGCCAGGGCTGGTCTGAGCATTTACCCCGGGGGCAAAAGTGAAGCCACACTTAACCGTTTCTTGGGTAATACCAATTAACAAGAGTTACGAGAGAAGTCACCCTCTCGCGTCCACTTGCCGGTCAAAATCTGAATCTCCTTTTTTCACTTACCATTCTGGTAACTGTGGGTGTTCCTAGGGTTTATTTAGTTCTTGGTGTTTGGTTCTCTCTGTTCTTTCCTTGGGTAATATGAGCCTGTGCTACAATTTCAACTCTTTTTCTCTGTATTTATGTTTATATCTTCCCTATCCAAGACTCGGTCCTATACCGTTAACAGTCTCAAAAACCATTATCTGAAATGTGTTCTATCTCAAATTTAGTACATTTTATTCTCTCCCAAATTATTGGCCAGTTCTGATAGCTGCATTCTTTTGCTGACATATACATCCTTCACTTAAAACCTCCTTCATTTTTTTTTTTTTTTTTATTCTGCCCCCCTTTCCTTCTGTTCTCTCTCAGGATCACCTGCCTTGGTGTTCCCCCATCATAATCCATACTAACCATTACGGGTGGACTGAATTTCATCATATCATGCTTCTCCAAACCTTCCAGGGGTTCCCTGTCATCTACAGGACGGAGTCACATTTCAGGACACACAAACCTGGGAGCAAAACGGGATCAGAATATTAAAGAGCCTCGCTTCTGTCACTGCCCCCAGCTCCCTTCCGATTCATCCAGTCAGTTCCCTGAAGGGCAAAACCTTTGAAAGTCAGGACAAGGAAAAAGAGTACCCGTGGTTAGGGTCTGAACCGGAAAAGGCTAATTCAAGAATAGGATGATTTGGGCAGAAGAGAGTTTAAGCACGTTTCCTAGCAAGGCCTACAGAAGACAGTGCACGTGGGCAGGAAATAAATAAGCTACCGTAAGAGGGAGAACAAGAGCGACGGAGGAGGGCGTGAAGCATAGACGTCTAGAGGGAAAAAAAAAAAACAGTGAAAGCCCCAGGGCTGCCTGGTAAGTTAGTATAAACGAGTGTTTGCATAGAACCTTGGCTTCTGATGACTTGGCTTCCTACAACTCTCTCAAGCTTGTTTTCAGTAGGCCAGGATTTAGGGGACATAGTTCTGCTCAGGATTTAGAACTTTTCCTCTTGGTAGAAGCCTTTCTGCACCTGTTCAGTAAGATATTTCTTCACCCTGTGGCTTGGCCCTGCTCAGCGTGTGAGACACGGAGGCAGGCACAGGAAGGCCACGCGGAGGACCACCTGCTCTTTCACCACCTCAATAGTCCCTTTCCTGTCTTAGCTCACACTCGGAAGCACATTCTTACTGATGTAGAGACATCGTGGTGGTCCCCAGCTTGAGCCGAAGCCAGGCCCGTTACCCAAATTCACACACGTCTGGGCTTGTCTCGTTGGGCCGGTGTAACTGACCAGCTGGCAGACGGTTCATGGGAAAGATGGGTCAGAACTTCTGGAGAGAGAACGCTTTCACAGGGTGGATGGAGTTAGACAGACTTAGTCTGATAATACAGCTTTAGTGATTGTTGGGAGTGAACTGTCTGAGAATATCACAGTAGCCATCGCTTGGTTCGTCTACCAGCCATTCCCACTTGAAAGGCCAGGTGAATCCTATGGAGACATAGGCAGGAGGGAACTTGAAAGAAAAACAGAGAGCTCTGCACTACGGTCTTGGAAGCCTATGGGGCAACACTGCTCTAGTACTCGTGTGGAAAAATACAACACTGAATCAAAGAGTGCGGGATTCCCCGCCAGCCATACACTTTTCATGCCACGTACAGTGACTTCTGCATCTCATGAACTTCAGAGAGCCCAGCGCAACTTTAGCTCTTCAAGGACTCCGGCTCGTCGGCACGAAAGCACCGGGAGAAAGTGGTGTCCATCGGAAATGGGCACAGTGCTTGGCAGGGGCAGCAGCATGCAGCAAGTTATGGTGGCAAATCAGTGATCTGTCAGCCAGTAAATACACTCAGACACTAGCGAAGACTTCAGAGCCTGAGTTTCAGACATCACGGGGATGGGAGGGTAGCCAAAACAGAAGAGGAGAACGTCAGGCCCCGTATAGTAGCTCACGGGGCTTGGTCAAGAGCGCACACGTGAGATAAACCTTAGAGATCGTACATACTTGTGAAGGGCTTTGCAGGGCATCAGAGATGCTGTGTTCTAACAGGTCGGATCAAGAGGCAGCACCACATGAATTCTTAAGCGTCTTGGGCTTAGAAGAAGGCTTTGTCCTGTTGGTTGGTTGGTTGGATGGATGGTTTGTTATGGAACTCTTGAAATGAATGATAATTGAAATTTTAAAGAGCAAGATAAGGTGTATTTTAGAAATAAGGTATGCATTTTTTGTTTTAATAAGCTTAAAGAAATGGTAACTGGGTCTGTGGAAGCATTGATCTGACGTTTACTGCCTACTAAACGAGATCTATATCTACAAAATCCTTTTATACAGTGCCAGGAGCTTAAGTAGATGTTCAGTTAAGTATTACTGTGCATACACTTCTAATCTTCTCCTTTCAACCAGAAAGATGTTTATAATTTCAGGGAGGATGGGGATATAACATTTGCTAGGTTTGGACATGAACAGAACTTCAAGCCTGAATATGCATCAGATTCAACCGTGGAGCTTTTTAAAAATAGAGATGCCTGGGAGGATCCCAGACCTTCCGAATCAGGATCTCTGGCTAGGGGACCCAGATACTTTTAAAGTGTTCCTCAGATGATTCTGATGAGCAGCCAAGCTGATGAACCATTGATGGGAGGCTGGAGAAAGTGGTGGTTTTCTGCTTTATAAAAAACAAAGCCAAAAGGATTATCTTTTCTTCCCTTGAGGATGCACCATGGTCAGATGGAAAAAGTATGGCACTGAGGTCTAGTCCTGGACTCAGCTCTGCTAAGGGAGAAAGTCAGTTAATCTCTTTTCTCCCAGTTTCTCAGCAGCTTAATGGAGACTCTGATTCTTGCTGTCCAGAGCTGTGACGCAGTAAAGGAAATGAAGCTACTCTACCATAGGAAGCTGACCTGTAATAGACAGACAATGACCATTACTTCCTCTCAGGTATCCTCTGCCCCTCTCTCTAGGTAAACAGTTACTCTCCAAAACAAGTGCTTTAGCTCCCCCCTTTCACAGTCTAATGGGGGAGATGAACAACAAACCAAGTATACCAATATTCGTTCAATTACAACTTTGTCAGTGTCACAGATGTAAATTACATGTTAGAGGGGTCGCTAACAAGATTTTCTGACCTAATCTACACAGTATGTTAGCCTTCTGTTTCAGCTACATTTTGTTCTTCATATTGATGTATTGAACTAATTTTTTTCTCCAGTGTTAATGCAGGAAAGCTTATTGGAGGGAATAGAAATCCCTTATCCACAAGTATAAATGAACAAATGCACACTATATTTTGCCCTTAGTTATATGTACATATGGATGTTACTTCCTATTACGGATAAATATGTACACAATGCCAAGCTTTTTGAAAACCCTTTTTAATGTATTTTAATAAAGAATCAAGATTTTAAATTTTATTTAAGCTGTTGGGTTAAAGTCAAAAAGCCTGGTTCTCATTATGGTCTAACTTGGCTGAAGTGACAATGAAGAAAAGTCCAGAGTCAGTTTTATTTGGCAACACTAGAAAGAGAAGTCTCTCCTACCATGTTTTTTAAAAACAACTTTCAATTAAGTTTCATTTGGGATTCGGGCCTGTCTTAGTTACATACTTCAGAAAATTAAGATTTATAACAGAACAGTCCTAGTGTCCTGACACCATTAGGCAGAACTATAATCTGGTCATTGTTTCCCATTGTGTAAAAGTCAGTGTTCCTTTTCAAATGGCATGAGAATTGCCTCTCAAAATATTCTGGCATTGGCGATCAAGCTTTGTTAGGTGGGAAAATCTTTATTCAGTTTTCACGTTTCGAAGTAACTTAGGCAGACATCTGTGTCCTTAACAAACCTAGAAGACATCTCTTTGCTGAATGGTATAGATGCCCATGCTGGAAGATTCTTGATTACCAGTAAAAAATATTTGAAGAAGAAGAGAATGGCTTGTGGAAATCACTTCTTAAATTTGTCAACTTGTATTATGTATGTATGTATGTACGTATAAAACAAAAGGCTATTTCGCTCAGTTTATGTTGTGTATACATAAGATAAATATCAAAATGAACCTCTGAGACTGCATCATAAAAATTAGCACATTTAAAGCATTTAAATTCTCAAAGCATTGCTAAAACATTAAACCTTTTCGATATGTTCTCAACTAAATATTATTATCCCCATTTTATAGCCAGTGTTATAGACATCCAAGGGTGATGTCGAATTTTGTTAACAAATGGTGCATCAAATATGTGCGTGCGTGGTAAAAAAAAAAAAAAGAAAACATTGATACATTTATTCTTTCCTTATTATGTAAAGTCTGTTTGTAATAAAAAGGAGTTCTGTACATAGGGCAATAGATTTATGCACAGTGAATTCATAATGATTTCCCAGATGTTCATATTTAACTAGCAACCATTATGAAAGGAGTAAGGCTTTCTAAGGTTATCTTCCTGATTAACAGCTTTCACCGTCCCTGGCTGGGTGATTTTATAGTCTGTCAGGGAAATTAACCATGTAGCCTCCAGATCATAGCCACCGTAATAGAGACAGAATATAATTTCACACGTTTCCATCATAACTTGAAGTGAAAACCAGACATTACTTGATTTCACTTAATGATTTATGTTCCGCCGTAGATATATTGACTTACCCAAACTATGAAGGGAAATGAACAGTTTGTCAAAGTTGGCATATAGTTTTTAATACAAAATTATGGCCATCATCATCGCAGATGAAATGCATGGCCACAAGAGCACTCTCAAGGACCTCATGGCCCATGATGAATTTTTCTTTCTTCATAGTGCCATTGAGTATGGCAGTGTATCAGATTTCATTTTCTAAGGAAAGCATCTCTGTGAAACAAACTAACCCAGTAGGAAAGAGGGAACTACTAAATCTGAAAAAATATCATTCCACTTTATAGGCAGACTAAAAATTATAGTGATTTTTCAACAGTCCCAACAACGCAGTGTTGCCGCGAATGCGTGGACCTCCTTCAGCTTGAGTGGCTTATTATAATCAGACTAACTTCTCACACCATGTAAATCCATTATAGTTTATGACTTAAATCCATGAGAATTATAATTGAGAGAGCCTTACCCAATCAAAATCAAATTTAATTATATGTTCACATTATAATCTAGAGAACAGAGGTTTTAGTTTAAAATCAGCCTCATCTCTTTGTTCTGAATGGAAAATAAAGAACCACTTTTTCCTTCTCAATTGTGACAGACTTGCCAAGAGTATGAATCTCCCCGTGCCTCTGGTGGTCTACATTTAGACAGTCCCCAACCCATCAGCCTCCCTTCTGCACCCTCTAAGCCTCTGTATGGCTTTCCTGGGACTGTGTGTGAGCGTGCTAGGGCCACCATAGCAGAAGTTCCACAGACCGGGTGATTTAAACCACAGAAATATCCTTTCTCACAGTTCTGGAGACTCCCAAGTCCAAGGTCAGAGTATTGGTGGGAGCTCCCGCGGCCTCTTGCCTTGACTTGCCGACAGCCGCATCCTTGTGTCCTCAACGTGGTCTTTTCTCCATGTGCATGCATCCCTGGCATCTCTCTGTAGGTCCAAATTTACTCTTCTTGTAAGGACATCAGTCAGATTGGATTAGGGCCCCACCTCAACAGCCTCATTTTGCCTTAACCACCCTTTCAAGGCCCTGTCTCCAAATACAGCCACGTTCTGAGGGGCCGGGGGTTAGGGTTTTATCGTATGAATTTGGGGAGGGCACACTTCAGCCCACAACGCCCTGTACACATTGCTCCCGCTCTCCCTTGCGTCTCCCCTTTTTTCCTGTTTCCTTGCCTTTTTCCTTTTTTTAATTTAATTTAATTATCAATTATTTATTTATTGATCACCTACATATATGCCCGGTACCGAGCTAGCAGCTGAAGATACAATAATGAACGAACGATAAACTGTAGCCCTTTTCCTCACAGATCTGGAGGAAAAAGCAAGGAAGTAGCTCATCGCGCCAGAGAAGGAGGGTGTTCTGATCAGGGCGCACATAAGGCGCTGTGACAAGACAGGGCAAGACTACCAAGACCTGCCTCGGGGAATCAGGGCATCTGCACTGTAGGTGCACCCTCTTCACTCAGTCTGGAAGGACCAGTAGCCGTCGGCCAGGGGAAAAAAAAAACTGAGAGAACATTCTACAAAGAAGCGACATCCACGAGAGCCCGTAGGTGGGGGAGGTGGTGGGACAGTTGGACCCTGCAAATAACTCAGTAGAATTCTAGTGAAGGTCAAGACTGGGGCAGTCTCAGAGAAATACTAAGTATTGGAGAAATACTAAGTATTTAGGACTGCTTGGAAATAAATTAACATGAAAATAAAGTTGTGATTGGAAAGTAAGTCATATTAAAATCAAAATAGAAATGACAAACTCGGAAAAAAAAAAAAAACAATTGCAACTCATAATAGAAAGGGCTAGTTTCTTCAGTATAGGGAGTTGTACCACTCAGTGTGAAAAGGCCAGTAATCTGGTACAAAAACAGGCAGAGAATAGAGAATTGAAAGAAAAAGAAATGGAGGTGGTTCCTACACATATGAAAAAAAGATGCAAAATAAAACCATACGTTTTTACCTTTGGTATTGGCAAATATTTAAAAATTTGATAATATGGGGCACCTGGGTGGCCCGTTAAGCAGCCAACTCTTGATTTCAGCTCAGGTCTTGATCCTGGGGACCTGGGATTGAGCCCTGTGTCAGGCCCCGGATTCAGCATGGAGTCTGCTTGAGATTCTCTCTCTTCCTCTGCCCCACCCCCCTCCATCTCTCTCTCTCTCTCTCTCAAATAAATCTTTAAAAAAATGAAAAAGATAAAAGTTTGATAATAATATTATAAAGGTAAATAGAAACAGATACTCGCCTACATTGCTGGTGGGAGTGTCAAGTGTTACAATCTCAATAGAGGAAAATTTGGCAGTATCCCTGAAAATTATCAGTACACATTCCCAAGAATCCAGTTTCTGCAAAATAGCCACGCATGTGTGAAGTAGTGTTTCTACAGGTTTTCACCGCGGCACTGACTGTAATGGTGAAAGCTTACTACCTAATAATAAACGATATGCATTAAGTATTTTGAGGAAGGCATCATGATACTTGCAACATATTTTGAAATTAATAAAAATATGAGGGATGGATGAAGCAAGTATATAATAGAATACTATTTATAGACTCTAGCTGGTAAGCAAATGTGTGTTTACTGTTAAATTCAACTTTTGTTTATGTTTGGAAACTTTTATAATAATGTGTTTGAGAAAGAAGATGACGAGGAATCTTAAAATCTCTCCAGAGGGGAGTGGCTGATTTTACTGATGGTGCATCCGTACCCTGGATCACTACAGCTGTTTTAAAAAAGAAGAAGACCGTTGCTTGCGTACAGACAGGGAAGGCCCTCCAAGATACATTATGAAGTGAGAGAAGAAGAATGTCAGTGGCTATGTTTGTACACCACCATTTGTGTATAATAGCTCCACAAGGATGCACAAAAACTTGGGGAAAAAAAATATAGCCTCTGGTAGGGGAACTTCATCTGGGGGATGGAGTGAAGAGGAGATCTGTTATTTGATATATTGTTGAGGTTTGAATCATGTGCATTTACTGTCGATTCAAAACCAGAGCCTAAAAACATAGGGGTAGTTACCGGGCCACTTTTGATGTCTTACTTTATGTAATCGTTAGCTGCCATCCTGCAAGATGGGGATGTCACCGGCACCACGTGCAGAGGGGGGAAAAGGTTTCTGAGAAGCTCAATGATTGTTCGAGGTCACACAGTGAGCACATGAAAAAGGCAGAGGGGGGGACATAGGTCTGTCTGATTCCCAACCCTTTGCCCTTGGCATCTGCTTAGTAGTGATGGGTAAGAGCCCTGCATTCCAAGCGGGGGAGGCAGCTGCTGGAAGGGGAAGCTCTCGCCGGAGACCCGAACCAGTGCAGAGCACCGTGGCGCAGAACGCCCGTGAAGAGTGCCAGGGAACGAAAGGGAACATGACAGGCCAGGTCATAGAGGAACCCTAGACCCACATCAAGACACGTGTCCTCCATCTTACAGACGCCGGGAGCCGTGCTTGGTGTTCAAGATTAGTTACTTTGCAATCGTGGATGCTGAGGGAGAGAGAAGAGACCTGACAAATTCCGACATCCGGCTTCGTGGGGGGCTTTTGCTGCCCTTGTTTTCTGAGTGCCAGTCGAGTGATGGAATGGGGAACATTTGGTGACGTTAGAGTGCTTTTCACTGTACGTGGCCGTGCCTCCATTTTATATGCATGCCTGAAGACCCTACCTGTGTGTAACAGACACCTCCCAAATAGAACTTCCACAAGTTACTGCAGCAAGAATTATGGCCAAAGGGGACTTGTTCCTGTCAGAAAAGGCTGCCAACACTTCTCTCGCTAAATCCCACCTTCCTGTAAAAAGAAAAGAGTAATTTTAAAAAGTAATAATAATAGCTAATAGAAGTAGTTGGCAGTATGTAGGGTTTACCATGTGCCAGAATTTCCCAACTTCTCTGTTACAATATTGTAACTATAATTATATAATTATTATTCTAAATATGCTATTTAATATTAAACCATAGAACTAACTATTATAATTAAATAATACAAAAGTTCTGAATGATGACTATTACAAATATGCTCTTTAGTAGCAACATTTCCCTTGTATTTTGTACCACTTTAGCACATACTATAATACTCACATGGACTCACTTAAATATAGTACTACTGATTGGCATTCAAGGATGACTTCACTTTAATAAGTCAAGCAGAGAAAGTCAATTATCATATGGTTTCACTTATTTGTGGAACATCAGGAATAGCTTGGAGGACATTAGGAGAAGGAAGGGAAAAATGAGGGGCTGGGAATTGGAGGGGGAGACGAACCATGAGAGACGATGGACTCTGAGAAACAAACTGAGGGTTCTAGAGGGGAGGGGGGTGGGGGGATGGGTTAGCCTGGTGATGGGTATTAAGGAGGGCACGTTCTGCGTGGAGCCCTGGGTGTTATACGAAGACAATGAACCGTGGATCACTACATCAAAAACTAATGATGGACTGTACGGTGACTAACATAACATAACAAAATTAAAAAAAAAAGGATGACTTCACTTCGTTATTTATAAAAGTAAAAAATTGGAAATAATGTAAAGATCCACAATAGCAATTTGATTAAATAAATCATGCATTTATATTAAGAGATATTATATAGTCATTAAAAATAGAGTTTCAGGAGCACCTGGCTGACTCAGTCGGTATAGTGGACAAGTCTTGATCTTGGGGGTCGTGAGTTCAAGCCCCACATTGGGCATGGAGCCTACTTAAAAAATATATGGTTTCAAAAAAGTGTTTAATGGCAAATCAAGAAAACAGGACACAAAATTATATCTACAGCATGACTGTCAGTTTCTCAAGGATGTCAGTGATCAGGTTGTGTAATCCAGCTCTCAGTTGTCAGCCTTCATCACACTTGACCCGCCTGGGGTACTTGAGCGTTGATTGCTGGCACTCCCTCCCTTCATATGGTCTTGGATTAAAGTTCTAAGTGTATGTAAGATGTTAGTTAATATAGTGCTTGGCACAGGTGGCTCAGTCAGTTAAGTGTCCAACTCTTTGTTTTCAGATGAGGTCATGATCTCATGCTTCGTGAGGTCGAGTTGGGCTCCAAATTCAGCAGGGAGTCTGCTTGGGATTCTCTCCCTCTGCCTCTCTCTCCCCTCACATTCTCTCTCTCTAAAATAAGCCCATCAATCTTTAAAAAATATATAGTGCTTGGCACATAGTAAGCCTTTAATAAATATCATCTTGCTTACCTGTTATTTATTTTCATCTCTGGTGATATAAATATGTCCTCTTTATTAACAGGGATTTTGCTATAAGCTGTTCACTACTGAGTGAAACATTTTAGGGGCAGTAGATGTTTGGCAAAAGCTTGATTCTGAAGCTGCTTGTGATGTGAGTCAGTGGAAATTTTAATTGACACTGTTAAATAATTCCTTGCTAGTTTGAATAATTGAAAAAAATTTTAAAGCGTTCTTTTATCTTTTTCTGTGCTATTTTCTCACAAGTTTATATCAGGATGGTTAGAATTATCTGCCCAAATGTTTTTGGTTTTGTTTTTTAAAAGGAGTCCCCTCTGGGGTTAAACCAGCAGTTGCATAGTTTCCCAAGTGTGCATTCAATTCATATACATGCCATGCTATTCTGTTGGAAAAAATATAGTCCTCCATCTGAAAGTCTGACATAAATTTGACATACTTTCATGAAATGTGAAATGGTGGAGACTTCCAATCCTAAATTATTCTCTAAATGTTCATTTATATTAAAAGCCTCTGTAGGCACATGTACTCCAAATGTTAATATCCTAGGAGATTACTTACAATGGCCATTTGGACATAGCTAGAAAGGAGACTATGAAAAATTTATCAGCACTGGAATGGGGCTTGATAAGTCATCTTGGCAGAAACAGTCCTAAATTGTTTCAGGCAGATGGGTATCACTCTTCCTGTTTTCAAAGATGCTTGAGGAGGAAGGATTATATGACCCATTGGTATCTTACTGTAGTATTGAATGGTCAGCTGCGAGGGGCTCCTTCCCTACAGGTGTTACCATGTTAGCCTCCCTCCTTGCTAACACTGTGTTCTTGGTAGAGAACAGCTCACCTATATAATCACTTCTTGCATTTATTTATTTTTAAAGATTTTATTTATTTACTTAGCACATGCACAGGCGCTTGACAGAGGGGGAGAGAGAGAGAGAGGGCGAGCACGAGAATGAGTGTGGGGAGGGGCCAAAGGAGAGAGAGAGAATCTCAAGCAGACTCCAAGCTGAGCGTGGAGTCTCATGCGGGGCTCAGTCTCATGACCCTGAGCTCATGACCTGAGCCGAGATCGAGAGTCGGAAACTTAATTGACCGAGCCACCCAGGCGCCCCACAATTATTTTTGAATTTTCCCCTAATCCTTCATTTTCTTGACCTAAACTGTTCTTAAACATTTAACTTAACCATTGAGTGGCATTTTTTTGTTAAGATTTTATTTATTTATTTGAGAGAGAGAGTGAGAGAGAGAAAGGAAGAGCGGGGGGAGGGGCGGAGGGAAAAGAAGACTTCCCGCTCAGCGGGGAGCGGAACGTGGGACTCGATCCCAGGACCCCGGGATCATGACCTGAGCCGAAGGCAGACGCTTAACCGACTGAGCCACCCAGGCGCCCCTGGGTGGCATTTTTTTAAAAAGGTAATCAGATGGTTTATAGATTTCATTCTGAGTGCAGCAGTGAGATTGGAACTGTCCTTTCCTTCTGCCCGTCCTTTTGCCTTTTCTGTCCACTCTCTCTCTTACTCTCTTTCTGCCATTTATTCTGTCATTCAGTAAATGCTTTCCCGATCTCTAGCCACAGCAGCCGCTCTGCTAGGTGTTGGGAGTGTGGTGGGGAACAGGATCTATGTGGTCCATTGTCCCGTGGCGTGCACAGACAAAGGCAGCTCTGTCCCTCATTTGGGACAATGGGCAGTCATCACCTGCGTGCCAGTGTTGGAGACCAGACTATAACAGAATCATCATCAAACAAATAGAGAAGAGAGTGATGCGTCTGTCTAGGCCCTTAGTTGTGTCATGTCATTGACCTTCAGAGTTATGCATGTGTTCAGTATCACTTCGCTGGGGGTCAAATAAGAACCAGAGGGAAATTCAGTTTAGGAATGCAGGAGAGCTCCATGGGGGCAATCTTAGAAGAGGTTTAAGAGCTAGAACCTCCCACCCCCAGAAAAGTGCCTTACCAAAAGAAGAACATTTAAAAACGATTGTATCCTGGGCTTTGGAGGGAAGTATGCAGTGTCTTCCAGAAAGGATTGGGGAAGGGGGAGAGTAACTCAGTAAATCAGCAGTTATATTTCGGGATTAAGCTGGAAGGGGGAATATTTGACATTGTCGGTGCCAGTGTGTCTTTAAGTTTCTGCACAGTTTGCTTCCATATACACAAGTTCTCAAATAGACCTTCCTGGATGGGCCAGAAGGCAGGGAAAGCAGTGGAGGGGATTATAGGAAACTGGCTTTCGCCAAAAGACACAGAGCTCCCCCACCCCTACAGCGGCTGCGCCTCCACCACCACACCCTTAACCACCAACCGACTCACAAGCTAGTGATGGGGCAATGCTCCAAAGGCACATTGTCTCGTGGAATCATCACAGCCTACCAATGCGGTAGGCCATTATTAATATCCCCATCTCACAGATGGAGAAGTAAAGGCATGGAAAACTGATGTGATTTTCATTAGGTTGCACAGCTCGTAAGTGGTGGGTTTATTCCAACCCAGGTCTGTGTGACCGCGGGGGACACCGTCATAACCGCAGTCTGCGGTTCCGCTCTGCAGCCCCGTTTTCACTGGAGAACCTTCACTCAGGAACCCTCTGTTTCCCGCTGATCTCCAGCTGGGCTTTGCTGTTTTCCCCCAAGTCTAATGGATACACAACTGGCAACTGTAGACAGGAAAAGAGATTTACTAATAAAAGGCTTCAAAATAGTGCTTACTTACGGTATAGAGACCGTTCAAGATTAAAATCCAGATTTTCAAAGAATGGTGATTCATTTTGCAGCTGCAACTGCTATCCATTAACTGATTAACTCCTCTCACTGTTGACTGTTTACCCTCTTTTAAGGTTGCAGAAATATCTGGTTAATCCCACAGTTATCAATTGTAGAGACATTAGATTTACATATAATCACAGCTCAAAATCATGCCTGTGGATGTAATAAATGGTTACATTCTTTTATCAGTGGATTTAGTTTCCTAGTGGCCAGTAATTTTGAACTCGCAATGTGTGCTGCATTGAAATTAAATATTCATTATGATCTTTTGAAGTTTACATTGGAAAGTACTTCAAAAACTATCAGTACATCAAATTATAATATATTGCTTCTCTTTTAAAAAAATCTGATAGTGGTAATCCTTTGTGAATTTTGCTCTTTACAATTCTTTCATCAGTGCAGATGTTAGCAACTCACATGGGACAGCTAAAAAACGCCTCCTCATAAAAGCTCTAGAAGAAAGTCAGTCGTAAATCATGCACTTTAAATATGGGGAGAGCATCTTGCTGTCAGTTGTAGAGTTTCTCAAGAACAGATGATCGTGAAATGAAGGGTTTAATACTTCCATGAACAGAGTGCTTTCTTTACTGCTTTGTTTGCAGCTGATTGGACCCCTTCTTTGAAGGATGTCATTTCGGACTTATATTTTGTACTTTTCAATAGCCTTTTAAAATTACCAGGAAAAATATCCAAAGAAAATTCTTACACTCGTTTCGTTTATGTGTGTGTGGGGGGGGTGCTGGGAGACCCCTCAGACTATGCATTCATATTTAATTGCATTTCATATTTCATCTCGTGGCACTTGGACTTGACTGATGGCTAACAGTAAACATGTATAATTATTCGTTCATACACTTGGCCATTGGCAAGTGATTTTCATGGCAGTAATTTAACTGCTGAGGTTGCAAGTTGAGATTCCTCGGTTTTATTGGGATGCTGAACCTTACAAGCTTATGGTTGATAATGTTATTAACTCTCTCCGCATTTCCTCTGTAGTAAAGGGGAAAATTGGAACTACAGCATTTTAACAATAGTCCGTGTGTGTGTGTGGCTGTGGAGCCTCCCAGGGACTCACAGTGACTACCCCAGTACTCTCAGCTCTGCATTTCATTGTTTCGGGATACTTCAGTCTTGTACTTTGCAACAATGCATGCACAGAATCATTCTGCGTGTTGACTTCTTGGCTTTTGGTTTTTTAGAATATCCCCCTTTCTTTCGGTTCTTAGACCTCTGTTGGCATTAATTTTGGCTCAACCTCTTAGGAAAATGTTCAGAATTGCAGAAAAGCTGAAAAAACTCAATGACATTTATATACATCAGTTGTTAGCATTGTTTCAGATTGAGGTTTTTCTATGTACAGATAAATATATATAGATTTTAATTTATCTGTTTACTGTTTATTTTTCCTGAATCATTTGAAAGTAAGTTGGTAAGTTGCGGACATCTCGACGGGTTTTTTTTTTTTTTTTTTAATTCGGCATCCAGTTAAAAGTCACTCATTGCATTTGGTTGTTATATCTCTTTAGTTTTATTTATTTATTTTTTAAAGATTTTACTTATTTATTTGAGAGAGAGATAGCGGGGCAGAGGGAGAAGCAGGCTCTCCGCTAAGTAGGGAGCCAGATGCGGGACTCGATCCCAGGACCCTGGGATCATGACCTGAGCCGAAGGCAGACAAGTAACCGACTGAGCTACCCAGGCACCCCTAGCTCTTTAGCTTTAATCTAACGGTTTCTTCTCACAAACCCTCCCGGGCTCTACTTTTTTGTTATTTGTGATCTTGACTTTCTTGAAGAGTTTGGGCTAATAGAAGATCTGTTGATCTGAATTTGTCTGATTTTCTCCTCACTAGATTCAGGTGAAACTAGGGGTTCTCAAATTTTAGTGTGCTGTAGCATCATCGGGAGGCTTTCTAGACTCGGATTGCCTGCCCTGCCCCAGGGTTTCCGATTCAATAGGTCTGTGTCAGGGTCCACTCCCTGCATTTCCAACAAGGCCCCAGGAGACACTGATACTGCTGGCCTGGGGCCACACTTTGAAAACCATAGGCTTAAACCTTTTTGACATCACTGACATGCACTTCTTGCAACACAGGGCAGGGCTCAAGGTGGCAGCTTGTTCCACTACTGTTGATAAGCTTGATCATTTGCTTAAGGTACCGATTGCTCAATCTCTCTGATGTAGAAGATCATTTTTCTCCTTTGTAATTAGTAAGTTATCTATGGAACGATGCTCTGTAATTAATAAGTAATCTACAGGGAGCCATGTGAATTTCTATTCCTCAGCAACCTGCTTTTAGCACCCAGTGATAATCCTCGCCTGAATCAATCGTCAGTTCTCTTTCTTCCTCCTCCACTCTCCCTGTCCAGACACCCCTACACTCTCCCTCACAGCCTGTCTCTCTCACTGTCTCTCTCCCCTCCCCGCACGCCTACACACATACAATTTCTCTCTCGCGCTCGCTGCCTCCCTGCCCTCTCTTCCCCTCTCCCTCTTGTCTTTCTTCTTCCCACCTGCCCTGCTTCTGAGTTTCACTTTGGATTAAGATTTTTTTTAATTTGGTACATTATAATTTATTGCTATCGTTATTATTTGGGGGTCTTAAAATTTTCCAGATTTATCCGGCAACAGCCCCTTCTGGGTCCTTTTGAAACGACGCCATTACTATCGGGCATCGCCTTGTTTCTGGCAAAAGATGTTCAGCTCTCGCCTTGCACTTTTCCTGCTCTAGACCCGGAACCTGCCATTTCTCTAAGGAGAGCTGGCTCCTTTTAGTTGGGAATATCAGTTAGAAGCCAATATCTGGGTGCAGGGGGGTTCCAGTTGTCCTGGAATGTCACTGCTGTCAGAGGACGGACCCGAGATTTAATCTCTTCGGAAGCAATGATACTGATGTCTTCAATTCAAATGCAGCCTCAGTGTTCTTTCTCACCTTCCTCTGGTCCCCATTGGTACCCACATGCATTCTCAGCGAAAACTCTGATGCTCTAAAATAGTATCTTTTACTTAAACCATTTAAATATATATAAATGTAAATATGTAAATATGTATTTATAAATATAAATATGTACATATATATAAATATAAATAAATATATGTATAAATGTATATGCATATTTGCTCATTTGCTCCAGTACATACAGAATAGATTCAGAATTGCAACAGTGGTACTTCGACCAACAATAATGGAACTACTAGGAAAACCAGATTTCCTTATAATTTTGTGTCCTTAGAATTTCCTGCAGGGGCGCTTGGGTGGCTCAGCTGGTTAAGCGACGGCCTTCGGCTCAGGTCATGATCCTGGAGTCCCGGGATCGAGTCCAGCATTGGGCTCCCTGCTCAGCGGGGAGTCTGCTTCTCCCTCTGACCCTCTCCTCTCTCATGCTCTCTGTCTCTCATTCTCTTTCTCTCAAATAAATAAATAAAATCTTAAAAAAAAAAAGAATTTCCTACAGTGTCTAGTATTGAGTACAGTAGATAGTCTGAGTTCTGTGTTCCAGAGTTTCTTAAATTATCTTTTATTTGTGTTTGTGTTATCAATTTGATAGACAGTTTATTGTAGTTATGGCTGTTTTTATTCCATTTTAGATTTCTTTCCCAACTATTTTGATTTAATTTTATGTTTTGAATATGTGAAATATTTATATGGTCAAGGTCAAAATTATATAAGAATTGAAAAGTTTTAATCCCATTTGTATTTATTGGTCTCAGGTTTATTTTTCTCTCCTCTGTTTCTTTTGACAAAAATAAGTGTATGTACATTTCCCCTTCTTATACAAGAGGAGAATATTATATATCTTCTTTGGTACCTTTTATTTTTCATTTGACAGTATATTCTGGGAATTGCTCTAATATCAGTTTATAAAGATTTTCCTCATTCTTTCTCAAAAACATATATACCCCGTTGTGCACTGTAGATAATTCAGTGTCTTACAGATGAACATTTAGCTCATTTCAAAAATTATGTTGTGGTAAGTGATGTGGCTTTTAGCTGGCCTGGTTCATGTCTCTCAAGAGGTTTCAATCAAGCCATGGGCCAGTTATCTTATGGCTAATTGAGGCTGGAAAATCCACTTTTTAGCTCACTCACATAGTTGCTGGCAGGCCTTTCTTTCTTTTTTTTTTTCTCTTTAAATTTTTTATTGTTGTGTTAATCACCATACATTGCATCATTAGTTTTTGATGTAGTGTTCCATGATTCATTGTTTGTGCATAACACCCAGTGCTCCACGAAGAATGTGCCCTCTTTAATACCCATCACCAGGCTAACCCATCCCCCCACCCCCTCCCCTCTAGAACCCTCAGTGTGTTTTTCAGAGTCCATCGTCTCTCATGGTTCGTCTCCCCCTCCAATTTCCCCCCCTTCATTCTTCCCCTCCTGCTATCTTCTTTTTTTTTTCTTAACATATATTGCATTATTTGTTTCAGAAGTACAGATCTGTGATTCATCAGTCTTGCACAATTCACAGCACTCACCATAGCACATACCCTCCCCAATGTCTATCACCCAGCCACCCCATCCCTCCCACCCCCCACCACTCCAGCAACCCTCAGTTTGTTTCCTGAGATTAAGAATTCCTCATATCAGCGAGGTCATAGGATACATGTCTTTCTCTGATTGACTTCTTTCACTCAGCATAACACCCTCCAGTTCCATCCACATCGTTGCAAATCAGGCCTTTGTTTCTTGCCACTTAGGCCTATCCATAGGCTGCCTGGGTAGCTCAAGACATAACAGTTGGCTTCCTTCTCCCCTGGGCCACTTTCTGACATGAATGCTGTCTTCCGCCAGTATGCATAATGACAGAAAACACATGCACCCACCTGTGCACGCATCCAAGGCAGAAACCACAGTCGTTTTATAATCAAATATTGGAAGTGTCATTTATCATATCTTCTGTATCTTATTAAACTAGAAGTGAGTTGTGGAGCCCAGACCACACTCAAGAGAAGGGGAAAAAGTTTTACCTTTTGGGGGAGAGGCATGTAAAAGAGAGAGAGAGAAACCAAGGAACAGACTCTTAACTCTAGAGAACACACTCATGGCTATCGGGGGTGGGGAGCGTGGGGGGAAATAGGTGATGCGGACGAAGGAGTGCACTTGTCTTGATGAGCACAAGGTGATGTATGGAACTGTTGAACTACTATATTGTACACACCGGAAACTAATATTACACTGTATATTAACTATACTGGAATTTAAAATTAAATTAAATTAAATTTAAAAAATGTATGAACAGATTTTTAAAACTACCACATTGCCTAATGCAGAGACTTCATCTCAAAACACGTATTCCGTGATAGCACTTCTACTGTATGATGTCGCAAGCATTATCTCATGTAATCCTAACAACTATTGTATACTGCTCCAGAGAAGAACCACGTATCTCTCAAATCATAACTTTATAGTTTTAATGAGTTTCCTGGTTGTAAATCAATTGCTATGACTATACACCTTATATTACAGTTTAGCGAACCATCTTACACGTCTGTGCTACTTAGTGTCTTAGTTACTGTTTTAATGTTTTGGGGACAATGATTTAAAAAAAGCAAAAAACAAAGAAGAGGCAATACCCTGTTTAGCATGGGGACAAATGACTGGAGTGATAGATAAAAAAGACTGACTATAAGTTGGTGATTGTTGAAGCTCTATGATGGAAAGAAGCTTTGGGGCTCATTGTACTGTTCTGTCTACTTTTATATACTTTTTAGTCTTTCCAGTATGAAAAGTAAAAAAAAGGGGGGGAGGAGAAAGAGAAAAAGAAAACCTATCCCTTTTAATTTTAATTTTAGTTTTCTGCCTGAGATTTATTGCAATAAGGGGTATATAAGTGCTTTTGATCATTGAAAAAAAACCACACAGCTGTTCTTCTCATAACTGTTAACTTTTCTGGTCATCAGAAAGAGCCACCAATTTCTAACATGTAGCCCTTCAGAGTCCACAAGCTGTTCTTCTCAAAACTGTTAACTTTTCTGGTCATCAGAAAGAGCCACCAATTTCTAACATGTAGCCCTTCAGAGTCCACAAGCTGTGTATATGGTAAATACACAGGAATCACCTATAGAGCTTGTTAAAATGTCCCCAGGTCCCAATACCAGCAATTATCATTTAGACGATTTCAGTGGAATAAGGAAGTCTACATTTTAAGCAAATACCCCTGGTGTTTCTGATTCCAGTGATAAATGGGTCCCAATTTGATATACACTCTTCTGTGGATTTCCAGTCAGGGCCCTTTTACGAGTAAAGCAGCGTGATAGAAAGATGAATGCAAGGTTCTTACACTCTGCTGTATTTCCGAAGGAGACTTGCCAACTAGTAAAGAATGGCAACGCATAAAGCATTATAACAGGAGTATAAAGAATTAGGCTGATTCCATGTTATCCTACCAGCTCTCGGTAAGGAGTGAAGATCATATGGGGACAGATTTCTTGTTTGGGTGAGCAGAATATAACAGGAGCTCTGAAAATACAGAAGAATACATCATTGTTTGCTTTTCTAAAGAATCGGATGTTTCAAGCTAGTCTTGTCAAATGGTGGAAATTGTTCATTTTGTAGATGACATTTCTGATAAGTTCCAGGGCTTTAGGTTATTGATTAAAGAAGCATCCACATGCTTTGAATATAAAATATGCAAAATCAAAGGTAGTGTGAAATTAAATTAATATTGTTGGCATTAAGTTTTTCTAATAGCCAAGCAGGCAAAAAACACTCCTAGTTCAGTAGCATTAAAATAATAATAGCTAACTTTTACTGAGCACTTATGAATTAGGGGTAGTATTCGGTATATAAAAATCCATCATATATTGTCTCGAGTTAAGACAATAATCTCATTATATGGTGGCTGTTCATTTAGGGTAAGGAAAAGCAATCTAATTTGTCTGTTTGCTACACTGAGTTACACTCTTATTGCATATCTCCCACTTGTGAATAATCTTTTTTTTAAAAGAGTTTATTTGAGAGAGAGAAATCTGGGCGGGGAAAGGTGGAGAGGCAGAGGGAGAGAAAGAATCTCAAGCAGACTCCCCTCTGAGTGCAGAGCCCAACTCCAGGCTCCATCTCACAACCCTAAGATCATGACCTGAGCTGAAATCAAGAGTCTGCCACTTAACTGACTGAGCCACCCAGGTGCCCTGCACTTGTGAGTAGTCTCTTAAAGGGATGAGTAAGATCAGAGGAAAAGTAAAGCAACCAAGCCAAACTTTTGAAGAGGATGATGATTTAAACTATGTCTTTGGATTAAATACTGATGATTGGATTGAATACTCACCCCAATTTCAGAGAAATGTCAACACTAAATAGCGTGATTTGCTTGCCTTCATTTCTCCCTGTGCTTTTGAAGAACTACTTTTATCCTGAATGAAACTAAACAAAGATAGAAGAGTTGAAGTGTATCTAAAAGTCCAGGTGGCCACAGAAGCGTTAACAACTCCTTATGTGTCCCTGAACAATAGGCCAGAACTAACTCCAGTAAAGCCTGAAGTCACTCTAGAGAAGAGCATCTGGTTTAGCAAATACAGGCCTCTTGAGCGCAGATGAGTTCATTCAGCTTTAGAATATGTCTAACATCGGTGCTGGAACAAGTTATATAATGGTCTGTCTAAATTCCAATGCTGAAAGTGAGGCATGTGGCTCTTTTTACTGCCTGCAGGGACATGGTGGGAGAGACGACTCCTCTGGTGAAATAATGAAACGACGGCCTCTTGTTCAGACAGACAGGAGGTAACTTATAGCTAAGGCATTTGAGAGTAAGCCCTCAAATTTCGTGTCCCCTTAGTCAAAAGTTCTATTTGTTGCATCAACAGAAATGGCAGCCAGAAAACACTACTAAAGCTGTATTCTAACCAAAGCAGAACTTTGCTCTCTTTAAATCATTACAGGTTCATTGTAAAGGATATTTATGATTATACATGTTCATAATTCCCCATGCCTAATCTTGCTACCTGGAGAATCTCTGCAAATGCGCATATCTTATAAATATATGGAAAAAGTTACTGCTTCTCCCTTTTATCTGTTTGACACTTTTCTTTAGACCACAGTGCATCTTTCTTACTTATCTGTTTATTTGTTCTGTGTACTTCTCAGATCTAAACTGGATGACAAACAGGAGCCACTGCTGGGCTTCAGGGATCTGAGGGCAAATGTGCTGGGTCAGAACTGGCAGAAACTGATTGCAGAGGTGGTGGGGGGAGAAGAGCCTGAAAAGCTATTTGAGAAATAACCCAGGCTGTGTCCACTTCTGGGATCCATATCTACCTGGTTACTGTGGGGGTGGTCCAAATAAACCTACTTACAGAGCCACTGAGGAGCCTCCTAGGAGAGGGTAGGAGTAGGGGAGAATGCAACATATGCGCCCCCCTTTCAAGAAAAAAAGCCTGAGAAAGCAGTCACAGTAACAAATAGTTTTTGTTAAGAGCTTGTACCATGTTAGCTATTACGAACACAGGCCTAAATCCTAGGGAGAGAGAGAACTGTAAGGAAATGCTGAAGGGCCATTTTCACTACATTTTGGAACTCATCAGAACCAAGACATCCTGCTTTAAAGCCCATCTAAAAAAGTAGTAATCAGGTGGGCGCCTTTGCACCCTGGGGATCAAGGCCGTCACCGGCAGAGAAATGCTGTCCCCAACCTAAGGAACAAAGGGAATCCTGAGCCTGGGGAAGCAGGACAGACTGGCGAATACCGAGCGGCTGCCACTATGCCTTCCCTGATGGGAAGAGCAACGATGGGGCCTTCTGCACACAGGACGCTTTTCCTATCATTGCTCCAGCACATCTCCTAAGACTGAGAACCTCACTCTACGCAAGCACACTGCCGTGGTCAAACCTGAGAAAAACCAGTTGTTAACGTAATTTCACCTCATGTTTTGTCTCTATTTGGATTTCCCCAATCCTCTCCAAAATACTACAGCTGGGTTTTCCGCCTGCCCCAACCAGGATCCAGGCCCATTTCATGAATTGTTTTAGTTTGTTTGGTTTTTTTTTCCCCCTAGGGAGTTTGTCATTGTTAATTTGGGAATAATTTCAGACTTAGAAAAAAGGTTACAAGAATAATACAAAGGATTCCTATGTATCTTTCACATAGATTCCCTAAATGTTAACACTTTACCCCATTCGTTGTCTGTCTGTCTCTGTCTCTGTCTGTCTTGGTCTTTCTCTCTGTATATGTATAATATGAAATTGTTATTTCTTTTTGAACTGTTTGAGAGTAAGTTGCAGAAGTGATATTTCATATCCTTAAATACTTCAGTACATATTTCCTTAAAACAAGGACACTCTCTTACATAACCATAGTACAATTGTCAAAACCAGGAAATTAGCATGGATACAATATTATCTAATCTACAGACTTTATTCAAATTTTGCCAGTTGATTCGGTAATGCCTTTTATAACAACAGAAAAATATTAATTTTTTTTTAATGTGCCAAGATTCAATCCAGGATCACATGTTACATTAAGTTGTCATGTCTTTTTAGTTTTGTTTTATTTTGTTTTGTTTTTTAATCTGGAACAGTTCCTCAGTCTTTGTCTTTCATGACCTTGGTATTTTTGAAAAGTTGAAAAGTACTGAACAATTGTAATACAAAGTGTCCCCTGATTTTGGTTTGTCTGATGTTTCCTCCTGATTAGATTCAGGTTTTGCATTTTTTGGCTGGACGTGATGTGTGTTCTCAGAACGAGGCACATGGTGCTGCCCTACCCCATCAGGGGTTAACTTAACCATCACGTTAACTTGGTGATGGTAACTGGTGATGATCGTTGGTTAAGGGGATGTTTGTCAGATTTCTCCACTGTTAAGTTACAATTTGTCTGTGTGTAATTAATAAGTAATTTGTAGGGAGAAACTCTGACACTATGCAAATATCCTGTTTCTTTCACCCACTGGTTGGAGCATCCATTGATGATTCTTGCCTGAATCATATCCAGATAAATTTTATGCTTTCACCAGGACTTTTTGCTTCTTTCTCTCCTGAATGACCTCAGAAACACCATTTTATAAGTCTACTTTACTCAGAGTTTCTCCCAAAATTCTAGCTAGTTGTGTCCCGATATCTTTCCATGGTATGTTCAGAGACCAGGTGGTGGGGTGTCTCTTCCTTCTCACTCCTGCCCCTTGGACAGGTGCTTGTTCTCTCCCAAACTTGTACTGGCTTCAGCCATCAGTTTGTTATGTAAGACATTTCACATGACATCTCTGCTTTGTCCTAGTTTTCCTCCTGCCTGTTCCTGGTTTTAAACAAAAATCTTTTCTCTTTAATGCCCACATCCTGAAACACGTCTACTTCTGTTTCTCAAGTTTTGGCATTTAACAGCTCCCTTCATAAAAGATTTTCCCATTGTTAGTCACTGTTGTTTTATAACCATGGCTTTTAGCTTCCAAATCTTCCATTTTCTTTGCTGGGTCCTCCTTCTACCTTTGCTGTTTTAGCTTCGGAGGATCACCTTCATCAAGCCTTTTAAGATCTCTTTGCATGCGGACTGCGGGAATTTGAAGCCCGTGCCCCAGTGGTTGTCATCTTATGTCCTCGAACACTAGAATGCAAAAATGAGTGAATTCTGTACTCTTCCTATATAGCGCCTCTGCTTCCAGGGAACGGACCTCTGTGTTCGTAATCTGTATTATTGCTTTTTTCCCTTAGGTTATGTTTCTTCAATATTTTCACCAGTTTCAGCTTGTCTTCCAGAACAACTCTGAACTCAGTTTTTACAAATAGTTTATTCATTTTTCCATTTACCTCAGATTGCATATCCTTCCCCCACCTGTGAGACTGCAAGCAGTCAAGTTCATTCTCACGGTGGCCCTTTATACAGCTTTCCCTTCGTATTCATTCTGATATGTTTCCCAGGGAAGCAATACATTCAATTTAGTGTACCTGTTCTTGCCTTCATTTTACCATGTCCTGTGCTTTGGCGACCTCCATACCTCTGTCTGTATTCTTGCAAACATTCCACATAGTCTCCCTCTTAAGAAATGCTAGGTCGATTGGTAGTTCTCAAACTTGAAACCTTCCCTGGCTGCATCCCACAGGGAAATGCTTTTTTGAACGGCAACTACCACTTCTTGAGCTGTTTAGCATATTTGCCTATCCCGGCTTTAACCATTCCCTTCCATGAAATCAAGTCTTTAGAAGAAATCCAGTTTGTTGTGTGTTGTGTGTGGTGAAGGGACATAGCACACGATCACAGGTAGCCTCTGAAGTCCTTGAAATTGTGTGCAGACTTTTGTGCGTTTCTCTTGGTTTATGGTTTCATCAAATTCTCAAAAGCATCCCGCCTCCCGTTCTGAAGTTCTGGTTTAAGTTCGTGTTCTCTGGTCTAAAAGCCAGCCAGGCTACTACTTCTGCATTTCAGCGTCTAAAGAAGTAAATCATCAAGCCCAGAGTCTTCCTCTTCCATGCCATTCTCAGAGTAGGTCCTGGGGTTAGCCTTTGCCAGGCTAATGAAATTCTAAAGTGTTCTCTTGGAGTTTTCCCATCCTTTCCCCCCCCATGTACTCTCCCAAGAGAACCCAGCTTTGCAGTTTGAAAATCCTATCAATTCCCGAATTTCAGGGGCATTAGTTTGGATTCATGCAGTCTAGCCTATAACCACTCTGTTCTACTGGGCAGTTGCTCTCCTGTTGCAGAGGCAGATGATTGCGAACAGTTTCCCCTACAGGTGTCCTGCTGGGGTATTTGTCCCTTCCAGAAGCTACGTCAGTGTTCCCTGCCCTCTTCCTTCTGTCTCCTGTGCCTTCCGTGACGCATACGGAGGGCAAAATTGACAGGTGAACAGTGTTTGCCCCCTTTCCCTTTACTGTCTTCTGCATCCCGCACCACATCTTTGTAAGAACTGCTTGTCTCTGTCCTGCCCCAGCTTTTCTTCCTTTCAGAATGGCCCCTCGAAGCTGACACTTATCAAAACCCTGAACCAAAAGAAAAATGCTGGGATACGCCTCTCTGCACTGTCCCATTTCCGCTCCTGTTGCTCTTACTCTTGAATTCCTTTGTCGGTTAGCTTTGCCCTAGCTACTCCCAAACCACGCTTTCTCTGCCCCCCCCCCCCCCGCCCCCGTCTTCACTGCTCCTTCCGGGGCATGCGTTTCCCCCCTCCCCCGTGTCGGCCATCTCATTTCCATCTCTGCCTCCTCTCTCTCCTCCCAACTTCCCTGCTCCTTCACCCCCTCTGGCAGCACCTCTTGATTTCCCTTCTTTGCAGTGCGCTCCGCTTACTTAAATGGAGATGATGTGTTGTGACACAGTCTCTGTGAGGTACTGAGAGCAAATGTACTATATGCTCCATCTTAGAAAGATAGTAAGCGAAGCTTGAAAAGTTTAACATGTGTCCAACACCACACAACCAGTTGCCACAGACCCAGAGTTCCCTTGTCACACTCGTTTTATTTAGTGGTAAAATAAAAAACAGGTAATACTTCGGAGCGCCTGGGTGGCTCAGTCGTTAAGCGTCTGCCTTCGGCTCAGGTCGTGATCCCGGGGGCCTGGGATCGAGCCCCACATCGGGCTCCCTGCTCCGCGGGGAGTCTGCTTCTCCCTCTCCCCTTGCCCCTCCCCCTGCTTGTGTTCCCTCTCTCGCTGTGTCTCTCTCTGCCAAATAAATAAATAAAATCTTAAAAAAAAAAAAAAAACAGGTAATACTTGAATGTTGCTTATTACTCTCTAGGATCTAGAATGTAAGTGACTTTAGCTAGTGTCTTGGTTTCCTGAGATTTCTGCTTAATTGTTTTATCAAAAAGAATTGAAAATTAAGGCTGGCCTAGAGGAACATTCACTACTGATTTGGGGAGGTACCTGTTACAGTTGCCCCAAATTACGAACCTGGCATAGCAGTAGGACCGTGACCTGGGCCACGTTCTCCAGTCCCAGATCTGGTGCTTTTTTTTTTTTTTTTTTTTTTTAAGATTTATTTATTTATTTGAGAGAGAGAGAGAGAGAGAGGACAAGTGGGGTTAGGAGCAGAGGAAGAGGCAGAGGGAGAAGCAGACTCCCCGCTGAGCAGGGAGCCCAATGTGGGGCTCGATCCCAGGACCCTGAGATCATGACCTGAGCCGAAGGCAGACGCTTAACCGATTAAGCCAACCAGGCGCCCCGATGATGGTCTTCTGACGTAGCTTCACCATCCCTGGGAATATTAGCCTTTGAAAATAGTCCCTCTGTCAGGCTAGCTTTTCAATATGGCACCGCTCACCTTCAGAAAGACCTCACCCATAATTTCCCAGTGACCTCGGGTCACCTTAAAAACAATGTAAGGACTACTTTTTGAAAAGTAAACAGAGCTTCACATAAATCCTTTAACTAAATGCAAAAGTGATCATACATATAGTCCCATTAAATTGCAGAATCTTCTGTTAATTTTATTCATGCCTGTTTAAGCTCTTTGGTTATCCCCGTGTTCCACACTGGCTCAAAGCAGAGCCTGTTCACGGCATGACTGGAGAAGGTGTTTTGCTGAATGGATAGGTGAACACATATTCCATCTGCATGCTGATGATCCAGAAAGTGAAAGTCACAAAACTTTTTTCATATTTTCACTTTTTTGCAAGCAAGTAATCGTCAAACACGGTGCCACACAACTTCCTGTCGTGGAACTTTCTCCACTCTGAGGCCGACTGCAGCACTGTTCAGAATCTAAACATCCCAACTCCTGCTTTCCCTGTTCCTCTCAAAAACCTGTCTCTGTCCCTGCATGTATTTTAACAGAATCCATATGCGACTTCTTTCCCCCCCCCCGTCACCTGATGTTGTGTGTGTGTCTCCTGTGGATATCAGGCATGAGCACCCATGTTGTACTCTCATGACAAAGGATAATCCGTTTTCTTTTGGGTTAATTTCAGAGTCACAGGGCAAAAGCTTGTCATTGGAATGGCTTCCAGTGTTTTACATCTTGCTTATGCTCTGCTCGTGTTCAGAATTGTTTGGGAATGTTTTTATAACCCAGTCATCAGCAGTGGTAAAAAGCAACATGGACAAACACAGCTTTGAGTGACTTCACATCCCACATCACAGTGAAGGAAACCATCAGGATAGTTAAGATTTGTGCCTTTCAAGTTGTTGCTTGAAAAGAGAAGGTAAAAAAAGAGGAGAGGGAAGGAGAGGGAGAAAAAGGAAGGGAAACTCTTCGCCCACAATATGAACAGACCTAAATTCATAGGCATATCCCCTCAATGACGGAAGACAGTGGTCTTGAGCTGGCTTGTGAAATGATAAGGACTAGTAGAGAACTCAGTGTTTAAAAAATAATGTTCAGGGGAAAACCTGGAAAACTTACAAATTAAAAAATGAACCAGGGGAGGACACTTTGCCGAGCGTTATACAAAATCACAGACTACCTGATGTCATACTGTGGCTACTCATTGACTGGTGACTGCTGTTCAGTTTTCATGCTTCCTTCTGTTGCTGTATAGCTTCAGAAGATACTTGTCAGGAGGTGGGGGAAAAACCAGATTATTATCTGCTTAAGCCCCTACTAAATATCCACCTACTTTGCCAGGATATCAGAATATATATCATCGATGAAAAAAATTATATGTATCTCCTCCTAAATATCCATTTATTGTTCTTCCTAACTATACATCAGATTTATCGTAATGGTTCCTTTGAAGCTGGCTTGCAAATAAACACATGCCAAAGCCAGGGATGACTCGTGCTGGTGAGACAGTGAAAAATAGGCATTGATTTAATTTCTCGTACAACAGAAAAAGTTGTTTAGTGTAAAAGGTCAGTTATTGTAGGTAGCATTCATCTGCAGATGTTCTGGGTTATAAAATATTTTTAAATGGTTTCATACCTTATTCAGTTTCAAAACCTAAATATCCCACACTCAGAGCTTCGTCCTGTGCAGAAAGAGGACTGCCATAAACCCAGGGAGGGAAGAGAGACTATGATATCTCTAAGGTTGGTCATCCTGCCTCCCTACTTCTAGAGACCATCTACAGGTCGCCTTTTTGTAAATATTCAGGGATGAAGAGATTGAAAACCGGGGAGAAAACTGCACTCACACAAAACTGGGCAGGAGAGTCATATTGAGAAAATATAAAAAGCCCACAAAAGCAGGTCAATAGTTTACATTTTATTTATTTATTTATTTAAAGATTTTATTTATTTATCTGACAGAGAGAGACACAGTGAGAGAGGGAACACAAGCAGGGGGAGAAGGAGAGGGAGAAGCAGGCTTCCCGCGGAGCAGGGAGCCCGATGCGGGGCTCGATGCCAGGACCCTGGGACCATGACCTGAGCTGAAGGCAGACCCTTAACGACTGAGCCACCCAGGGGCTCCCAGTAGTTTACATTTTACTGTTAGAAATACATAGCAACTTGTATGCCATTTCCCACATCTGCCCCAATAGCCACCTTTTGGACTTTTCCTGATGTTTCTTAAGAGGACTGAATGCTACTTCAAACATTACCTTCTAAAATGCAGTGGGCACATTTTCCCTGAGGGCACCCCAGGAAGTGTTCTGCAGGCTGAGGGGCGGGGGGATGGGGGCGGTGGAGTTCCCGGTAAAATACTATTGGCAGGTTCTCACACAGTCTCGTCCTCTTGACACACACGAGGCATATTAGTATATGGAAAGTTCTGCTGTCAAACAAATTATTTAACTCTGTTTATCCTCGCTTTTCTCAAACATCCTTCTGAGTTGTTTTGTTTTTACCAAACTTTTATGTTACTTATTTTATTTATTTTATTTTATTTTATTATTTTTACTCTAACATCCTTTAACATCTCTGAGAATTAGCAGTCTCTCTTCAGAAAACATTGGACTGCCCTTCATCTTCGTGGTCCTTCATCACCTTCTGTCACATCATCCCTAGCTCCTCAAGTTCTGCAGTGCTATCAGGGGTAATTATAATAGAGGTAATTATAAGTAATGCTCCTTCTCCTTCCACATATGCCACAGACACACAGGACTGTGGATGGAGTACTCTCAGCACTATTCGATTATGATGAGGAAATCTTCGTAAATAGTAACTTAATAAGAAATTAGTTTGATACATTAAATCCAGTTTTGAAATATGGGCCAGAGAACTAAATGGGCTGTCTGGGAATTGTACGTTAGTTAGTTAGCTCATGTATACTCAAGAGACAATGGAAACTGATAGAATAGAGTCCGTTTCAATCCGTTTTAGGGTCCACGACACAGGAAAATACTTATGACAAGGGTTTGGAATGCCCCCGGGCTTTCCTTGTTTTTTCCCTCCTGTTTTAGGCTTTACTATGTTACAACTCCTACGTAGTTTGTATGCTGTGGCTGAATTGCATAGCTGTAGTCATTTTAAGAAATTTTACAAGAAAAACAAAATTTTAAATTTTGAAAAAAATCCCAGTTTTAGGTCAGAAGAGGTTTATATTTTGATGCTGTATCGTATGACCTTAGAAATCTGAGAATTTGAACAGGCTGTGCATCAAAAGAAATCAAATTTAAAAAGTAAGTGTGTCATATTTTTTAAATGGGTTGTTACTGTGACTTGCAGTTTGTAAAGTTATTTTTAAGAGAGCTAGAACACATTACTCCTGCAAAAACCCATGTTTACATTTGCTAAGAATAAACAGGATTCTTGACCTTAAAAAAATAGACAACTTTGTATATTATCTGATTTTGTTGAGTAATTTATTGCTGTAATCCTGGCTAATGTTCACTTTGTGTGCGCATGGTTCTTTTATGTAAAGATTGTAGGAGCTCCCACTTATGAGCTTAAAAAGTTCATAGATAAGAGTGAAGAAAATCTTTTGGTTGAAAATGACACAGTAAAGGACTAGCCACCATTAAAGTAACGGCTTACTACATGTGCTTCTTTTAAAATAACCTCTGAATACTTGATATTTAATAAACTTACAGATTACATCTTAGAGAATTACCTCGAGGCACTGCAAAATAATTTCACTAATTCAGTTTCTAAAAGGTAAATGTTTTGCTACAGCTTACTCCCAAATCAGCTTAGACCATGTCCTTTCGATGGCTAAGTGAACAAATTGAAATTAGCATTCTGCCACATAGTTTTCTCCCCATAAAATCTAGCCAAAAATCCATACAGAGAGGTTATTTTCAAAAGAGTTTTAAGAGATTTTTAATGTTATTCTAATCAATTTTCCAATACAGGGAGTCCCTTTAGCCAAGCAATGGGCAGCTGTCTCGCATTGTCGCGCCTAGCCGCTCTATACAGAAAATCAGTATTTCAGAAAAGAGTTTGTAGTTTGATCAAGGCCAGGCTTTTGAATTTTCCTTCTTGTCTCACAAGAAATTACAGCCTGAGTACTCTGATTCAGTATTCTGAATTGTTCGCGTGTAGAAACAGCTCAGGAATACCAACTGATGGTCTTAGAATCTCAGATGATGAACCGAGTCTTCTGCATCCACCAGCCGTGGCCGTGTGGTTGAATTTGCGGCCACGAGTGTCTCCGAGACAAGCCTGACACATTGGTGTGGCCCTCTCTGCAAGAGGTTATCCGTTCTTGCGAGAAAATGGGGAGCTCAAATTGACGAGGTCCTTGCTATTAAGTTCCCAATTTGAATAACCTTGGTAACCATAAGCTCCGCATCCATTTTGGCCTGCTACTTGTTTACACAGAGGGAACGGACTCAAAGGACTCATGTCCTAGACTTCATACTGGCCTCGTCACGCAGAGCTGTGGGTTTGATGTTCTTGTTCTCAATTTATTGCTGGGGTCCAAGGACCCGGGTACTGTGGTGATTAAGTGCCATTGAAATACATAGGTGATCAGTCAGTGTACTGGAGGATTGATTTCTCTCTTTCCTTTTCTGAACAGACAAAAGCAGTCTTCTTAGAAGCGATGAGAGGAAGAGGACACTTAACATCTACGTTATGAGGACAGCAGTGATAAAGGCAAAGATGCCATTTAATTAATAACTTCACCTGGGCAGGGACTATCTGCAGGGAACTGAAAGTATTGAGAACCCTAATTGGCCTCTCCCCACATAGAACACAGGCCTCTCTTTTCCCATTTTTAAATTGGAAGATATTGAAAAGGTAAATCATTTGCTCTCAAGCTGACTTCAGGTCCAGAATGGAATTGGGACCAAGACCCAGAACTCTTGGATTTCCAAGAAGCCAGACCCCCGTGTAGAGTGGGTCTTATCACAGACCACCATCCTCGCTTGAATCACTCAATCGGCCCGAAGAGGAAGCACATCGCAGTTTAAAAGAGGCCATGCAGTCGGAACTAACAAATAATACTTTTTTAAGTCTTTTAAATATTCAGATGCATACACTTCATTTTAAAGGTTGGCAGCTTCGCCATTCACAACTATGACCCAGATTCCTCCCTGAAACATTTTAATTGAAGCCAAATTATTTTGCTTTCTGCTTTTACATAAGAATGTAACACACTCATTGCTGTGACAAGAATCATGGAAAATTTGGCTTCTGGTCCTTTTGCTTTCTTAGGCTTTAACGTCTCTTTCCTCATGGTTCTGTCATTGTTCAACCTGTGTTCTCATACTTTATATTTTATTTTCTCTGACTCATTTATTGGTCTTTTCCTTACAGTCATCTCTTTGAAGTTTTCAACAGGTAATTTGGCTATTTTTTCCTTAAATTTATTGAGGTATATTTGACATAAACACATATTTAAAGTGTACAATATGGGGGCGCCTGGGTGGCTCAGTCGGTTAAGTATCCGACTCTTGATTTCAGCTCAGGTCGTGATCTCAGGGTCCTGGGATAGAGCCCTGCGTCGGGCTCCATGCTCGGTGGGGAGTCTGCTTGAGGTTCTTTCTCTGTCTCTCTCTCTCCCTCTGCCCCTCCCCACTGCATGCATTCTCTCTTTCTAAGTAAATACATCTTTAAAAAAATAAAGTATACAATCTGATAAGATTTATGTGTGTGTACACTCACAAAACCACTTAACAACAGTGAGGGTATCCACAATCCCCCCACATTTTCTCATGGTTCTTTGCAGTCCACCCCCATCACCCCCTCCCCCCTTGTATCACTAGGTGACCACTGATCTGCTTTGTATCTCCATAGAGACTCTTGACTTATCTAGAATTTTATATAAATGGAATCATGCAGACCGTACTCCTTTTTTTGACTTCTTTCACTCAGCCTAAGTAGTTTGAAAGTCATCCTTGCTTTTGCAGGTGTCAAGAGTTCATTCCTTTTTCTTGATTGTTAGTATTCGTGTATGGATATGCGACAGTGTGTTTATCCATTTATCTGTTGATGGATAATTAGCTGTTTCCAGTTTGGGGCTATAACACGCTGCTTGTGACCATTCATGTGCAAGTCTTTGTATGAACATGTATTTCCTGTTCTCTTGGTTAAATAGCTGGGAATGAAATGGCTGGATCATAGAGGTGTAGGTTTAATTTTTTAAGGAATTGTCTAATTCTTTTCCAAATGGTTATACCATTTTATATTTCTGTCAGCGGCGTCTGAGAGAGTTCCAGTTCCTCCACCTTCTTGTCAACACATGGTATAGTCTTTTTCATTTTAGCCATCCTAGTAGGTGTGTGGAAGTATATTGTTGTGATTTTAATTTACATTTAATTTAATTTACATCTATCATTGCCTAATGACAGATGACGTAGAGCATCTTCTTATGGGCTTATTTGCCACCTGCTTCTCTTCTTTGGCAAAGTGTCTATTTAACTATCTTTTGTACATTTTTTATTCAGTTGTGTTTTTTATTTTTGAGTCTTGAGAATTCTTTATTTGGATGTTCTAGATTCAAGTTCTTCATTAAATATATGCTTTGCAAATATTTTGTCTCAGCTCGTGACTATCTTGTTTTTTTCCTTAACAGTATCTTTTGAAGAATAGCTTTTAATTTGAAGGAGGAGAATTTGTGAATTTATTTATTGTGATTATATCTTTGATATCCCAGAGATTTTTCTCAAACTTCATTTCAAGAAGTATTAAGGACCTTAGGTTTTACATTAAGCCTATGACCCATTTTGAGTTAATTCTTATACCTAGTGTGTGGTATGGAAAAAGGTCATATTATGCATATGGATATCCATACAGTTGTTATTCCAGAACAACTTAATGAAAAGACTGTTCTTTCTCCACTGATTTGCCTTTGAACCTTTGTCAAAAAAACAATCATCTTTGTATGTGTGAGTTGATTTCTGGACCCTCTGTTTTCTTCCATTAACCTAATTGTCTGTCTTTGCACCCATGCCACACCGTCTTCACTTCTGTAGCTTGATCATAAATCTTGAAATAAGGTAGTGTCATTCCTCCAGTTTTGTTCTTCCTTTTGAAGTTGTTTCATCAATTCTAGGTTCTTTGCATTTCCAGGTGAATTTTAGAATCAGTTTTTCAATTGCTTCAAAACTTGCTGGGATTTTGACTGGGATTTTCTTGACTCTATAATATCAAGTTGGAGACAATTGACATCGTTCATGAACTGAGTATTTTGACCCATGAACAGGCATCAAACAAGAAATGCTTAGGGATAAATCTGACTATGTGTGAGTTATATACCCTGAAACCACAAACATTGCTGACAGAAGTTAAATATCTAAATACACAGAGAGATATGCTTCAACTGACCATTTAAAAATTTTGCTCTACTTTATTTGCCTTGTTTTTTTTTTCTTCCTCTCTGTGTTGTAGTCCAACTTTGAAGAAATTAAGATATAATAACTTTAAAGGTGTACTATTTGACTCTACCTTTGGTCACTAATGAAAAAGTGATTGATGGACAGTTTAGAAAAATTTGTGTTTACAATAAATTATTCATGGAATCATTAGGTACTCTATGTATCCTTCAGGCACTTTGTTCTTTCTCTTCTTCCATTTTTCTGTCTACCTTCTGGCACTTTCTCTTCTCATTAGTGTCTTTTGGGGTAGATGGGGTAGAGAGAAGAAATGAGACTGAACTCATAAATTCTTTTGTCATTGTTATTAAAAGCCTTTATGGAAAAAGAGATTGAATGTTGTGTTTAGGGATTTCACTTATCTTTTTGTTCCCATTCCATGTCCTGCATTTTCATAGATGAATGACGATCGGCAATAGTAGGAAAGTACAAATATGCACATTTAACTATCCAATGCTACCTTCCAAATTTGTTAATGTGCCTTATCAGTGAATACTCAGAACATATGTGAAGCACATTTCTCAAGAGGGAAGCCTATCTTTTTGAAGAATATTTGTCAATAAAACTGGGCGGGATGGGGGAGAGTACTAAGAAAGACTAAATTTATTCAGTAAGCAAGTTCTGTGACATGCATCATATGACATTTAGGGAACCTGCAAGTGCTACCATGGAATCAGTAGCCATCAGTTTGAAAAATCACAGGTAACAGATAATTATCCATGTAATATTTAGGAAATTTATCCATCTTAAAAAAAAAGGAAATTGAAAAGTGAACTCCTCTGCCAACAGTTTCTACAAGCCTACTATGTGTTAAGCCTTGGAATGCAGAGATGAAAAGTCAAGATCTTGATTTCAAGGACTTCCAACTGTGACTAAATGAGAAGCTTGGTTAATCTTCTTCTCAAAAAAACAGTTATAAAACTGGAAAAAAAATTTAAGTGCTGTAGAATCAACCAAAGGCGTACAATAACCTGAGAAGCTTTATTCTTGAAAAACTATTTACTGTTGGATCTATCCATCAGAGGATGGAAACTTTACTAGTTTAGGATGTTTGAGCATAACCTCAATCCAATCATTGGCTAACTATTGAACTGTGCAGTTGCCAGGGTGACGCCTAGGAATCCAGGTTTAAAAATGAAAACGAGAATAAAAAGAAAGCCAAGCATGGACATAACTAGCTATACTCCATGGGGAGACACATTTCACTGAGTTAGCCCAGTCAATTTGCCAAAAAACAAACAAACCAAACAAACAATAAAAATCAACAACCACCACTGTCAGGGAGAGAAATCAGAATCCAGAGTTTCTATAATATATTATCTAAAATGTTCGGTTTACCACAAAAAGTTAAGGCAACTGGAAAGTGTGACTAAGAAAGAAAGCAGTCAATAGAAATTATCTCTGAGTGTCCCCAAATGTTGGATTTAGTAGACCAATACTTCAAAGCAGCTAAATGAAATTATTTTTAAAGAATTAAAGGAAATTATGACACTCTGACTCAACAAGTAATAAATCTCAATAAGCAGATAGAAATTATTTTTAAAAAAGAATCATATGGAAATTCTGAAGTTAAAAATACAGGACCTGAAATGAAAAATTTAGAGTGATCAAAAGCAGATTGGAGATGGCAGGAGAAAGAATCTGTGAATTTGAGACTGATCAATAGAAATTATCCAGTCTGAAGCACACACAAATAGTACTGAAGAAAAGAGTGCCTTGGAGATATGTGGGACAGCAGCAAAAATACCAACATACGTGTAATGGGAGTCCCAAAAGGAGAAGAAAGAGATAAAGCAGCAGAGGAAAAAGACCAAAAAGTTTGATGAAATAATGGTCCAAGACTTCCCAAATTTGAAAACTACCTTTACAGATCCAAGAAACTCAATGGATCTTATAAAAAATAAACACAAAATTATCCACACCTAGCCATATCATAGTCAAACTGTAGAAAGCCAAAGAAAAAGAGAAAATCTGGAAAGCAGCAAGAGAGAAATAGCTCATTACATGAAGATTTGGTGCCATTAATGATTGACTTCTCATTTGGAAGAACAGAGTCTAGAAAACAGCTGAAGGACATAGTCAAAGTGCTGATAGGAAAAAACAAAACAAAACAGGAATTATATATCCAGCAAAACTAGCCTTCAGAAATGAAGATGAAATAAAATCATCCCCAGATTTAAAAAATAAAAGAAAAAGACTGGGAGAACACATTGGTAGTAGACCTGCCTTTCGAGAATACAACAGGAAGTGACTTGGGCTGAAAAGAAGTGATACCAGAAGAGAACTCAAATTCGTGAAAAGAAATGGAATGCACTAGAAATAGTAAATGTGTAGGTTAATATAAAAGGCTCTGTAAAAAAGGTAAATAAATAAGAAATAAATGAAAGGCTCTATAAGTATATTTTATCATTTCTTCTTATGACTTCTTAAAAAGGCATAATCTATAATTTAAATATCATAATATTATATTATTGTATTTGCATACATAGGTACACATTCATATATATGTAATATATATGACAATAATAGCACAAAAAGGTTGAGGAAATGGAGCTGTAAAGGATCCAGTTTTCTGTATTTTACTGCAATTAATTGACTGTCAGTCTGCAGTTGATTTTGATAAGTCAGAATGCATATTATAACCTCTAGAGCATCTATTAAGACAATAATTCCAAATAAAATCACAGAAAAATCAACAAAATATACTTAGCCAAAAATAAATGAGGAATAGAACAAAAAAAGACAGGATACATATAAAAAACATATAAAAAACAAATAGCAAAATGAAAAAAATATAAATCCAACCATTTACATTAAATATGAATGGTCTAAACATCTTGGCAGACTAGATTTAAAAAGCAGGATCCAACTATATGCTGTCTACCAAGACCACAAATTAGATTCAAAGACACAAATTTATTTACTTATTTATTTATTTATTTATTTATTTATTTATTTTTAAAGATTTTATTTATTTATTTGACAGAGAGAGAGAGATAGTGAAAGCAGGAACACAAACAGTGGGAGTGGGAGAGGGAGAAGCAGGCTTCCCGCGAAGCAGGGAGCCCGATGCGGGGCTTGATCCCAGGACCCTGGGATCATGACCTGAGCCAAAGGCAGACGCTTAATGACTGAGCCACCCAGGTGCCCCAAAGACACAAATTTATTTAAAGTAAATGATGGAAAAAGATGTATTATACAAACCATAGCCGTAAGAAAGTTATAGTTGTTATAATGATATCTCACAAAATAGACTTTAAGACAAAAAAATATTGCTGGAGCGAAAGAGGAGTATTTCACAATGACCAAAGGGGCAGTAGACCAGGAAGATATAAAATTATAAATATAAATACACACCTAACAATAAAGTACCAAAAATACACGAAGCAAAAACTGACAGAATTGAAAGGAGGAATGGAACAGGTCATGGAAATGAATTGATTAATTTCAACCAACTAAAAACATAAAATATCTGGATATGATCAGCCATCTCTTTGTTAAAATAATGTTATACTAGACCAGTATAAGTTTTATTTGTAATATATGTAACACACACACACACACACACACACACACACACACACACACACACACAGGCACTGGAATGAACAAGACAGATTGCAGTTCCATAAGAATTTTATGAAAGCATTAACTTGACTAAAGGTTTCTCCTAAGTCTTACAGAGGTAGGAAATTGACTAAAGTCTCATAATAATCTTAGAGAAGTATGAATTTTACAAAAGGTTTCTCCTAAAGGATAATTACCCGTGGTTAGGCATCAACTTTGAAGAACCTATCAAATTCAGCCCACAGCCATGTCAAAGAACTTGTACTTAATTGATGACCCAGGAAACAGCACTCAGAATATGCTTACCAGATTTAAAGGTCCCATATGAGGTGACATTTCTTTTGCTCTCAAAGGGTGAATTAAAATTCAAGATATGTTATTAACAGGAAAATATGCCTACACAAATTAAATGAAGTCCTGGCAAAGCAAGTACAGTGCAAAAAATGCAGTAATATAAGAATATGCTGGATCAAGACTGACTCATAAATTTAAGAGAAAAAGAGCTTAAATAATGGGTGAAGACTTGATGAATGTAAAAAGCTGATACGATGCAAGAATATGTTTTTAAAAATGTGACATACAAGTTTTAAAAAGGAATCTTTTTATTAAGATCTGTTGGTGAATTTTTCTTCATATATTGTGTCCATTTTTTTCTATTATACCTCTAAAAAAGTAGAACCGAAAAGAAAGCACAGAGAAGAAATGGCTGATATGAAAAGACGATGAATGGAAAATAGGTCCTTCATAAGGGCAAAAGAAAGATATTTGGGTTACTTTTCCCCAAGTGGAAGAGAGTAAGAAATGGCAGCATTATTTTCAAGGGCTCAAGTTTTAATATTTGTACATTTTTACAAAGAAACTAGGTAAAAATTTAACCAAGATAAACATCAGTCTGAGACAGGTGGGGTGCCGCGTGACCTTATATGATTCCGTGTGTGTATTTAACAGATGTGCATTACGCCTCCTGAGACAGTGTTAGGTAGTGGATGGTGGTGAGGCTACGTCACCAACAGCATGTGCCCCGGGGTCGAGCAGAACTTGGGACACATCCCGGGTCCTGCACTGGAGAGCTGTGCGAACTCAGCAAAGTGCTGGCCCTCTGGGACCCTAAAATCCCCCAGCTGTGAGACAGAGACAGTGGCAGTGCCCACCTCGCGGGAAGGTCATGGGAATTAAGTGGGGGTGATGTATAGAGAGCCTTTAGTCCAGTGCCAGGCACACAGAAGATGATCAGTGAGTCAGATGCCACGGACACCGTCTCTGAGTCGCCATCGCCACTGTCACCCCTGTCGCCGTCACTATCTTCCTCTCCTTCACAACCGTCACCGTCACCCCCGCTGCCACCCACAGCCCCGTCCGTTTTGGCCTCCACAGTGGGAATTCTGCAGGGTGATGGGCATCCACTCTGTTGCTCTCTGCGTCAGTTTTTTCTGTGAACAAGTCCTGAGTGTTACCATGTAGGAGGCAAATCTAGACGTGGAGCAGGCCCCAATTTGTTGTTGTTAGTTTAGGTCACACTGTGTCATTCTCCTCTTCATGCTCTAATAATAGATAGTTATCCATCATTTAATGACATTGATACAAAAATATAATTTGCTGGAATTATTCTCATTGGGGCTACTCCAAGAACTTGAGTCCTGTTTATATTACAGCAAGTTAATTGCTTGAAAAAGCAATTACTATTTTATCATGCTTTGTGCTTGCATGTTTTATGAACGTCAGTACACTGGTAAACAAGGAATGGAGAGCTGGACCCTCTTCTCTGCCTCTGAACAGCATTTGTGCAGGTTAAAAAAAAAAAAACAGATAATGGAAAGAATTTGGCCATCTTTTTATTATTGCTAAATACTTAACGTCTGTGGAGAAAGGGATTCGTGTGAAGAGATGTTCTTAAACAACAATTTAGGGAGGTGGCTTATATTTTCGTCCAGACTTTGGCTTTGAAATGTTACTGGATCATTGATTTAGGAAGTGGCTTTGACCAGCATTCAAGAGAAAGGAATAGTGTGTTTCCATATGTTATACATTCATGTTGGTGGGTGTGGAAGCTTGTTTTATATATGCCATTTTCCTCTTCCTAGTGCTATGCATTCCACCAAGGTTAAGGGTGGTTCACAGCGAATGACTGAGTTACTCCTCAGTACCATCTGTGGACCAGTGCATACCTGCAAACTGCCTGCTACCAGTCAAAGACAAGATAAATCAGATACTGAGAGTACGTGCTTAGAACGTTTCATAGTAACGGGACATAGGCGTGACATTCAAACACATGCTCTTGTATCTAGCAAAACTCTTAGTTACCAATTGATTAAAAGTTTAAAAAAACAAAAACAGGGCGCCTGGGTGGCTCAGTTGGTTAAGCGACTGCCTTCGGCTCAGGTCATGATCCTGGAGTCCCTGGATCGAGTCCCGCATCGGGCTCCCTGCTCAGCAGGGAGTCTGCTCCTCCCTCTGGCCCTCCTCCCATCTCATGTGCTTTCTCTCTCATTCTCTCTGTCTCTCAAATAAATAAATAAAATCTTTAAAAAAAAAAATAAAATAAAAAAATAAAAAAACAAAAACAGTCACAATAACCAAAACAGAAACAAACAAACAAAATTCTTGTCCTTTATCATAGTGATCTACAGAACACCAGTTCTGCAGGATAGGAATAGGTTTAGGACAAAAGGGCATACCATCCTTCAAGAGGTTTGGGAGGAACTGATCAAGTAAGTCAGGTAAATTCATGTCTTTAGGGATCCTCTGAGACTGCATTGTAAACCTCCAGGAGAAGGGTAGGGTAAGCCTCTGATCTTATAAAACCCTGGATTTGTAAAGCATCTGCAAAGAAGACTGTCCTATGGAAGACCTTTATGAAGAGCTAGTATTCCATAGCTTTTATTTTTTTTTAAGATTGATTTATTTATTTGATAGAGAGTGAGGGAGAGGGAGAGAGAGAATCTCAAGCAGACCTCACGCTGAGCAAGGAGCCTGAGGCGGGGCTCGATCCCACGACCCTGAGATCATGACCTGAGTGGGAATCAAGAGTCAGCTGCTCACCCGACAGAGCCGCCCAGCCGCCCCTCTTCCGTAGCGGTCTTAAACTTTGCAGTCACTTTTTATACAGCATTAGCAAAGCACTAGAATTCTTCAAACTTAATTTTTCCCTCATTTTTAAATTCCTGAAACACGAGCTATAATGTAACCCCTGTAATCATGTTACCATTTTTCCAATATCATGGGTTTCTTTTCATTTAGTTAAAAAACAAAACAAAACTGACCGGTTGATCAAAAAGAGACAAAGTCTCACCTCCTAGAAGCCAGGGACTACATTTTCCCTATGATTTCTGGATCATCACAGAGAATGTGGAAAGAGCCTCTGCAGATCATGTGAGGGATGACTTGGCAATAACTGTGTTGGAAAATACTTCTTGGCATAGGAAGGTGAGATTAGGAACTGAACGGGTACTGGAATGAATCAGATACAAACAGTTTTTTAGTGCTACTCACAGAAGGTAGAGGAAAAAAGATAGGGTTAAAAAAAAGTCATCGAAAATGTACTTAAAAAAAAAAAACAAAACACCAAACATAAAAGTGGTCCTTGAACCGCTATCAGATACCAGCACTCTGAGGCCAAGGTCTGGTGCCAGCAACAGGTTGAAGGGAGGAGATGCTTCACTTCCTGGTAGATCCATCCTCCTCATTTAGCCGGCACGCTGTCGATTCCAGTTTCCTTTTTCTTGAGCTTGATCACATCAAAGCAGCTCTGTGGAGTGCCGGCCATCACTTCCGGAGCGGGGTGCTAACAGAGTGCGGAGCAGGTGAAAATCTCGGGGAGAGTGCACACGGTCCGCGAGCATGTAAGCACAGCCTGGAGTTTGGAAAAGCCATGTAGAACGCCAGTGATCTCTTGTCTCTGTGTGCCCAGCTGGCTTCCTCATCACCTCGCCTCCCCTAGCGGCCTTTTACATCCTCCTGAAGCCCAGCCTTGCTCTCTCCATCATCCCCCTCCGCCTTCAAATACACGCAGCATTTTCCTCTCTCGGGCAGGGTCGGGGAGAAACTAGCAACTCGACACTGTCCAGCTACTTTTTACTTCCCGCTTCCCTGTTTTGGCAAAACTTCTTAAACCAGGTAACTGATTTCCTGGCCACCTCCCCTGTCCTTCTTCCCAGGCCTCTGGCTTTCATAGTGGTAAGGACAGCACCCACCACAGCTGACTCGACTGCACACTCTCTGCACCCGCCTGGCTGCTCGGTGCTTAGCACGCGATACTTCATTGCATTCTTACAATAATCGTCGGAGTCAGGTCTGACTCCTGCTGTAATGTTACCGGTGAGATGCTCAGGCTTAGGTGAAGCAGCTTGCTCCACACAGCCACCCCTATGGACTGGGCTGGGACTAAGCTACCTCTTTGTTTACCCAAACGTGCCGGGAAAATGCTTCCAACTTGAAGAGGCGTTATCATAATCCATTTAATGCACCTGCTCTTAGCTAGGAGCATCGCCACCCTCCCAGGGGGCATTTGAAGATTTGTAGGGGTATTCGGTGAGCGCAAAGCTGGAGATGGGAATGCTACTGGATGTAATAGCTAGAAAAAGGAGCAAGACAGTGGTGAGAAAGGCTGAGAACCACCTCACGGAACAAAAGATTATCCTGCCTCAAATGCCGATAATGCCCCCTTCGGAGACAATGGTAATGGATGAGAATCTAATAATGGCTTCAGAAAGCCTAAATAACTTCCCCGAATCTAGAGCCATAAATCAAACTGATCTCTGTCTGGCCCTAAAGCTCATGCTCTGTTCACTCTCTTCAACAGAACATTAAAATATGATGTATAATTTGATTTGCTCTCAGAATCATCATATTTTATATGTAGCATCGCAAATATAATTTATTTAGAGAATAGTTAACTAATTTCCTGATTGAATGTTCTTTTAATACATTTAATGGAGATAGCATGTATCATAGGATTCACCAGATTTTCAGAAGGATGCTAAAACTTAATGAAAGAAAACATCAACGCTGTATTAGATTAAGAGAACTGCACACTCTGGAACACGCTGCCTTCTTCACTGTCGACCAGGAGGGGAAGGGACTCGTTTAGGAAACAAGAAGGTTGGGGGAACGGGAGGAGTCAGCTAGGTGAGGAGGTTGGGAGAGAAAAAGAAACAAAACCCATCCTTGGATTTTTATTTAATTCGGCTTACATCCTGAGCTCTGGGCTGTCACTTCTAACGTTTGCTTCCTCTGAAACTTCGCTTTTAAGTATCTCCCTCATAGACCTTCTAAAGGGTTGCCCAAATTTAAATATAGAGGCATCTCTTTAACGTGCTTACTTCCAAAATAAATGCCATGTATTTTTTGTAGTGGTCATTGGTTGTGCTGGGCAAAGACCTTGTCACTCTTGGTAAAAGAAGCTTGGCCTCATTGCAGATCACACATGGGGCCATGCACTTGGACATGCTCCTTGTCTGCAGATTTTAGCTTTCCTTTCCTAACAGCAAAGCCATATATCCTTTTTTTTTTTTTTTTTTTGCCACTCAGAAAAATTCAGCAGTAGTTTCAGCCTTACATGGGGGACTCCCATCCTGAATTGCCTGGAGGGAAAAAAAAAACCCTGTGTCTATTGGTTTCTAGTTTTTCTCCTCCCTATTTTCACAGCTTGAGATATATTTGAATTCCCAGTGTATTCCCAGTGTAGATGATTTTCTGGGCACCAGAGAACAGAGAATCTCAAACTTTAATGGTAAGAATATCTGGGGAGCTGGTTAAAAATGCAGATTTCCAACCCCTGCACTAGAGGCTTGAATTTAGTAGCTCTTGGGGGGAGTAGTATGCTTTGTCGATCAGCTCTTCAGGTGATGGAGTGGGTTGTGGGTCATGAACCAAACTTTGAAGACGATTCGTTTGGCACTTGGTAGGCCCTTGATAAATGGTTGTTGAGTGTATCTAAAGGCTCTCTGATGTGTTTATTGCTATCAGGAGGCTGTTACCTCTAACCACACGGACTTACAATCCTAGAACCTTCTTCAGCCCCTCAGCTTTGTCCACCTGTTTTCGGTGACTCTGAAAGTCTTGCTGTGGTTGCTTCTCACGGTCTCCTGCGTAGGCCCTCTCCATTCCCACCACCGTCACACTGCTTTTCAGGCCCTCCTGTCCCAGGGTGTGTTGGCAGCGTCCCCAGACTCCAGACTCTTCCCTCCAGCTTATCTTTGAAACCACCCGCACATGCCTTATCCTTATTCCCATGCTCATGCACATCGAAGACTCTCTTCATGGTTTGGCCCAAGCGACTTTCCCACTTGATCTCTCGCTCCTCTCCTTCTCTTTAACCCTACTGGTTTACCCTAAGCAGGGGTTATGCATTTCCACCTTTCTGTCTTTGCTCATGCCATCTCCCCATGGGCAGAAAAGGGTTGGGTTGTTGGGTTGTTCAGACCGTGCACTTGTCAAAGAAATGCGTCTTCAGGACTAACCCTTGGCCAAGAGATAACCTCTGAACCCCTGAAATAGTCTTCCTCATAAGAGTGTTTTTGTATAACAAAGGCCTGGGACCATGCTGTATTTAGGGGTGGAAACACCAATTTGTATGCCTGAGGCATACTGTGACCCAACAGTTTCACTTTTTGGAGTTTAGTCTACAGAAATCACACAAGGGTAAACTGTGTGTTGCGGTCTTGTTTGTTGAAGCAGAAATTGGAAATAACCCAGTTATCCATTGATGACAATATTAATGGAATGATCATTCCTTGAGAGTAATAGTGACAGAGCTCCCACTTACTGAGAGCATCCTGTTCCAGCCCTGTGCTACGGGCTCTACTTACAGTATTTCACTTATATTTATACCAAATCCTCTGTAGGTTATCCTCACTTAGACAAACACTGAGACACCTAGCGGTGAAATGAGGTCACATGGCCAAGATCCCCATGACTGCATCCATCAGTTCATCCGAGGCTAGTAAAGAGTGATTAATTAACAGAGTCATAGAGCCCTGTGTGCTGGCATGGAAGGATGCTTATGGCACATTATTAAGCTTAGAAAGGAAAATAATGAAATTATTTTGCATGTTACCATCTCATAAGCTATACATATATGTCTACGCATATTGTGTATAAACTATGTTCAGCATATATATTAAGCACAAAAAATTTTAGAAAATGAAGCAAAGCACAAGAAGAAAATCATGATCCCATGGCCAGACCCATTATTTCCTTAGAGCAGCATTTCTTTTCTGGGTTCTAAGACTAGATCATATCAGCAGACCCGAGGGACCTCAATGCTAGCAGGTTTTCCCAAAGAAGAGAAGCAAAAGAAAAGTTTTGTTGTGGGCGCCTGGGTGGCTCAGTTGGTTAAGCGACTGCCTTCGGCTCAGGTCGTGATCCTGGAGTCCCGGGATCGAGTCCCACATCGGGCTCCCTGCTCGGCGGGGAGTCTGCTTCTCCCTCTGACCCTCTTCCCTCTCAAGCTCTCTATCTCCCATTCTCTCTCTCTCAAATAAATAAATAAAATCTTTAAAAAAAAAAAAGAAAAGTTTTGTTGTTTAACTAAATTTAACAAACACGTGTCGCATCCTCTCCTTCTTCTGGTACAGATGTGTTTATTAAAGAAGTCCTGAAGTAAACCCCTTCTTTATTCACGATTTCTTAGATTGTGTGACTGTCTAACTCTCACACAAGTTGACTGTCCCTCCCTGGACAGCCCGCGGGATGGAAGGTGACTGTTGCCCGCCCCCGCCCCCTCCCCCACCCCACCCCCACCATGGCAGGAACCTGGGCACTAGAAACAACTGTTTTCTTATCTTTTCATCCAAAAACAAATCAAGAGCTTCAGTTTATTTGCCCCAGTATTTGTACCTTCGAGATCTGCAGGAATGCCCCTAAGTGACTCCCCCTGAGCCACGTGCCCAGGCAGTGACTATGGAGAAGGGGATAAGATGCCCTGATCAGTTGACCTTGGTCATAAGCTGGGCACTGTGGCCAGGGCACTGAGCTCTGTGATGGCCCAAATGGCATGAATCACAAATATCTGAGGGGGGAAAATTAGTTGCACCAAGCGAGGAGGGAAAAGATGACAAAAATTCAAGACGTCCTTATATGCTGCCTTATTCTCTTCCTATACTCTGGTTGGAACGCCTTCTGTGTTTCATGAAAATATGTATTATATATACATATCATATATTCCTTCTCAAATTATGCTTTTTCAGTTAACATTATGAACATTTATTTTCCATTGATAATATTCTTCAGAAACATGAGCTTTTAGAGCTGCATCATGTTCCGTTTTATGAATGAAGTGTATCTATTTATTTTTTAAAATTTTATTTTAAAGTCTAGTGTAGTTAACGTACAGTGTAGTGTTACTTCCAAGGGTACAATATAGTGATTCAACACTTCCATAGGTCGCGTGGTGCTCATCACAAGTGCCTTCCCTAATCGCCATCACCTCTTTCCTCCATCCCCCCCCCCACCCACCTCCCCTCTGGTGACCATCAGTGTGTTCGCTGTAGTTAAGAGCCTGTTTCTTGGTTTCTCTCTCTCTCTCTCTTTTTTTCCTTTGCTCATTTGTTTTGTTTCTTAAATTCCACATATGAGGGAAATCATATGGTATTTGTCTTTCTCTGAATGACTTACTTCACCTAGCATTATACTGTCTAGATCCATCCATGTTGTTGCAAATGGCAAGATTTAATTCTTTTTTAATGACTGAATAATATTCCGTTGTGTATATATACCACATCTTCTTTATGCATCCATCTAGTGATGGACACTTGGGTTGTTTCCATAATTTGGCTATTGTAAATAATGCTGATATAAACATAGGGGTGCATATATCCCTTTGAATTAGTGATTTTGTGTTTTTTAGGTAGATACCCAGTAGTGCAATTACTGGATCATGAGGTAGTTCTATTTTTAACTTTTTGAGGAACCTCCATACTGTTTCCCACAGTGGCCGCACAGTTTGCATTCCCACCAACAGTGCAAGAGGGTACCTTTTTCTCCACATCCTCACCAACATTTATGTCTTGTGTTGTTGATTTTAGCCATTCTGACAGCTTGTGAGGTGATATTTCATTGTGGTTGTGCTTTGTATATCCCTGATGATGAGTGATGTTGATCATCTTTTCATGTGTCTTTTTGGCCATCTGTATGTCTTCCTTGAAGATAATGTCTGTTCATGTCTTCTGCCCATTTTTAATTGAATTATTTGTTTTTTGGGTATTGAGTTGTATAAGTTCTTTATATATTTTGGATACTAACCCTTTATCGGATATGTGATTTGCAGGTATCTTCTCCAAATCAATAAGTTGCCTTTTAATTTTGTCGATCCATTTCCTTTGCTGTGCAGCTTTTTATTTTGAAGTAATCCCAATAGATTATCCTTGATTAGTTGAATAAATTATATTTTATGAGTAAACTATATTCCTCTATGGTTAGGTATTTAGCTTGTCCCTACTTTTGGTTTTAAAAAGCTCCGGTTTATACATTCAGCATCAAGAATTCTTCTTGGTTCTCAGCATTCAGTGTCACAAGACCACATTTGACACCATTCTACTCAAAAGTGTGTAGGATGAGAACACAGCTTGCTGGAAGGGCAAAAATGGCCACTCCTTTCCTATAGGGGGCCTTGCAGTGGTCCCCAGAAGCTCATGTGCAAAGAGATGAAATGCACATCAAGTAAGTGCAGGAACTGTCCTGGTTTAGAAGCCTTATGCCCCCCAGAGAACCAGTAGCTCTTACAATTTCATGGGGACAGGTTTCAGGGTCCTTGTAAAGGACATGTCCAGTTATAAGAACACACACTCAGAGAAGCTTGAAGCTATAGTTCCCATCAGTTATTTTTAGTTCCCATAGCCTAGAGGCCACTTAACAGTCCATGGTCAGGTTTACTCTAAGTCATGTTGACTAGTTGTCAACATACTTGATGTGCCCTTTCATCACGTTACCAGGTAAATGAAGGTCAAATTCTCATGCAGAAATAGGGAAAGACTTTATAAACCCTTTACCCACAGACATTTTAAACATAAATCACTGTCCAGATATATGGGCTTATTTTCTTTAAAAAAACCCTAAAAGTGGGAATATTGAGTCCAAGAGAATTAACAATTTAAAAACACCTGGTGCATACAGCTAAATTATTTGCCAGAAAGGTAGACCAAATTAAAATACTACTGGTGATACACTTATCATAGTCGAGCCCCCACCTGACTTTCCAGCATCACTTTCACTTTCTACCTGAATGTCACTCTCCCCCTGGCCCCATGAGCCTCTTGACCATTCCAGTCATTTCATTTTCTTTAACATTTCTTGCTTAGCCTCGTCCTCTGACTAGAATATTCTATCATTTCTCTGCCTGGTCCCACCTGATTTCCCTTTAGGAGTATTCTAGAAATGTCACGTCCTCTCAGAATGATCTCCAAACACTGGTTCCCCTCAACTCTTTCCTAAGTAGAATCCTTGACTCACCCCTGTGCTTCCCAAAGCTTTTTGTTCCAAAGGTTACTTTAATGCTTTTCAGGTTGTCTTATTGTCTTCTATACTAGAATATGAACTCTTTATGGTTAGAAACTACATTTGTAATTCTCTAGCTCAGAGCACTTTGAATTGTCTATAATGGCCTTTTAAAAACGTTTGTTGAAGAGCATGAATTAGTTTAACAACAAAGATTTATTGAACAGTTACTATAGGGCGGGCACTACTGAAACTACTCCATCCCCAGCATCTAGAACTGTCCCTGCACGTAATAGGTGGTCCAGTGAACAAGAAGCACTGGTTGAATGAGTGAGTGAATGCAGATGGAGCACTGAATTAAGACAAGGTCCCTATTCTCACGAAGAATACATTTTAAAGAGGGAAGAGAGAGGATAAACCAACAAATAAGAGAGCCAACAAACAAGATGGAATAAGTGCTGTGAAGAGAATGAAAAGGAAGATGATGTCATAAAATGCTGGGTGGCTACACTCACTGGTAGTCAAGAAGGGTTTTGCTGCCGAAGTGACGAGCTGAGATGTGTATGCCAAGAAGTCGTTGGCCTCACAAAGATTTGAGGAGAGCATCCCAGGCAGAAGTAGAGCTTAGGGCAAAGACCCTGTGATGGAAAGAGCCTGGCATGTTTCAGGTGATGACAAGAAACGCTCTGGGGTGGGCCAAAACAGAAAAACAGAGATGATTTTCAAAATATTTAATGACTGCTACACTATGAACACGGATGAATCATAGCTCATTTCAACCACCGTCTCCCTCTCCCTCCCGTTGTCCCACTTTCTGACTCTGCATGTGTCCTGGATCTGCAGCCCAGAAAGCTATAGAGACACCCATCTCATCGGTGCCATCCTTCTGTTCTTCTCCAACTCTGATGGGGTGAAAGAATACTCCCTACCTATATTTATTTCATGGAATGTCGGGCAGATCATATTTTCAGTGGGTATTCCAGAATTCCTATAAGACTGAGTCTGAGACTCTCAGGAGTTTGTTTGGAATGGCTGTAGTATAGGGCCCTGATTCCCAAACTTTAATGCCCTTGGGAATCCCCTAAAAGTCTTGTTAAAATACCGATTCTAATTCAGCAGGTCTAGGGTGGGGCCTGAGATTCTGCCTTTCTGTTAACTTTCCAGGTGACGCGGGCACTGTTGGTCCATGGTCCCCACTTTTCGTAGAAGGGCACGGGGCACTGATTCTGAGTCTTGGCCCCCTGTTAAAATCCACATGGGAACTTTTAAGTCTCTTGACCACCCTCAGGCTATACCCTATGCTGCTTGAATCTAAACCTCTAGAGCTGGGCCTGAGGCAGATATATTTTTTAAATTCTCCTGGTAATTCTACTCTTTGGTGCATGGTCTCGTCCAGTCCCTTTGGTCACAGGCTAACTTCTGTAGTCATTGATGAGACAGCAGGTGCACTTTCAGAAAACAGACCTCCTAGGAAAAGAGAACCTTACCCTGTCAAAGTCCTAAAAGAAGTCTAAAGTAGTTAATATTTAAGACTTTTAAACTTCGTTTTTATTAAGAGTGTGTTTGTGTTTCCTCCCTTAAGAACAGGCAGGACTTCTTTCTTGCTCTTCGGCAATCCTAATTTAAAACTCCTGTTATTGATACTGGCCTCTATTGAAAGAACTTTTCTTTTTCTGAAACCTTTGGACAAACTAGGACTATAAAGTGAAAAGAAAAAAAAAAAAAAGGAGGGACCTGCACGCTGGCTTTTGCTGTACAGCCCAGTGGAATGAACTAATGGAGTCTGAGGTTTGGGATAAATATGGTCACATCAGGTTGGCGTTCTCTCCAAACTGATGAAAAAAATTATACCCTTCTGGAGCCCACTGTAGTTAACTCTCGGACAGCATTTCCATTATAAATCCCTGTTTTAAGAGGTTTGTTACTCAGCTGTAAAACTTTGCTCTAGGCTATGGCTTGGACATAGACAATTTCAGCTTGAAAGAAGCTTTAAAAATAAAAGGTTTTTATTTTTCATTGAGCAAGTGAAGTGTGGTTTTTTAAAGGAATGAAATATCCACTATTCTCAGACATTCTTTGCATCTCTCTCTATTTTTTCTCCAAGTGGTCTTGATTCCCAACAAATGAAGCCTAGTTATTCACATATTTTAAACCAAATGTTTAAACTACCAAATGTTTGAGGGACTCTTTGAATTAAGGAAATGCATTTTGAGGGTCACAACTCAATAAAAAGGAAGGAAAATGTTCTTTCCTATTTTTCAGATGTGCATAGCTAGGGTGGAGCAGAATTCTGTTCTTTGAAGATCCTCAGTCTGTTGTTGATTTTTTAAAAGGGGAGTTACACAAGAAGAAAGCTGAATTGAACAACAGGAAGCACACTCACTATGTGTGTATGCTTTCACTGAAAATTTCTCAAGGGGTTTCTAAAATGTCTCTTTGTCATAAGTACACGTTAAAATAAACAGTGGTCAATTTCAGGATAAAAAAGATCTTGATTTCTGTTCATTTGGTGTCAAGGACTTCTTCTGAGGTCGCTCTCTTCCCGTATGCGGAAGGGAACCGCCACCTTTGTCTGGCTTATGTCGCTCCTCCCATGGCATACTGAGCGGGACAGTCTTGGATTTGTCACAGTAACTCCGCTGTTGCCTCATGAGCATCCTTTCTGCTCACAGGGAGTTCCTTTCTCCGCTCTCTTTCATCTCCCTCTGACAGTGGATGCAACAGCAGTCACCTTTACCTCCCGCCTGACTGTGGTGTAACGGAAACCCAGTTGCACACACTGGGGCCCACGGTGGCACTGTCCTAGGGCTCTGAGTCTGCACAACCTTACTAGTGGTCAGTATTTGTCAACCCAAGGCCCTGCGCGACTTCATGCGTCCCAACGGACCTTACATGGTGTGATGGTGGCAAATTACCATCTATAAATTTATACCGTTGTCATTAAAAGTAGTATTTCCTTTGTGGAGTGCTCAGTCAGGTAAGCGTCCAACTCTTGATTTTGGCTCAGGTCATGATCTCAGGATCGTGAGATCGAGACCTGGGTCAGGCTCTGTGCTGAGCCTGCTTAAGATTCTCTCTCTCCCCCAACCCAGTACCCTCCTCCCCGCCCCCGCCAACCGCTTGCAGGCACTCTCTGTCTCTCTCAAAAAATAATAAATAATAAATAAAGGTAGCCTTTCCTTTGAAAGAGGAGATAATAGAAAATCATGGCATATATAGATCCCATAAGCAACTACCAATGGAAGAAAGAACAAAGGTAGGCGTTAACTTTAAAAACACACTTTAGGTTCTTTGTCAGTGATAGCAGGGAATTCAAGGTGTTCTGGCTGTTACCCTCAATTTGATTGGCCGTCTTTATTCTAACTGAAACAGCAGAGCCTCACATTTCTTTTCGGGCATCACCTCTAGGGAACGATGCCTGACCAACGGCCCACCCACCTCCCCCCTGACGGTCTGGATCAAGTTTTCCTCCCTCCTTCCTCCTCCCTCTTTGTCCTTCCACCTTACCCTCCCTTACCTCAAACATAACTCCTCAGAATGTCCTGTCTGTCTGCTCCGCACCAACCAGGCCGTGAGTTCTTTGGCCTCAGACACTATGTATCTTATTCACTGTTAGAATGCTAGGGCATAGTGCACTGCTCCAGTACCACACTCGATAAATATTTGTTGTATAAGTCAGTAACCAAACGAATAAACCGACAACGTGGAAACAGAGGGACGTATGCCTAACCAACTCTTGAATTTGTTTGCCGGTATCCTATACTACTTTCTGGTTTTATCTACGTATTTGGAAAAAAACGGTCTGGTTTTGTTTGACAAGGGCTCATTCCTAGCAGTAGCAGTAGGAACAAGAGTAGTAATAGCTAACATTTACTGAGGGTTCAGTCACCAGGTACTCTTCAAAGGGCTTTACCTGTGCAAACCCAGGTAGTCTTCACAGCAGCCAATATGGTGGGTACCACCATTGGCCATACTTGACGGATGAAGAGACCGAGCTGCTTGCTCATGTTGCTTTTGCTGGTGGTTCAAACCCAGCCATTTCCACCCGAATCACCTTTAGTCACTGTGCTCGATGGATGAGATAAACAGGCCCGCTGGGCGGCCTTCCCTATGTGCGTGTCATGGTTGACCCTGTTTTCACATCAGGGGACCGCCGCTCTTTGGCGTTTAGCTTGGCAACCACCACACCCCCGTGCAAAGTCCGTTTCTCTGATCTTCATTTCCTTGTAGCATGCACATGTTTTTCTTTCAGTCCCTCGCTGTTAGTGTTTTATGACTCGAGGAGCTTGAGGAGGGCAGCTGTATTGTTAATGTAAGTCATTACCAAGACGTGTCTGCTCTTTTCCACAACCTCATAATTTGTTAAAAGTTCTGGTTTGGGTTTTCCTCACATCTTATTGCTGACAGTTTTAGCAGTATATGCCAACATTATCGGCTGTCTCCAGGGCACCGATTGAGACATGAAGGTTTCTGTAATTGTCTAAGATCATCTGCCACTTTATATAGTACAACTTGCTCACGTAGGTACACTCTGCTTCTGGCCCCACTGGGCTATAAAATCATTTGATGCTGCTGTAACTTTCAGGACAACAAAATATTAGCTCTGAATCGTTTGCTTTTGTTAACTCACATTTTAAGGCTGCCTCTATACGCTGAGAAGGGGAAAACGATAAGCCGGGGTTCTTTGGTGAAATGAAAAAAAAATCGGTATTTTTCTCATCCTTACTTCTTTTCCATGATGACGATAGTGATTTGCAGTGCTATTCTTACAAGGTTTCTGTTAGTTCTTTCCCATTTGAAGCATGGATATTAATTTTTTTTTTTTTTTTTTTTTTTGCAAACAGTGGATCATAGCCAGTATCAAAAGCTGCTCTGACCCAGGTTTTGCTTGAGTTGATAGCAGTTTAAAAGTGAGCACCAGTCCAAGGCCACACAGTTTGTTGGGGTCCAAACCGAGGCTGGACTCTGGTCCCCAGACATCCAATTCATTGTTTTTTTCCATTGTTCCACACCCTCACAGTTGATTTGATTGAAATAATGGTCAATATTGTGCCTTTGCAAGAGAAGTTAAAGAAAAATTCACTTGCTGAAAAGCCAATTATCTTGAGAGCTCCAAGTCCTCATAGATTTAAGTTCCCAAGGAGTAACACACACACACACACAACCACAAGTGGCTTCCCAGGAGCCTAGCAGAAAGCAGTGTAAAACCCGTCTTTTATTTTCCAGCCAAACACTGGACTGACCTAAAGTTAGGGTAAAACAAAACAAAAGTATATGTGACGTACTTGACTGCTCTTAGGGAGTTACTGTATACAGAAACTGAAAAAGGGGTAGTAATCTTTCAACTCCCTTAGCTTTTTTTCATGGAGTTCATTTTTCAGTATTGTGTAGAATCTAGTCTAAAATTCCGACGGTCCCTCAAAAGAATTTACGCTCTGGATTAGTTTGCTGGGGCTACCGTCTCAAATAACCATGGCTTCAATGACCAGACTTAGATGTTTCACAGTTCTGGGGGCTGAACATCCAAGATCAAGGTGCCGGCAGGGTTGGTTCCTTCTGAAGTTTGAAAGGAAGCGCCTGCTTGAGCCTCTTCTTGTGTCTTTGTCCGTTCGGGCTGCTCTAACAAAATACCACAGACCGGGCGCCCTATAAACAACAGAAATTTATTTCTCATAGTTCCAGAGGCTGGGAAGCCCAAACATCGAGGCACCAGTAGATTCTGTCTGGTGGGAGCCTGCTCCCTGGTTCACAGATAAGAAATCTCTTTTGGGGGCCCCCTTTTATAAGGGCACTAATCCCATTCATGAGGGCTTTGCTTCCTAACCTTGGGTGTTAGGATTTCAACATGAATTTGGGGGGTACATAAACATCCAGTTCATAACACCTAGTTTGTGGTGGTTTGCTGACCGTCTTGGGCATTCCTGGGCTGGTGGAAACGTCATCCCAATTTTTTGCCCTCCAACTTCACATGACATTCTCCTTATGTGGACGTCTGTGTCCACGGTTCCCCTCTTTTGTAAGGGGACACCAGTCATGTTGGATTAGGGGCTCACGCTATTCCACTATGACCTCATCTTAACTAGTTACATCTGCAGTGACCCTGTTTCCAAATAAGGTCAGTTTATGAGGTACTGGGGCTTAGGACCTCAACATATGAATTCAACCCATAATACTGTCTATTTCAGAAAATGTTAGTTCTTTGATTAGCTCTATCAAATAGGAAAAACCTGAATATAGACAATATGGTTTCCTGTCTATCAGGAAAAGAAAATATAAGTAGCAAGTATTTAACTTAATCATTTAATACCCTTAAACCCATCATATACTTTTAAATAAAGTCCCTATAATTTAAGACCACACTACCTGGAGATTAAGAATGTAATGAACAGTTTCATCACCTTCAGATACTGCTTGATTTTTACAGGCTTTCCTCTTGTGTTTTTTTTTTTTTTTTTTTCCCCTAGCAGAACAAATATTGTTTACTCTGGGTGAATTCTTGATAAGTTCTTGATCCTCAGCTTCCAACTCCAATTTATTTAAAAGGTGATTTAGAAGACAGCATTCTCTAATGCTCTCTATGCAGGTTACTGTTCCCTTTTTTATGCCCCCACAATACTAAGTACATGCCTCCATTACAGTACTTTTGCATTCATCAAAATATTCTTTGTTTTTATGCCTGACTCCTCCATTAGACTGTTAGTAACTTGAAGACAGGTGTTGTCCGTCTTATTTATAAAACAACGTTTATTTATTTCCCCAATGCTTGGCATAGGGTCTGGCACATAATGCTTGGGATACTCTAAACATCCAATAAAAGTTCATTAAGGGTGAGATCAACATAGAAGAGTTCGTAGAGCTGGGGCACCTGGGTGGCTCAGTCGGATAAACACCTGCCTTCAGCTCAAATCACAACCCAGGGTCCTGCGATCGAGTCCCGCGTCGGGCTCCCTGCTCAGCAGGGAGTCTGCTTCTCCCTCTCCCTCTGCCGCTCCCCCTGCTTGTGCTCTCTCTCTGTCAAATAAATAAATGAAATCTTAAAAAAAAAAAGAGTTTGTAGAGGCATATTATTTTAGACCTAGAGGAAGTCCCATGTCAGATTTTATCTAATATAATCTGTACACCCAGTGTCTGATCAGTGGTTTGTCAACATACACAAATAATTAACCCAATTAGTATTCATCGAGCGGATACTTTTTTAAGGTAATAGAAAAGCCAACACTTTTTACAGGACAATCATTATTTGAAATTCTCAGAAGTATAAAACATGGTCTTTTGAAACCCTGTGATTTTTTTTTTTTAAAGTCTAAGCATTATAATTAGATAGAAAGTATTTCAGATTGTTCTAGGTTTTAAAACCTTTGGCAAGTCTTTATCATGACAATTTAATTTAATGTTAATTTCAAGTAACAAATAATATTTACTTGAGTATATCCCATCTGCTACTTTGTAGCTACCTTGGGCAATAACTTTATCTTTCTTTGCCTTTATAAAATATCAAACCACTAGTCAAGGTCACCTTAAGCTCCAAAACTCCTTGTTCAAATATATATCCTACAACTATGTATTGTGCACTCACTGTATTCCTAGCATCTGACAAGATACTAGGGTCTTGACTGAAGGCTGCAAAAGTGTATGAGACACATTCCTCCATGGGACCACAACCTGGACACAGTCCCAGACACAGAAGAATATGACTAGGGCACAGAACAGGTAGGTTCTGTAAAAGGCACAGAGACAGTCAGAGACGGCTTGGCAGGGCCTAGGAATATTTGACCCGCGCTTTGATCTGTGATTATTGACTAGTTACCTAAGTACAAGAGAAGCTGACTTTCATGGAGAAAGCCTGCTTACTTTAAATGTATTTTTAAAAGATTTTATTTATCTATTTGAGGGGGGGAGGGGCAGCAGAAGAGGGGGAGAGAGAGAGAGAATCTCAAGCAGACTCCCTGTTGAGCACGGAGCCGGTCGCGGGCCTCGATCTCACCACCTGACATTGTGACCTGAGCCAAAATCGAGAGTCGGACGCTCAACCGACTGAGCTGCCCAGGTGCCCCACTGCTTGCTTTAAATTTTGTGGCTACTTTAAAGGGATGGTCAGACCATCTATTTCCACCTGGGCTTGACTCTGAAGTGACAGCTGAAATGTCACCAATTTCAAGGGTTGCATATACCCAACCGAAAGCCCCCGGGGGCCTGGTCCCACTCCTCGGCCTGAGCTCTGGATAGATCCTGAACCTTGAAGGCAGAACCTGGGCTTAGAAAGAAGTTCAGGATCCACGGAGGACTCTGGACTGTTACCAGGACCCAGACACCCAGAGCAGCTAGCCACGCTGGAGGAGCCTTTTCAGAAGCTCCCTGAGGTGGATGGGGCACCGTCAGAGCAGGTTCCTTTGCACCATGGGGGCCATTTCTTCCCTGCCGTGATTAAGGCTTTCCAGCCCTCCGCAGACCAGGAGTCCCGAGATCTTCCATTTCCGCCCACCTACATTTCCTTCACTTGGGTCCAAAATAGACAGGCCTCTCCCCTAAGACAAGAGGAAAGCAGCCCACGTTCTTTGGCTGCTGAGGGGGAGCGAAGTCAGCTTTCCTCGGCTGCGTCAGCTGCAGTGCAGCTGAAATGATCGGGGATCACCCGTCACTGGGGTGGGACGCGATGCCGCACGGTGGGGGGGGGGGGGGCGAGCCTGCAAACGGGCAGAGGGGAAGAGGGCAACCTCCACGCCTGCAGCGGCCCTCCGTTTCTAGGTGGCTTATCGTGCATGCACTCAAGTGGTATTTGGGACCAGCAGCTGCGTGCCAGGCACTGAGCTAAGCACCAGGCGGAGAGCAGAAGCCAAATAGAAACGGTCCTTTTTTACAGAGGCCACCTGCTGAGGGAAAGATGGACAACAGTCAGATAATTACAGATTGGGGTAGGGGCCATGACGATGGTAAGTGGAATGTGATACCGAGTCAGGGGGTTGACGCATGTTCAGATGTGTAACCTGGGAGGGCTTCCTGGAGGCAGTGACATTTAAGCTAAGACATGAAGTAAGAGGAGCAGCTCTGCAGAAAGGCATGCAGGTGTATGGATAACATGAGCTGTCTCGTTCGTACCCCCCAACGACTGCTCGAGGTGCTGTCCCTACTCTTCGTTGAGCCAGCGCCAGAATGCGACTGAGAAAGTGCCCTTTCGTCACTGTGTCGGGGCACAGGTGCCTGGCACTGAGCAGCGGCCGACCTGAGAGTTTAAGTCGCGCTGGAAAAGAGTCAAGGGCACACGGCAGTCCCAGTCTGCGGTAAACATTGTTTGTCCGCTGCCCAGCAGTGGAAACACGGAGAAGAGCAGGACAGATCTTTTGTTTTCCTTTTCAACTATCACTGAAAACCTTGAATTTCTGAACAGTGTCTTGGGCTCTGTTGACTCTAACCAAAGTTGATTAGCAAGCTCCTGGGTGTTTGGAGTCTCTTCCCCGAGACACTACACGGAACGCTTCTGCCGCACTACGGTACTGAACAGACAGAAAGAGCAAACTGTTCCAGATAGGCTGAAAACGAATGAATTGCCTCTCTTCCCTGATCTGATGTTTCCAACAAAAGGTGGTGGATTTGGTCTTGTGGTTCTGTCTCTTAAATCGAACACCGGATTTACCCACTGACAATTATAGACGTCAGAACATGCTTCCATCAGAACAGGACTGCTGGCAAACAGAGAAGCTATAACATGCATCTTTTTAACAGCCAAATTGAAAAAAAAAAAAAGGGGGGGGAAGGAGAGAAAGCTCGAATCTTTTTGAAAACAGTCCTTCCCCCTTCTTCTCCCAGCTCCCTTTCCTCCCGCATCCCACCGGATCCCCTGTACTCTGTACACCCACCATCCAACAACAGCAACAAAAAGAAGCTTTCACACCATATGTTTCTATTGAACAGTGACTTTCTGGTTTATGAAAAAATACTGGAAGCATTAAGTTAAAGTTACAGATCCAAGGGCCCGGGCTACGCTGTGGTCCTCCCTCCATGACCCTTTTCTCTGTTCCCTCCACCCCTCCCCCCTCCCGCCTTCCTTCCTTCCTCACTGGACAAGTCTTCGGCTGCTTGTTTATATAAGCCATGTTCTCGTGTTCCCTGGGGAAATGTGCCCTTTGGCTTCTAGCCAGAGGCTCATATCTAAAATATCAACCAGGGCAAAACTAGAACGTTTGCTCTTTTCAAAGCTGGGTTGAGGAGTGTTATTATGGTTTTTTTCTCTGTCTTAATCCGTAGACAAATATGTAC